>NC_064646.1:96255140-96591724 GCF_023864345.2 Schistocerca serialis cubense | reverse complement strand
GCACAACTTATGGAAAAATAATGTAACGTGTGTTCCAGCTCACAAGCTACATTGAAGCAGGTAGTTCCTGTGACTTAGTAAGGACGGAGGTTATATTCGACAACCAGGATAAATTAATAACTTGCTCCTTTTACCGACCCCCGGTCTCAGATGAAACAGTTGCTGAACATTTCAAAGAAAACTCGAGTCTCATCGCAAATAAGTTCCCTAGTCATACAATTATGGTTGGCTGTGACTTCAGTCTACCTTCCGTATGTTGACAAAAATACATTTTCAGACCCTATTGTAGATAGAAAACAACTTTCATAATTGTTCTAAATACCTTTTATAAAATTGTTTGAACAATTAGTTCACGAGGCCATTCAAATTGTAAATGGTTACGAAAACACACTTGACCGCTTAGCCACAAATAATCCTGAGCATCACGACGGGTACAGGAATTAGTGAACACACAGTCGTAGCGAAGGTCAATTCCGTAACAAAGAAATTCACCAAAACTAAACGCGAAATATAGATATTTATAAAAGCAACTAAAAATTCGGTTGACCTCTTTCTATGAGACAGTCTCCAATGCTTCCAAACTATGTAAGTGAAGACCATACGCGGCTTAAGTTCAAAGAAATAGTATCAACAGCACTCGAGACATTCATACAAAATAAATTAATATCAGACAGAATTGATCCCCCGTGGTACACAAAACACGACAGAAAGCTGCTGCAGGATCTTTGACGAAGTTTTAATGTGGCTCGAAATTTGGTGCAGATTTCAATGCGAGATGCATTTGACAGTTTACACAACGAAGCTCTGTCTAGAAATGTGACGGAAAATCCAAAGAGATTCTGGTCCTATGTTAACCCTAGGACGCCCAAGCCTATTTTTCTAACTTGGATGCCTAAGGGGAGGGGGGGGGGGGGGTTCGGCGAGCCCACAGGTATTAAATAAGTTTACTGACGAAAAATTACAACTTCCAAAATGGTTTGTGTGTTTTGTTTTAACTAAGGTATCGGTTTATAAATGTTGTTAATTGTTATAAGTATTGGAGTGAGTGAATAAAAAATTGACATATTACAATACAAAATACAGATGTGTTCATATACTTCGAGTCCTCAATTTCAAGGCAAGAGACACACTTCACATTTTTTTCTGAATGTGTGTTACACACATGTTTATGACACTGTCCACAAGACTGTTTTGGTTTACTTGGATTTTTGTACTTCTGCTTCTTTGTTTTAGCTTTTCTTACACAAATATGGCACCGACCTTTCCCTGCAGGAGGCTGACGTGCTTCTGTTGTCACTTCTTTGATTTTCTTTCGTAGAATAGTCTCCATTGATTGAACAATTTGGTTAGATAACCCTCTTGTATTGGTACTTCTTTCTTCTACCCACAATTTCAGTAGTTCCATCCCAGCTTGCAGAAGGTAAAGTTTCCGTTTGTTGTGTTTCTTTTCATTCCATCTTGGATGTTGCTGGATGAATATGGTGGTTGCATTGATAGCACAAATGTCGATGAGAGAGTAAAATACAGATAGAGGCCATCTCTTTGTTCCGCTCTTGCAGGTGTACATATGCACCATTTGATCAGTGGTATCAATTCCACCTTTAGTGCATTTATCTCGGTTTTATTCTTGTCTCCCCCAACAGTGCCTTTATCTTGGTGCATTGTTGACAACATCAGTAAGTTTGTAGTTGGTTTCGTTTTTGCTGTGTAAGACACCAAAGTTACTGGAGGCCTATATGTTGAGAACTGCACTAACTCACTGCAAGTTTACAAGATAAATAACAGCTGACTGAAATCAACAATCACTTCCTCTGAAAGTAAACCGATTGTTGTGAATATCAAGAATACCAACCAACAAGAAACTAACTTGCATTGTTGTAGAGATGAGAAATACGAAATCCTACTAAGGGAAATTTTCTATAGCATGGAAGCCTAACGGGGGGGGGGGGGGGGGGTTGTTGGACTCATAATAAGTTTTTTTTTTTTTTCAAAGCAGGAATTTTCTATGTAGTGTGAAAGTTACTTGGGCAAAAGCAGGGGACTTAAAAATTGTGAGGTTCAACGAACCCCCTCCCCCCCCCCCCCGTTAGGCGTCCTAGGGTTAAGAAAACCAGGGGAAAGGCTCAGTAAGCACCTTTACTGCGTGTCGGGCGGCGGGTGTGGAGGAGGAGGAGGGGTAGACAAGGGACCCAACCCTTCGGAGCAGGTAAAATCGTGGCAAATGTCCGCCGTGGCAACTGTCCGCACACCGAGAGCATCGTCAGCTGTGGCGCGAGGCGCGTGGGCGTCTCTTATCCTTATCCTGCCCGTCAGCTGACGGCGTGATAGCGCGCCTTATCGGGCGCCACTGCACCAGAGGCGCCGCCGCTGACAGCCGGGCCGAGGTCTCTGGCGCTGCGGCCGGCTGCGCGACGACGCGACGCGGGCGGCAAACAGGCGGCAGCGCGCGTAGGCGGAGGGATCGCGCCGTGGACCTGGCGTCCCAAACTATCCCTCTGACGGAACACCCTGAGAATGCTGCTACTGTGATGGAACACGTTGTTTATTTTGAATGAGAAGAAATTTTTAAAAATGAGAAATTCTTGTATTATTCAGTGGTTACTTCAGTTTCTAATCATAACTAATACAATAATCTTATAAAGGTCTAAAACAGTAGTTAGTTTCGTCAAAATGTCGAGAGAAAAAAGCCCTGGTAGTTAGTTTTTCGCGGAGCACTTATTTACACTACTGGCCATTAACACCGCTACGCCAAGAGGAAATGCAGATGATAAATGGGTATTCATTAGACAAATATATTATACTTGAACTGACATGCGATTACATACGTAATTTGGATGCATAGGTCCTGAGAAATCAGTACCCAGAACAACCACCTCTGGCCCTAATAACGGCCTTGATACGCCTTGGCATTGAGTCAAACAGAGCTTGGATGGCGTGTACAGGTACAGCTGGCCATGAAGCTTCAACACGATACCACAGTTCATCAAGACTAGTGACTGGCGTATTGTGACGAGGCAGTTGCTCGGCCACCATTGACCAGACGTTTCCAATTCGGCAGAGATCTGGAGAATGTGCTGGCCAGGGCCGCAGTCGAACATTTTCCATATCCAGAAAGGCCCGTACAGGACCTGCAACATGCGGTCGTGCATTATCTTGCTGGAATGTAGGGTTTCACAGGGATCGAATGAAGGGTAGGGCCACGGGTCGTAACACATCTGAAATGTAACGTCCACTGTTCAAAGTGCCGTCACTGTGAACAAGAGGTGACCGAGACGTGTAACTAATGGCACCCCATACCGTCATGTCGTGTGATACGACAGTATGGCGATGACGAATACACGCTTGCAATGTGCGTTCAACGCGATTTCGCCAAACACGGATGCGACAGGTACAGCTGCTGTGAACAGAACCTAGATTCATCCGAAAAAATGACGTTTTGCCATTCGTGCACCCAGGTTCGTCGTTGAGTACAACATCGCAGGCGCTCCTGTCTGTGATGCAGCGTCAAGGCTAACCGGAGCCTTGGTCTCCGAGCTGATAGTCCATGCTACTGCAAACGTCGTCGAACTGTTCGTGCAGATGGTTGTTGTCTTACAAACGTCCCCATCTGTTGACTCAGGGATCGAGACGTGTCTGCACGATCCGTTACAGCCATGCGGATAAGATGCCTGTCATCTCGACTGCTTGTGATACCAGGACGTTGGGATCCAGCACGGCGTTCCGTATTACCCTCCTGAACCCACCGATTCCATATTCTGCTAACAGGCGTTGGATCTCGACCAACGCGAGCAGCAATGTCGCGATACGATAAACCGCAATCGTCATAGGCTACAATCCGACCTTTTTCAAAGTCGGAAACATGATGGTGCGCATTTGTTCTCCTTACACGAGGCATCACAACAACGTTTCACCAGGCAACGCCGGTCAACTGCTGTTTGTGTATGAGAAATCGGTTGGAATCTTTCCTCATGTCAGCACGTTGAAGGTGTCACCAACGGCGCTAACGTTGTGTGAATGCTCTGAAAAGCTAATCATTTGTACATCACTGCATGTTCTTCCCGTCGATTAAATTTAACGGCCAGTAGTGTACTTCCAGCGGAACAGCGTGGGGAGCTCCACTTAGACATACAACGTGCGTGGTGCCGTTGCCCAATCAACTGCCCAGAGGCAGCATCCGTTATCTTGAAACTTCCAGGCAGATTAAAACTGTGTGCCGGACCTATACTCGAACTCGGGACTGTAGCTGTGAGGATCGGTCTCGATTCGTCCTTGAGTAATTCAGTTGGTTCTAAACGATCGTCATTGCGCTGTTGTGAAGAATCCTAAATACAGCCAATAGATTTGGAACTTCTTGCGGGGGATCTTCCACGAGCCACCTCGCAGATCTATCATTCGTGGCAGGAGATCAATTTGGTACATCCACAAGCAGATGTAATACTATCGCTTCTTCTCTTAGAATCTTGGTGACTGAGACATGTATGGAAAAGACAGATTTATTCTTTGTTAATAAATAAGTGAGAATTCTCCAGTACCTATTTAACCCTTCCATTCCACCTAAAAAAAGAACATAAAAGTGTTTTACCAACTCCCGTTGAAGGCAAAGGGCAATTCGAGTCTCTGTCGGGCACAAAGTTTCAATGCGCCAGGGAGTTTCGTCTCAGCGTACACTCCGCTGTTGAGTGAAAAATTCATTCTGGTATCTTCATCTTGATTGTAGTATTTGCAGCGAAAGTTGGTGGAATCTTGTGCAAAGTTTATTTGCTCCGAAAGATATGAGGAAGGACCGATAGTTAGCTCCGCAGCTAAATATGTTTTAAAAATATATATAAAAATTGCGGACACAAATTTTCGAAGTTAGGTCAGTGAATTTACACGCAGAAACTAGAGCGTGATAACGTTAACAAGTAAGTGAGACCGGCCTGTAGCCAGCCAGGTTGGCCGAGCGGTTCTAGGCGCTACAGTCTGGAACCGCGCGACCGCTACAGTCGCAGGTTCGAATCCTGCCTCGGGCATGGATGTGCGTGATGTCCTTAGGTTAGTTAGGTTTAAGTAGTTCTAAGTTCTGGGGGACTGATGACCTCAGAAGTTAAGTCCCATAGCGCTCAGAGCCATTTGAACCAGTTTTGAACTGGCCTGTATTTGAAAGTATTTATTGTGTCTAAAAAAATGGCTCTGAGCACTATGGGACTCAACTGCTGTGGTCATCAGTCCCCTAGAACTTAGAACTACTTAAACCTAACTAACCTAAGGACAACACACACACCCATGCCCGAGGCAGGATTCGAACCTGCGACCGCAGCAGCAGCGCGGCTCCGGACTGGAGCGCCTAGAACCGCACGGCCACCGCGGCCGGCTATTGTGTCTAAATATTACCAGTTGAATTACGTTTGTAAGTTCTTGAAATATTAATTGCAAGATATTTCTATTTTTCTGTTTGCTGCTCAAATTCATGGCTTCATTTTCCGTTTTCGCGAAATTATTAGCATTGATGAAGTACGAAGGAATGTTTGGACCCTTGCTTTGTAAAGGGAGAGCTTTAAACCAAACGACTATACAAAACCGTGCAGCAAACATATTTCAAAATACTTGCAGAGATATTTCCATGTGTTGAAAGTTAGGATGTATGTTACTCTTCAGATCTAAAACTCGATGAATGACGAAGATTTTGCTATGACTGTAATATTTAACTCACTACAAGACTTTTTTTCTATATCCAAGCCTTTCCTAATGTATCATGTTTCTTATATCGATATTGTTTCAATATCTCTACCGGATGAAGCAAAAGTCCTAAAACATAAACGCTTATTTGGCGCAAAAGCGGGACGTTATGAATAGAAATGGATCTCATTTGTTATAAAAGCTAATAAAACATTTCATACTTATTCTTGAGGAGTCGTCAGAAGACTAAGTGCCTCCCTTCATCTTCTCCTCGCGTGGAAACGTGAACTAAATGAACTTACAGTGCACCAAGAACAGGAACTGACTGAAGAACGGTTATTTTGTCGTTTGTAGAAACGAATAAGTGTCAGTACAATGTTTCAACCTGTTTGTTACCCCTTTCCCTGACCAAACGTATAAACAATAACTATCGCATTAATATTGGGAGTTTCGGAGAAATTAGATTAACTGTACTATTTTCTATTACTATTACATGTGTACATGTAATACTAATACAACGAGTCCTTAACCTCTTAAAATCGTTGCTCGATTTCAGTTACAAGTGAGAAAAAACTGTAACTGTTGGCCCCATTTCGCACAGTGAATGTTGACAGAACCTCGGCTTTCTGCCCTCTGTCAAGTTGCTTTGATGTTGATTTAAAACCTGAAGACATCACACATAAGGGATAGCCCGGTCTATATTAACCTATGCCCTAAGGACCAAAGCACGACGCCAAACCGTGGCGTATGACGTCACAGCCTCAATGACAGGCCGGAGCAATCAGTCAAATCGTTCTGCTAAAGAGGAGAAACATAATAACTGTTTGCCGACACTCAACGACGCTGCATTAGTCGACCACAATACTAATGCGCCTGTGAGTTAGGGCTCTTCGGTGGCTTAACGTGAGTTATCCCGTTCGAGGTTGACCGTACGAGTATATGCATCACTAGCCTAAAAGCATTGATAGCGCTGTGCGTTTTTCCTTAGTCATCACTGCACTTGTAACGTCACAGCGTGTTTCCGATAATGGCCAAGTTCAATAATATCGTGGTTGAGTAGTATGCCTTTAGGTTGTAGCTCTCAATACGGGTATCTACAAGATCAGTTTTGTAGCTTTTTAACTAGGTTTACAAACGTTACTTTGGTATCATTACAAAGTTAAACTTCTCAAAAATCGCACGTCTATGCAAAAGAGGTTTTGCTTTCAGTTTCCAAATCTAAATAACTAAATTACGAGACAACATACTGACACAAAATGAGCAAAGCATGAAAGAGGATTTTTATCTCTGAAGTTATTCCCTCTATAAGGCAATCTCGCCAAATATATAGTGGACAATGAGGTAATAGATCTTTCTGACGTAATTACTACCAGTTACTGATATTCAACCACTTACGCCTCTGTAGATAAGGATAAAACAGGCCGGTCGGTGTGGCCGAGCGGTTCTAGGCGCTTCAGTCCGGAACCGCGTGACCGCAACGGTCCCAGGTTCGAATCCTGCCTCGGGCATGGATGTGTCTGATGTCCTTAGGTTAGTTAGGTTTAAGTAGTTCTAAGTTCTAGGGGACTGATGACCTCAGATGTTAAGTCCCATAGCGCTCAGAGCCATTTGAACCCTTTTTGAATTTGATAAAAGCAGTTCCGTAGAAGTAAATACGCAACAAAATGCTCAAACATTGTTTACCCTCTTCCTCATTCTACACGTTAAATCAAACGAGCTACAATATAAGAAAAAAACTTGTTGAATCAAAAGAGGTACAATATAAGAAAAAAATTTTCATTTTACTGTTAGGCAATTGGCTCAAATGGTTCAAATGGCTCTGAGCACTATGGGACTTAACTTCTGAGGACATCAGTCCCCTAGAACTTAGAACTACTTAAACCTACCTAACCTAAGGACATCACACACATCCACGCCCGAGGCAGGATTCGAACCTGCGACCGTAGTGGTCGCGCGGTTCCCGACTGTAGCGCCTAGAACCGCTCGGCCACCAAGGCCGGCGGCAATTAGCAGGTAAAATTTTTTACTGTATAGACAAAAAATATTATCTGCCTTTTGCAACTGAATCTTTATTACTGTTATCAACCAAACTTGTTTAAGTTGTTTCATCTATTCGCGTCAGGAATAATCATTCGTATTTATGTTTCCTATTATTTTTGTGCTCTTGTAGGCACTGTGAAACATAAAAACCACTGCTGATGCGTAATACGAATAGGAGGAACATGTTTGGTTGGAAACAATAATAAACGTCCTGTATAAGCGCTTAGCAACATGTAATTCTCACAAAGTTGTATCAGCACATAATGAGATGCAATTCCTGCACGGGCTCACCACACGATCAGTTAAGTTATGGCTAGGTAATGATCTACACTTCTTAAGAAGTTCTCTAGTAAAATAAACCCGTTTTTACGGGTTCTCCAAGTTCTTTCACTAGAACTGTGTGGTGGAATACTTCCTGTTAAATGGCTCTGAGCACTATGGGACTCAACTTCTGAGGTCATTAGTCCCCTAGAACTTAGAACTAGTTAAACCGAACTAACCTAAGGACATCACAAACATCCATGCCCGAGGCAGGATTCGAACCTCCGACCGTAGTGGTCTTGCGGTTCCAGACTGCAGCGCCTTTAACCGCACGGCCACTTCGGCCGGCTTCCTGTTAGAAATCACCTGTTAAAAGGCACGTACAAAAAGTCTTGTGATTGTCTTAATAATGCATATAATTTTTGCTATCCAGAATGAAATGTTCACTCTGCAGCGGATTATACGCTGTTATGACGCTTCCTGGGAGATTTAAAAAGTGTGCCAGACCGGGACTCGAACCCAGAACCTTCACCTTTCTCTGGCAAGTGCTCCACCAACTTTATTTTTTTTAATCTCATTTTTTCCGTTACTATTTGTTCGGGGTGGACGTCCCATGGCGCTTGTTCAAGTTCATCGTTGATCCATTAACTCAGTTTTTTTATTACAGAGGGCAGCTAACCCTCTGACCCAACACGCTGAGCTACCGTGCCGGCATCCAACGAGGCTATCCGAGTACGACTCAGAAACTGTCATTACAGCGCTACTTCCGCAGTATCCCTTCTTCCAGGTGTGCTAATCCTGAAAATTATTCAGGAGGATTTCTGTGAAGTTGGAAGATGGGACATGAGATACTGGCGGAAATAAAGCTGTGAGGGCGGGTCGTGAGTCGTGGTAGTGTAGCCGATCCTATTCAAATATCAAGCAATTCGCTGAGTACTCCAACTGGTTTCTTTGAGTGCAACCACACGTCATCTCTCAGACGCAGACATATGCGTATACTTTTCACGTGCCCGCCTGCGAGGCATAGTTACTATACAACTGGTTACGCCCTAGTATCGACATACCCCCTGCACACCATTCGTGCCCGTTGCGCGGTGAAACTGCGCTGCAGTGTCACACATTCATCCATATGCCGCCAAAGTTCACAATTTTTCAAATTCGGTCTGTACCTGCATGGATATCAATTTGTAACCAGTTTGCTTAATCATATATAGGAATTCTTCCGCCTACATTCACTTACGAACCGCAGTAAGAATAACAAAAATGCATATCTGGCCACCGTTATTAGTCTAATCTTTTCATCGCGTTCCGTACTGGAGCGATACGTATGTGGCTGTAGTACACACCTAAATTCCTCACCTAATAGTGTTTCTTTGAAATTTTGTATCTACATATGGCTGGGAGTGCTGGCATCTCTCTTGAGGCGACTTCCATTTCACGTCCTTCAGCATTTCCGTGGCGCTTTCCAGTGGGTCAAACGAATCTGTGATAGTTATTGTTACCCTACCTTATATACGCTGACTATCTCATGTTAGTTCTATTTGGTATGTGTCCCAAACACCAAGTATTCTAGGAAAGGTCAAACGACTTATTTATATGTACACTACTGGCCATTAAAAAAAGGTTCAAATGGCTCTGAGTACTGTGGGACTTAACTGCTGTGGTCATCAGTCCCATAGAACTTAGAACTACTTAAACCTAACTAACCTAAGGACATCACACACATCCATGCCCAAGGGAGGATTCGAACCTGCGACCGTAGCGGTCACGCGGTTCCAGACTGAAGCGCCTAGAAACGCACGGCCACTCCGGCCGGCCTGGCCATTAAAATTGCTACACCACGAAGGTGCTGTGATATGGAAATGATTAGCTTTTCAGAGCATTCACACAAGGTTGGCGCTGGTGGCGGCACCTACAACGTGCTGACATGAGGAAAGTTTCCAGCCGATTTCTCATACCATCACGTTTCCGACTTTGATAAATGTCGGATTGTAGCCTATCGCGATTGCGGTTTATCGTATCGCGACATTGCTGCTCGCGTTGGTCGAGATCCAATGACTGTTAGCAGAATATGGAATCGGTGGGTTCAGGAGGGTAATACGGAACGCCGTGCTGGATACCATTGGCCTCGTATCACTAGCAGTCGAGATGACAGGCATCTTATCCACATGGTTGTAACGGATCGTGCAGCCACGTCTCGATCCCTGATTCAGCACATGGGGACGTTTGCAAGACAACAACCATCTGCACGAACAGTTCGACGACGTTTGCAGCAGCATAGAGTATCAGCTCGGAGACCATGGCTGCGGTTACCCTTGACGCTGCATCACAGACAGGAGCGCCTGCGATGGTGTACTCAACGACGAACCTGGGTGCACGAATGGCAAAACGACATTTTTTCGGATGAATCCAGGTTCTGTTTACAGTATCATGATGGTCGCATCTGTGTTTGGCGTCATAGCGGTGAACGCACATTGGAAGCGTGTATTCGTCATCGCCATACTGTCGTATCACCCGGCGTGATAGTATGGGGTGCCATTGGTTACACGTCTCGGTTCGCTTTGACGGCACATTCAACTGTTGGACGTTACATTTCAGATGTGTTACGACTCGTGGCTCTACCCTTCATTCGATCCCTGCGAAACCCTACATTTCAGCTGAATAATGCACTACCGCATGTTGAAGGTCTTGTACGGGCCTTTCTGGATACAGAAAATGTTCGACTGCTGCCCTGGCCAGCACATTCTCCAGGTCTCTCACCAATTGAAAATGTCTGGTCAATGGTGGCCGAGCAACTGGCTCGTCACAATACGCCAGTCACTACTCTTGATGAAATGTGGTATCGTGTTGAAGCTGCATGGGCAGCTGTACCTGTACACGCCATCCAAGCTCTGTTTGACTCAATGCCCAGGCGTATCAAGGCCGTTATTGCAGCCAAAGGTGGTTGTTCTGGGTACTGATTTCTCAGGATCTATGTACCCAAATTGTGTGAAATAGTAATCACATGTCAGATGTAGTATAATATATTTGTCTAATGAATACCCGTTTATCATTTGCATTTCTTCTTTGGGTAGCAATTTTAATGGCCAGTAGTGTAAATGGCACACCCAGGTATTTGTATGAGTCGACTAATTCCAGTTGTTGATACTGTGATCATAGCGTTTTATGAAGTGCATAGTTTTACATTGATGACGACTGTTTTCGGCAATGGAGATCTCACATTTCTGACGAATATTCCCAGGTAAAACATGTGGGCTTGTTACTACCGGTATCGGATTCACTAAAGGTGGACTCCAGTAGCAAACCTCCGGATACCTCATCGTTTGATTCGACTTGGCGAGGACACCATACAGTCAGACAGTATGTCGGCGTGCTCCTCACTTCTTATCTCGTCTTGGTCATACGTCTGCCTGCCCCTTTGGTTCGATTGAACACCACAGCCGAAGATGCCCACATGACCCACACGTACTCCGGTATCCGGGGTTCACTTCTCACGTTGGTGGCTAGCGTATGCTGTGTATCTGTGAGTCCTACTGGCTGTTTGTTCGCCCCGTGCGTGCTTTTATTGCTGCAGGGCTGCCACCAATCGTACGAAACCGCTTAGCATGCGGCCTCCCAACTTCGCTTTTTCCATGACTGAAGACGGCTCGCAGCCCACAGTAAGAGTCAGCCACGCAATTCGCCAGTAGATGACGTCACTGGCGGGATGCAGCCAAAATAAAATGAGTGTACTCTATATACCGAGAGTTACTCCCGGCAAGTGGAGACCTAGTTGCTGATCTGCGGCAGCGTAGACGTACAACAGGTCCACGTGCGAAACCATCCAGCACTGTTCTGGAACGCCTAAAGACATTTAAACGACATTTCATGCACACATGACTCGGTACCTTCTACGTCTTGAACAGTTATCGTACTGCAGTTGTGAGGAGCGACGCTGTACCCTACCCTGGTGTTATTCCGTCTGTATACAACCAAGTTGAGAAGCAGACCAAGGAGAAGTTTGCCGAAGACAGAAATTTTGTCAGAGACGCTAAACGTCTTCTAAGATCAGATTAACGGACGTTATAAGATGAATATCAAGAAAAGTAAATCAACAGTAATGGAATGGAGTCGATTTAAAACAGGAAATGCTGAAGGATTTAGATTAGGAACATGACACACTAAAACACGGTACCAAGGTACCACACAAGCGGCTCGTAGTGAAGTTGCGTGCTTGTGGAATATCGTCTCAGTTATGTGACTGGATTTGTGATTTCCAATGAGAGAGGTCACAGTTCGTAGTAACTGACGGAAAGTCATCGAGTAAAACAGAGGTGATTTCTGGCGTTCCCCAAGGTAGTGTTGTAGGCCCTTTGCTGTTCCTCATCTATATTAACGATTTTGGAGACAATCTGAGCAGCCGTCTTCGGTTGTTTGCAAATTACGCTGTCGTTTATCGACTAATAAAGTAATCAGAAGATCAAAACAAACTGCAAAACGATTTAGAAAAGATATCTGAATGGTGCGAAAAGTGGAGTTGACCCTGAATAACGAAACGTGTGAGGTCATCCAGATGAGTGCTAAAAGGAACTCGTTAAACTTCGGTTACACGATAAATCATTCTAATCTAAAAGCCGTAAATTCAACTAAATACCTAGGTATTACAACCACGAACAACTTAAATTGGAAAGAACACGTAGAAAATGTTGTGGGGAAGGCTAACCAAAGACTGCGTTATATTGGCAGGATACTAAGGAGACTGTCTACACTACGCTTGTCCGTCCTCTTTTCGAATACTGCTGTGCGGTGTGGGTTCCTTACCAGATAGGACTGACAGAAAACATCGAAAAAGTTCAAAGAAGGGCAGCCCGTTTTGTATTATCGCGAAAAATGATACAGGATTTGGGGTGGACATCATTAAAAGAATGATGTTTTTCGTTGCGACAGAATCTTCTCACGAAATTCCAATCACCAGCTTTCTCCTCCGAATGCGAAAATATTTTGTTGACACCGACCTACATAGGGAGGATCGATCACTACGATCAAATAAGGGAAATCAGAGCTCGCACGGAAAGATATAGGTGTTCATTCTGTCCACGCGCTGTACGAGATTGGAATAACAGAGAATTGTGAAGGTGGTTCGATGAACCCTCTGCCAGGCACTTAAATGTGATATGCAGAGTTTCCATATAGATATAAAAGAAGTAGACAAATTGTGCTATTTGGACAGCAAAATAAGTGACGAAAGTTGAAGTAAAGAGGATGTAAAAAGCAGGGTGCCATTAGCAAGAAAGTGATTCTTGAAAAATGAGAAATTTGTGAATATCGAAGCTTTAGGGTGGCTTTCCTGAAGATGTTTGCTTGATTTGTGTCTTTACATGGAAGTGAAATTTGGACCATAACCAGCTTAGTCAAGAAGGGAAAAGAAGTTTTTGAAACTTGCTGCTACAGAAGAAAGTTGGGAATTAGATGGCTGGATCACGTAACTGGCGAGGGGATACTGAATCGAACTGAGAAAAAAGAAATTTATGACGTATCTTGACTAAAAGCAGGGATCGATTCATAGATCGTATCCTAAGACACAAATTAATTGTGAGTTCGATAAGGAGAAAATGTTGGGGGCAAAAATTCTATACGGAGAAGTAATCTGGTCCAAAAGAATGTAAGCCGTTGAAATCGCGCAAAGCTGAAGAGGCTGGCACAGGATTGACTAACGTGCACAGGCACATCAAACCAGTCTTAGACTGAACACCACGAGAGTGACAAGTATAAGTTTGTACACCTGTAGAAATTTCAGCCTAACTCTGTACATGTACGTATGAATTGCTATCTGGAAAAATATACTGTTGGATTACGACATTCGTATCATCTGTGGACGTTCGAAAGAGGGAAGAGGCAGAGGGAGGGAGAGGAAGATGCAGTTTCCTAGAGAGGGCAACGTTTAAAAATTACCGAAAACGAACTACATTAGTTCTGAATCCGTATTTTGTGGATTTCTGGTCTGTTTGGTGACAGTCGTGTAGACATATAAACTCCACAAGAGGGACTGACAGTAGGAAGAGGCGACGACTCAAGCATAGGTCTGGGATAATTTGAGCAATTTCAACCAAACTCTGGGACTGTGACATCTTCAGCACTCGGTTAAAAACGTGCAAACAAACTAAGTTTGTTTTTATACCACAGACAAATTCCATTTCCTTTATTATCTAATGTAAGAGTGGCATACATAAGTAACGGGATGGCAACGGGTTATCAAGTATTATCTTACATAAAGACGCCTCGCCCCCACTCTCTGACGTAGGCAGCTGATAGTTCTCGGAACGATTCTGACATTTTTAGCTGTTCACCTATAACAAACATATCATCAGGTCGCAGAGTTCGCACGCGATACTTGAATACTGTGCCCAAGTATATAATCTTCACACTTATAGGATTTGAAAGTCAAAGCCCGAACAGCAATTTCCTAAAACAGTGAAACACAATGAAAGAAAAAAAAGAGTCTCGAAAAAGTAGTCTTTCAAAAGCAGATGATATCCGACCGGTGTTAAGCAAAAAATTGACGTGCAAGAGTTAAGGAGAAAAGTAACTTTCGGATGACGTGGCTCTGCCAAGTAACATTGCTCGATGGAACTTGGACCATACATTGAGAGAACTGCTGTAGCGTAGTACAGAATACACACCATGTGATCAAAAGTATCCGGACACCCATAAAACATACGTTTTTCGTATTAGTTGCATTGTGCTGCCACATACTGTCAGGTACTCCATATTAGCGACCTCGGTAGTCATTAGACATCATGAGAGAGCAGAATGGGGCGCTCCGCGGAACTCGCGGACTTCGAAAGTGGTCAGGAGATTGGGGCCGGCTGGTGTGGCCGCGCGGTTCTAGCCGCTTCAGTCTGGAACCACGCGACCGCTACGGTCGCAGGTCCGAATCCTGCCTCGGGCATGGATGCGTGTGATGTCCGTAGGTTAGTTAGGTTTAAGTAGTTCTCAGTTCTAGGGAACTGATGATCTCAGATGTTAAGTCCCATAGTGCTCAGAGCCATTTGAACCATTTTGCTCAGACCCATTTGAACCAGGTGATTGGGTCATACGTCTGTACGCGATATTTCCACACTCCTAAACATCCCTAGGTCCACTGTTTTCAATGTGACAGTGAAGTGGAAACTTGAAGGAACATGTACAGCACAAAAGCGTACAGGCCGACCTCGACTGTTGACTGACAGAGACTGCTGACTGTTGAAGAGGGTCGTAATCTGTAATAGGCAGACATCTATCCAGACCATCACCTCGTGTTAGGTAAAATGCGATTCAAATCGCTGTCCGATCGTCCATATTAAGGTTCTCGTGGCTTAATTGCATAAAGGCGACCCAGACGTGAAACGGTAGCATTTCGATTCCACACTTTCGGACTGGATTTCACTTGATCTATAACAGTTAAAACGTTGCTGTTTTATGCCAACACTCAATATGTTCAAATAAAGCAGTATTCTTCATCTATGAAATTTTAGTTACTAGAACAATTTGTTCACGAGATTAATTTTGCTCGTTTACCTTTCGCTAGAGATATATGAGACATCATGCTGTCTAATATCATACATACCGTGCCAGCCTCCTCTCAACATGTACATAATTATACAGGGTGACAATTACTGAACCACACTCACGCTCATAAATTATGGATAATGCTGATACATAGGGAAACAACGCTCTGGTGGGCGGTTTGCTGGTTTAAATCACCTCGGGGTATGACCATGCGGTGCATTTGACCTGCGGTCGTCGCACGGTGGCGCTGACAGCAGCCCACATATGCATAGGTGTGTCGGTGCATGTCAGAGTACGGTGCAGCGAATAAGTGTGCAGACTTTTTCAGACGTGCTAATGGTGGCTGTGTGTTGAAAATGGCTCAAAGAACCCATATTGTTGACGTTATGAGGGGTAGAATATTAGGGCGACTGGAGGCTGGTCGAACACAGCAGGCCGTAGCACGGGCTCACCGCGTGCCACAAAGTGTGCTCTCAAGATTGTGGCAACGATTCCAGCAGACAAGAAACGTGTCCAGGCGCCACAGGATGTCCACAGTGTACAACAACACAAGAAGACCGATATCTCACCATCAGTGCCCGCAGACGGCCACGGAGTACTGCAGGTAGCCTTGCTCGGGATGTCACCTCAGATGTTACCGCAGCCACTGGAACAGTTGTCTCCAGACACACAGTCTACAGAGGACTGAACAGACATGGTTTATTCGGCTGGAGGCCCACAAGGTGCATTCCACTGACCCCTGGTCGCAGGAGAGCACGTAAAGCCTGCTGTCAAGAACACAGTACATGGTCATTGGAACAGTGGTCCCAGGTTATGTTCACGGACGAGTCCAGGTATAGTCCGCCCCCGGTAGCTGAGTGGTCAGCGCGGAGCAATGTCAATCCTAAGGGCCCGGGTTCGATTCCCGGCTGGGTCGGAGATTTTCTACGCTCAGGGACTGGGTGTTGTGTTGTCCTAATCATCATCATTTCATCCCCATCGACGCGCAAGTCGCCGAAGTGGCGTCAAATCGAAAGACTTGCACCAGGCGGTCTACCCGACGGGAGGCCCTAGTCACACGACATTATTATATAGTACAGGTATAGTCTGAATAGTGATTCTCGCTGGGTTTTCATCTGGCGTGAACCAGGAACCAGCCCTTTAATGACGTTGAAAGGGACCTGTATGGAGGTCGTGGTTTGATGGTGTGGGGTGGGATTATGATTGGTGCACGTACACACCTGCATGTCTTTGACAGAGGAACTGTAACAGTTCAGGTGTATCGGGACGTCATTTTGCACCAATATGTCCGTCTTTTCAGGGGTGCAGTGGATCCCACCTCCCTCCTGATGGATGATAACGCACGGCCCCACTGAGCTGCCATCATGGAAGAGTACCTTCAAATAGAAGATATCAGTTGAAAGGAGTGGCCTGCCTATTCTACAGACCTGAACCCCATCGAGCACATCTAGGAGCTCTCGGTCGACGTATCGCTGCACGTCTTCAAACCCCTATGACACTTCAGGACCTCCGACAGGCACTGGTGCAAGAATGGTATGCTATACCCCAACAGCTGCTCGACCACCTGATCCAGAGTATGCCAACCCGTTGTGCGTCCTGTGTACGTGTGCATGGTGATCATATTCCATATTGATGTCGGAGTACATGCGCAGGAAACAGTGGCGTTTTGTAGCACATGTGATTCGGAACGGTTTTCTCAACTTATCACCAATACCGTGGACTAACGGGTCTGCGTCGTGTGTGTTCCCTATTTGCTTAAGCTATTAGCGCCAGTTTTGTGTAGTGCCACGTTGTGTGGCAACACATTCTGCAATTATCCTTAATTTATGAGCATGAGTGTATATTAGTATACGTCGGACCGAGCGCCGCCACACGGCAGGTCTAGAGAGACTTCCTAGCACTCGCCCCAGTTGTACAGCCGACTTTGCTAGCGATGGTTCACTGACAAATTACGCTCTCATTTGCCGAGACGATAGTTAGCATAGCCTTCAGCTACGTCATTTGCTACGACCTAGCAAGGCGCCATTACCAGTTACTATTGATGCTGTAAAACATGTACCGTCAAGAGCGATGTTCACCAATTATGAATTAAAGTTACGTTTTCCAGTAGTTACGTACGTTCTTTGCTACCATAAATTACCTTGTCCTGATCCAGACCTCACGCCAGCCTGCGTGAGCTTAAACGCGTGCCTTTCGGCTTCCTTCATAGTGGACTGGCTGTCTTGCCGGTCCACAAAATATATGAAATAAAATCATCACAAATTCTGAACGTTTTGCGTTAGGACGTTCAAACTGTAGGGTTGGCCGAGGGGCATGATGGGAATTACTATGCGCATGCGCATTTGGTCTAGCGTGAAGCCCACTTTCATTTGGATGGGTTCGCCAGTAAGCAAAATTGGCGCCTTTGGGGGACTGAGAATCCGTATTTCGCGATCGTCAAGTCTCATCACCGTCATCGGCTGACTGCGTGTTGTGCAGTGTCCATACACGGAATAATCGGTGTGATATTCCTTGACGGTGTGGTGGCTACCGAACGGTACACGAAAGTTTTGAAAGATGATTTCAATCCCATTATTCAAAGGTGTGTTTCATGCGAGACGGACCTCGGCCCCGTCGAAGCAAGAGAGTTTTTGATGTCCAGAAGGAGCATTTTGGGGAACGCATTGTGGATCTGGGGTACCCAGTGGCCACTGGCATGGGCCTCGACTGGTCACCATATTCTCCGGATCTAAACACATGCGACAGCTTTTTCTGGGCTATATTAAAGACAAGGTGTAGAGCAATAACCCCAAAACCATTGCTGAGCTGAAAACAGCAATTCAGGAGGTCATCAACAGCATCGCTATTTCGACACTCCAGCTGGTCTTGCAGAATTTCGTTATTCGTCTGCGCCACTTCATTGCCAATGATTACAGGCATATCGAACGTATCATAACCTAAATCCGAATATCTGTAGTGACGTTTACATGTTGAATAAAGTGTGTGCATACCGTAATTTGTAACTAATTTAGGTTCTTTTCGTAGAGTTAAATAATAATAATTTTCGCCCGTATGTTACGCCTCACTTTTTATAGTTTAGAGTATGCTACCTATCACTGTTGATGTTGATTGCCAACGAAAATAATGAGTAGACGAAACAAATTTGTTATATTCTCCGATATACTCCAGTTGATAAGACTATGAGGCATAACTTAATTCTGTCGATGTTGATAGAAGCGTGACACAGTTTAAGGGATATTACCTAGATAACTGTACCAAAAAATTCATCTCGCACACACACTGTTGTAGTAATTAAACTTTCATACAAAACTAAACACAATCTCTAATACTGGTTTACCTCCCAGACAAATTATGTAAGATAAAAAATTACGTTCAGCGTTGCCGTCAAACCACGTCTTTGTGTTATAGACCAAGAGCAATGCACTTTGAAATTATGAGTCCACTGAAGTCAGATGCCTGGACAATTCCTTTAAAAGAACACGATCGATTTCTTTCTCCACCCTTTCCCAATACGAGCTTCTGCGCTATCTTTTTTTTTTTTTTTTTTATTTTTTTTTATTAGCATTTGCTTCATGGAAGGTCTCCAGAAGTTGGATCATTAAGGAATACGGAGAGTAGCTCACAACTGGTTCACTTCTTACTTCAACAACAGACAGCAAAAGGTCATTATTCACAGTGCTGAGATTGGCTGTGATGTGGGGTCTGAGTGGGGGGTGCCCAGGGATCAGTGTTGGGGCCATTCCTGTTCCTTATATAAATGATATGCACTCTTGTATTACGGTTAATTCTAAAATATTTGTACCGAGCGAGGTGGCTCAGTGGTAGCACACTGGACTCGCATTCGGGAGGACGACGGTTCAATCCCGTCTCCGGCCATCCTGATTTAGGTTTTCCGTGATTTCCCTAAATCGTTTCAGGCAAATGCCGGGATGGTTCCTTTGAAAGGGCACGGCCGATTTCCTTCCCAATCCTTCCCTAACCCGAGCTTGCGCTCCGTCTCTAATGACCTCGTTGTCGACGGGACGTTAAAACACTAACCACCACCATCTAAAATATTTGTATCTGCTGATGACAATAGCTTGATAGTAAAGGATGTTGTGTGCAACATTGACTCTGTTTCAAATAGTGCAGTACATAAGTTCATGACTTGTAGAAAATAAACTAACGCTAAATCACAGTAAGTCTCAGTTTTTACAGTTACTAACACACAGTTCAACAAAATCCAAGGTTTTGATTTCACAGAATGGGCATATGATTACTGAAACTGAACAGCTCCAATTTCTAGGTTTTCAGATAGATAGTAACTGTCGCGGAAAGTTCACATTCAGGATCTTATTCAGAAACTTACTGCTGTCATTTTTACTATTCGAACGGTATCTGAAGTAAGTGATCATTCGACATGAAAATTAGTCTACTTTGATTATTTTATTCGCTTATGTCGTATGGTATTATATTTTGGGATAATTCTTCCAATTCTAGAAGGACATTTTTGGCTCAGAAAGAAGCAGTTCGGACAATAAGTGGTGTAACTTCGTGAATCTCTTGTCGACCTCTGCTCACTGGTCTGGGTATTTTGACATTGGCCTCTCAGTATTCTTAAATTGTTTGCTGTCGTGTCTTCTTAACAATGTCAGCTTATTCCCAAGACTAAGCAGCTTTCACTCAGTCAATACTCGGCAGAAATCCAATCTGCATTTTGACCACACTTCCTTAACTCTAGTGCAGAAAGGTGTGCAATATACTGCTGCATCTGTTTTTAATAAGCTACCACAAGAATTCAAAAATATTAGGAGCAATCCACGCGCTTTCAAATCGAAACTGAAGAGTTTCCTCATGGGTCACTTCTTCTTCTCTTTCGAGGAGTTGCTTGAAAAATTAAGCTGGTTCTTATGTTACATTGCTGATTGCGTTTAGTTAAACTTTTGGCTTGAATTTTTTTGGGTACATAAACGTTTTATTTTATCTATTACTTTTATGTTGTAATTTTGTGAGGAGAGTTGCTCCTCAGTTTGGTCCAACTGAATTAGACGTGGCCGGCCGCAGTGTCCGTGCGGTTCTAGGCGCTACAGTCTGGAACCGAGCGAACGCTACGATCGCAGGTTCGAATCCTGCCTCGGGCATGAATGTGTGTGATGCCCTTAGGTTAGTTAGGTTTAATTAGTTCTAAGTTCTAGGCGACTGATGACCTCAGAAGTTAAGTCGCATAGTGCTCAGACCAATTTGAACTAGACGTGTAAATAAATAAAACGTTCAAGGGAATCTGCAGCCCTTCTTCACCAGATACATTCTTCAACTCCAACTTGCGTGTGACACACTTATCGCAACGGTTTTCACCGCCAGTCTAAATGTATGGTTCAAATATTGGCAAAACCTTCGGCTGCAACTGAGAAGAGAGTGGCGATTTTTTTTACTGCTGCAGACTGATCGGAATACAAGCAAACGAGGAAGAGGCTGTGGGCTGAGGTCAAACACTCAGCAAGGACGCGCTCTTCCTGGAGTCGTGATCCGCACGTGCGCAGTGGGGGCGGCAGTCGGGCGGACTCAGACTCGGTCAGTCTGTTGTTTACACGGAGGGGGCCGCGAACAGCTCCGGAACAGCCAGTAGCTCTGGAGAACTCGCAGCCGGGTTTCACACAGGCCTCTGTCAGCTGCGCTTGGAGGGGGCTCGGGCCGCACTTGGCGAGCCTTAGTCCTCACTGCTTTTCAGTCTTTCTCGTAACTTGGCTCAAATGGCTCTGAGCACTATGGGACTTAAATTCTGAGGTCATCAGTCCCCTAGAACTTAGAACTACTTAAACCTAACTGACCGAAGGACATCATACACATCCATGCACGAGGCAGGATTCGAACCTGCGACCGTAGCGGTCGCGCGGTTCCGGCGTGTAGCGCCTAGAACCGCTAGCACACTCCGGCCGGCCTTCCTCGTAACTGTTTTATGTTTTTCCTTCCGTTCGTTATTACAATAATAAGCTGTACCGTGCAACATTTACACTATTTTTATCGAAATGATGTGTCACGAATCACGTTACAAACGACGTAATCACGATTTGTTTGTTTATATGGCTACATTCTGGCTATTCACTGCTTACTAAATAGCACACTGAATTAAGCTATATAATAATGACCGTATTATTCCCTAATACTACTGTTGTAACTGGTAATAAGCATAAAATTAGTATTATTTCAGCATACATATGTTATTAGGTTTCAACTGACTGTTACTTTATAAAATGAAGGGACGTTTACAAGCGAAAATTACACTACTGGCCGTTACAATTGCTACACCACGAAGATGACGTGCTAGAGATGCAAAATTTAACCGACAGGAAGAAGATGCTGTGATATGCAAATGATTAGCTTTTCAGAGCATTCACACAAGGTTGGCGCCGGTGTGGACACCTACAACGTGCTGACATGAGGAAAGATTCCAACCGATTTCTCATACACAAACAGCAGTTGACCGGCGTTGCCTGGTGAAACGTTGTTGTGATGCCTCGTGTAAGGAGGAGAAATGCGTACCATCACGTCTCTGACTTTGATAAAGGTCGGATTGTAGTGTATCACGATTGCGGTTAATGGTATCGCGTCATTGATGCTCGTGTTGGTCGAGATCCAATGACTGTTAGCAGAATATGTAATCGGTGGGTTCAGGAGGGTAATACGGAACGCCGTGCTGGATCCCAATGGCCTCGTATCACTAGCAGACGAGATGACAGGCATCTTATCCGCATGGCTGTAACGGATCCTGCAGCTACGTCTCGTTCCCTGAGTCAACAGATGGGGAAGTTTGCAAGACAACAACCGTCTGCACGAACTGTTCGACGACGTTTGCAGCAGCATGGACTATCAGCTCGGAGACGATGGATGCGGTTACCCTTGACGCTGCATCACAGACAGGAGCGCCTGCGATAGTGTACTCAACGACGAACCTGGGTGCACGAACGGCAAAACGTCATTTTATCGGATGAATCCAGGTTCTGTTTACAGCATCATGATGGTCGCATCCGTTTTTGGAGACATCGCGGTGAGCGCACATTGGATGCTTGTAAATCGTCATCGCCATACTGGCTTATCACCCGGCGTGGTTACACGTCTCGGTCACCTCTTGTTCGCATTGACGGCACTTTCAACAGTTGGACGTTACATTTCAGATGTGTTACGACCCGTGGCTCCCTGTGAAACCCTACATTTCAGCAGGACAATGCACGACCGCATGTTGAAGGTCTTGTACGGGCCTTTCTGGATACAGAAAATGTTCGACTGCTGCCCTCGCCAGCACATTCTCCAGATCTCTCACCAATTGAAAATGTCTGTTCAATGTTGGCCGAGCAACTGGCTCGTCACAATACGCCAGTCACTACTCTTGATGAACTATGGTATCGTGTTGAAGGTGCATCGGCTGCTGTACCTGTACACGTCATCCAACCTCTGTTTGACTCAATGTCCAGGCGTACCAAGGCCATTATTACGGCCAGAGGTGGTTGTTCTGGGTACTTATTTGTCAGGATTTATGCATCTAAATTGCGTGAAAATGTAATCATATGTCAGTTCTAGTATAATATTTTTGTCCAATGAATACCCGTTTATCATCTGCATTTCCTCTTGGTCTAACAAGTTTAATGGCAAGTAGAGTACTTTTTCCAGTATTTCACCAGAATATAAAAAAATGGTTTTGAATCTATCGAAAGGTCAATTCGTAAGACTAATACAAATATGAAACACCGTATACCACTTAAAACCAGATTCGCGGTCACCCTACGTTTTTTTGTTACTGATAATTCACACAGAATTTCTAAAGCACACTCCTCCCCATAATATGTTTACGAATGGTTCAAATGGCTCTGAGCGCTATAGACTTAACATCTGAGGTCATCAGTCCCCTAGAACGTAGAACTACTTAAACCTAACTACCGTAGCGGTCGCACGTTTCCAGACTGAAGCGTCTAGAACTGCTGGGCCAAAAGGGCCAGCTATTTTTTTCGAGCCAGAAGTTTGCAGTGCTTGTGTACAAGATCTCAAGGAGTTCATTAAGATAGTTTGAAATGAGAGACAAATGTTTATATTTTATTGGGTTCAAAAATGTTCAAATGTGTGTGAAATCTTATGGGACTTAACTGCTTTGGTCATCAGTCCCTAAGCCTACACACTATTTAACCTAAACTATCCTGAGGACAAACACACACACCCATGCCCGAGGGAGGACTCGAACCTCCGTCGTGATCAGCCGCGAAGTCCATGACTGCAGCGCCTTACACAGCTCGGCCAATCCCGCGCGGCTTATTGGGTTCACCAGTACAGTGAGAGAACTGTGAATTACATAGATGTGATATATCTACGATCTGAGCTGCGATACGTTGAAAGCATTGTATAGAAAGACTGTTATCAAACACGGACAATTGCTAGGTTTCTGTACATGAATACAGGACACACGTGATGATGCTAACAAAAAGTTTAGAAGTCTTCAGAACCTATGTAGAAAACAACTATGGCTTATTGGTCAAGATCGCTTCGTAAATCGAAGTTAGCAAGCAGAATGTCCTTTTTCAGACCTTGGTTTTTGTGTGTATTACTTGTGTTCCACATAATCTGGTCGTAGATGTATCACATTTATCACATTCATGATTCTCTCGTTTTTACACTTCTACACGAACAAACAAATCAGGTGCTTCTACGTGGCCGCGCCATCTTTCAAATTGAAATGATATGATATCGTTTCAGCGCTCAGGCTACGTTTCATTGGAAATGCGGCGCTGTCTGCACGAGGAAGAGCAAGCAAGATTAAGAAGGGGACAATAAGTCACATTATGACGTGCACGCCTTGTTATGTGGATACGCCAGTTGAGGGGAACGTCCCACACGGGCATTCGGCTTACCCCGTGCTGGTGAGCCATCTGCCACATCTCCCCCATCACGTGGACGTAGCTCCCGTGGAACGCAATTCCAGTCATATGTCCGTGCGACCTTTTTTCTACTTATTCTCTCAGGCACTGTTTCCTGCAGTTGGTCTCCACTTAGTAAAACCACCCAGAAATTTTGAAGGACTGAAAGTGTTGACACATGGGCAGCGCGAAATTCACGACCTCATCGGCGACGAAAGGAACACAGCGGAGGCCTGTGAACTGGCAGAAGTCTTTGACAGAGCCGCCCGCCGCCTTTTGTGACTCTCCTGCTTAGTGAGGTCCGAGTTATCTAAGCTGGCGCCAACATTGTGTAATGTTCTGTTCCCCGTAATCAAGTAAGTCACTTCTTATCAATACCTTCTCGAGAAGTCTTTTTCTTAGACATAAACAGACATATCGGCGATATCCCGACCACTTTTCTACGATACCAAATAGTTCATCACTGAAAAAGACAATGAACGGTTAATCCACTCAGCTCCTGATTTAGCTGTGTTTCACGTGCATTTGCGTAAATACTTTTTCCTGTCTGCCGCTAAATATTTTGTCTTGGTACCACGTGCTTCCAAGGTATCGTGCAACTCCACGAGCCCATTTCGTTCTGGTCCCGGGAAGCAGTTTGTTCTTCAATAATGTTTTTATATTTAAATGCTAGCGCTTGAAACTTTCGTTTTCCCCTTGATATTGCTTAACTAATTACACCTATGACCTTTGGGTGCATGTGGCCCCATTGTGAAAAAATCCGCAACACATACAAATAACGGTAGCAAAATTCTTTTCTATGTGTCTGAGATATATGCGCAATGATTTTTTTATAAGAAAGTATTTCTATCTTTAGTTATAACGGGAATGTGTAAAATTACACAACAACGCTGGCCGCTTATTACTTTAAAATTATCGAAGCGTTATCGCATATTAGTAACGTTTCATCAACTGCTTGGTTCGAACGCAGTTTATGTACCTAACGTAGTACTTTCTGTGTGGCTATCATGACGCAACAGCTTCTTTCTAGCGGGCACTCGGAAGCACTAGTAAATGGATCTAACTGGAAGGAACCTGTTTCTGAATAAGAAAATCACACCAGTGACAAGATCAGACGTTGATACTTCACATGGCAACGTGCAAGCGGTGAGAGTTGTCCAGTCAAAAGGCAAAAATATATTGTGAAACTTGGAACCTTTTTCAGAAAGTGGAAGAGCCCACACTGCGAATGTTATACAACTCACTCCTGGTTCAACAAGATACGCTGTATCCAGAACGCTATAATATTCTCTCTTCAAGCTCTTAACACTTTGCCGTCCTCACGTCGCGCAAAAATTTATTCGCGTGGCGCAGGCAGCGCTTATTCGGATTACTTGGCTTGTCGCCGGCCGCTTGTCGTCTTTCCGTTGATGACAAGCTTCAAACACATTGACTTTTGAGCGCTTTAATTTTCTGGAAATCCCCTATTTTGCCGTATTGTTCCACAAACTCGGATTTTATTTTGAAGTAACTTCTCTGCAAGTTCTACACTGTTATAATAATTATCCATGCAGAGGTGATGCCACTTTCCATCAGAAGGTGTCAATAGTTCCGTCACTGTTTTTACTAAAGGCTGTCCAGCGCCGAAAATATCTTGAATGAGGAGATGTATCCTGTACTCGAATCACACAGCATCCGAGTGAGTACGCCGAATTCCGTAATTTTTAACGGATTGTGAACTTTAAAACTTAACCTTCCACGCCACGGTATCATTCCTTCATCAGTTGAGATGTTTTGACTTAGATTAAACGTTTCTTTAAACTTTTTGGAAAAATAATCAGTTAGGAATTGCACTTTCACAAACCGGTCGGCACCATCCAGTTTATTGTTACTGTCGGAAAAATGTAAAAATGATAATATTTTACTGAAACGGTTGCGGGATATCGTTTTGCGAAATATCGGTGTGTCTAGCAACGGATTCGTTGACCAATAATCATTGATCCTTGCTTTTCTTCCAGTTACTAAAAGGATAGCAAGCCCAAGCCATTTTCTAAGTTCTGGTCCGGTAACGTCGACAAATATGGCTTTTTTAAAATCCAGTTTCCTTCAATTGCAATTTTGACTGTAGTACTTTTTGGATTCGTTGCTAATATATTCAAATAGATCGTTCCCAGTATATAATTGTACGATATCCTTGACGCTCTGTTTATCTTTGGGAAATATGTTTGGACCCGGTGATCCTTCAAATTTATTATTGGTCCTCGGTAAATCAAAGTCTGACCAGAATCAGTTGGCAATCGTAGCGTTCGCCGAATTCTTCTTGGCCGTATTTCACTATCTTCCTACGATTCTGCTTCACTTTCATTTTTTTTTTTTGTATCCAATGTCTTCTTCCCAATCGGCCAAGTCGTCCGGAACGTAAGACAAGACGTCCGCGCATTCATCGTAAATAATCGTATCGTCTCTTTCGTCTGCCACCATGAAAGTGCACAGGTACTTACAAGAACAAAAAACTTGCTGACGTGTGTAACTTATTGTTACCTAAACAAGACACCAACAGAATGCAAAAGACACTAACGTGCTGTCGCCGGCCACTGAGCAATACTATGCCGAAGACACCACTGTGGTGTCGCCGGCCGTTGACCGCTATTTCGCGCACGACACCATGTGGTGTCGCCGGACGGAATAGTGTGAAGAACGATTGTTTTCAGAATATTGTGGTGGGAAGACTATTACTGAAGGTCAAAAAGTTTATGGTGACAGCTGGGAAGAATGAGATCAAATTACACTTCAACCCATATTGGTTTCCTATTACTGGCTGCTCTGGCTCTGAGCACTATGGGACTCAACATCTGTGGTCATAAGTCCCCTAGAACTTAGAACTACTTACACCTAACCAACCTAAGGACATCACACACATCCATGCCCGAGGCAGGATTCGAACCTGCGACCGGAGCGGTCACGCGGTTCCAGACTGAAGCGCCTTTAACCGCACGGCCACACCGGCCGGCTTTACTGGCTGCTACGTGTAAATTATGTGCTGAAGCAACAAAGAGTCTATGGGGTCCAGAAACAGGTGCAGCCGTTGCTCCGGCCGCAACGTCACGGTAACGATTCTGCTGCGTCTAACGTGTGTTACGTTTCGATTACAAGTCTGACCGAAGTGCAAGGAAAAATGTGTGTGTGAATTCCTAAGGGACCAAATTGCTGAGGTCATCGGTCCCTAGACTTACACACTACTTAAACTAACTTATGCTAAGAACGACACACACACACACACACACACACACACACACACACACACACACACACATGCCTGAGGGAGGGCACTTCGGACATGCACGCGTGTCTGAAAGATCATTGCATCGTACTCCTGAATAACACAGGAATTGCAATATCGTATCGCATCAATGACTTCGTGTCGCGACATGATTGGACTCGTTTCCATGCAGACTGGCGTAAATTTCGGGACGCCATTCAAAGCGCAGCCAAAACATCATAAAAATTCACTACACTTCACTACACTTCCATTCATTAGTTTCTTGTCAAACCTACAAAAGACTTTTTAATCTTTGTTGAAAAAATAATCTGCAGCTGCTGAAGTACAGCTGTGAACAAACTCATGAACTGCACTTACGAACAAAACCTAAAAAGGCATTAACCCGCCGACTTTTTGCCTTGGTGATTAATGAACTGCGAAAAAACGCTGGTTGCTTCACGAGTCCTGCATAACTGTTCGTATGGGTGAAAAAAGACTACAAACGTGCCAAACATTATCTGAGGTGAAAAAGTTAGGAAGCTCAGCAAGTAAATGGTACGTTTTTAAGATTCGGCTTCTCTTGCAGATAAATGGCGCCACAGTTCAGTAATTCGACACGTGTTTCACTCGGAATAGCCGGCAAGTCCTACAGACTGTACTAATTACATTGGCGACATGTGCTGATAAGGTCCGTGCGCTACTTAGCGGCGTACAGATAGGCATCAGACACAGCCAAAGAATCTGCTGGAAAGGCGCTAGGAAAACCTCTAGACAGACTTTCGTGGTCGCTGGAAATTTAACACATATTTGACGGAAATGCTTCCTATATAACTCAGTATTATTTCATTCCTTCTGTGTACGCAGATGGCACTGCATCTCGTATCACTACGCAATTACCGAGTAGGCTGACAACTATATAGAAGTGCTAGGATCTTGATCAACCAGGTGGAGGAAAGATTTAACGCTCCAAAAAGCTAGTTAATCCTGTTCCAACACCGACACTTCATTAATTTGTAAGTGCACAAACTAAATATTCGCCAAGAAATCACTACACAAGCAGGCGTAAAACGCTTTGGAATTCACTTAGACAAGCTATTGAACTGGCCGAAAAATACAACAGAAAAAAACACAAACAGAGAATAGACTCAACCTGGTACGACTAGTGAAATATATAGTACCTGGTGCAGAGACAGCAGCGTCATCGTTTACATACGAAACATTCGCTCGTGCAACACCTGAATATGGGATGCAGGCGTCGACCATGTCCACCGACAGGAGCATCCTACGATTCGATAGATACGCGGCAGATTAAAATACCATGGATCCACGAAATCTCTCCTTCATCACGAGTCTCAGATCATCAACCACCCACACTTCAAATAAATATGCGCCCCACACGTCATTCCCGAAGCTATAAGAGATATATTCTACCAGTTCACTTGTTCACCCTGCTATCAACAGGGGATGTCAAATTGATTCCATATTTTTAGATTTCCAGAAGGCTTTCGACACCGTTGATCACAAGCGTCTTCTAACCAAACTGCGAGCCTACGGAGTATCGCCTCAGGTGTGCGACTGGATTCGTGATTTCCTGTCAGAAAGGTCACAGTTCGTACTAATAGACGGAAAGTCATCGAGTAAAACAAAAGTAACGTCCGCAGTTACCCAAGGAGGTGTTATAGGCCCTCTATTGTTCCTGATCTGTATTGACGAAATAGGAGACAATCTGAGTAGCCATCTTAGACTGTTTGCAGATGATGCTGTCATTTACCGTTTTGTAAAGTCATCAGATGATCAAAACGACTTACAAAATGATTTAGATAAGATATCTGTATGGTGCGAAAACTGGCAATTGACCCTGAATAAGAAAAAAGTGTGAAATTATTCACATGAGTACTAAAAGAACGACTTACAAAATGATTTAGATAAGATATCTGTATGGTGCGAAAACTGGCAATTGACCCTGAATAAGAAAAAAGTGTGAAATTATTCACATGAGTACTAAAAGAAATCAGCTAAATTTCGATTACGCGATAAGTCACACAAATCTGAAGGCTGTAAATTCAACTAAATACTTAGGAATTACAATTTCAAATAACCTAAATTGAAACGATCACATAGATAATATTGTGGGTAGAACAAACCAAAGACTGCGATTCATTGGCAGAACACTTAAAAGGTGCATCAGGTCTACTAAAGAGACTGCTTACACCACCCTTGTCCACCCTATTCTGGAGTATTGCTGTGCGGCGTCAGATAGGACTGACAGATGACGTCGAAGAAGTACAAAGAAGGGCAGTTCGTTTTGTATTATCGTGAAATAGGGGAGATAGTGTCAGATACGTGAATTGGAGTGGCAATCATTAAAACAAAGGCGTTTTTCGTTGCGGCGGGATCTTCTCGTGAAATTTCATCACCAGTTTTCTCCTCCGATTGCGAAAACATTCTGTTGGCACTCACCTACATAGGGAGAAATGATCATCACGATAAAATAGGAGAAATAAGGGCTCACGCAGAAAAATTTAAGTGCTCGTTTTTCCCGCATGCCGTTCGAGAGTGGAACGGTAGAGAGACAGCTTGAAGGGGGTTCATTGAACCCTCTGCCAGGCACTATATTGTGAATAACAGAGTAATCACGTAGATGTAGATAAATGAAGAAATTAACGATGTTCTTCAAAGATCAACTACGTCAACCGGAACATGGGATGATGTAGCACAAAAACGGTTCAAATGGCTCTGAGCACTATGGGACTTAACATCTGTGGTCATCAGTTCCCTAGAACTTAGAACTACTTAAACCTAACGAACCGAAGGACATCACACACATCCATGCCCGAGGCAGGATTCGAACCTGCGACCGTAGCAGCAGCGCGGTTCCGGACTGAAGCGCCTAGAACCGCTCGGCCACAACGGCCGGCGCCATGTTGTATACGGCGATACCCGCACGATCAGCGAAGTTACGTAACGTTGGGCACTGTTATTACTTGGATTGGTGACCATCTGGAAACAGCAGGTGCTGTGGTCTTAACTCGCCGAAGTGGCGTCCAACTGAAAGACTTACAGCAGACCGCTGTGCCGTATGACAATATTATTATTATTATTTTTATTATTAATACTACTTCGTGAAACTGAAATGATATGTGAGGGTGCCCAGGACCCTCTGCTATTCTTAAACTACACAAACGATTTAGCGGACAATCTCAGCACTCCTTTTAGATTGTTTGCGTATGCTGCTGTCGTTTACCGTTTAGTAATGTAATCAGAAATCATAAGAAACTACAAAATGATTTGCAAGAGATATCTGCAACGTGAGAAAAGTGGCGAATGACCATAAAACGAGTCAGGCAGCGGCAGCAGGTTCAAATGGTTCAAAGCACTATGGGACTTAACATCTGAGGTCATCAGCCCCCTAGACTTAGAACTACTTAAACCTGACTAAACTAAGGACATCACACACATCCATGCCCGAGGCAGGATTCGAACCTGCGACCCTAGCAGCAGGCCGGTGCAGGGCTAAAGCGCCTATAACCCGCAGCAGCAGGCCGAGATACAAGCACCAACAGGGAAGCGCCCGATTTTGTGACATTTTACGAGTTCCTAACAAGGAGCGAATAATACATTTCATGTGTGTGCTTTAAAGTTTAGTTTTTGAATCTCTGCGTGTTAATCTAATTTATTAAACACAGTTCTTACGTTTCCATCAGTGCCTACAGCAGAGTTCCGTAGCGTATGCCATAGTCCTTCGTTTGTCCAGAGCAGTTTTCCACGGCCTTTAGTATGGATAGGGACTGTGATTGCTGTGTGCGGATACGAGCCGAGTTGGTGACACTTCTTTCTCAACTCTAGGCTTCGGGTACACATCTTGAGCCTACAATGGATGGGCATCACTGTTGTGGACCGGCCGTGGAGATCTAACGGACATCCAGCACGAGCCGCGAGTCCGCCGATCAGTTCACACCAGTGACAAGCTCATTTCCTGCTCGTATGAGATTGACCTCTAACCTGTGGTCGAGTCGGAGGTCGCCTCGGGGCGTGGCAGGCGGCGAAAGACTTCCCAGGGGCCCGAACGTACAGCCCACCCGGTTAGTCTGACAAAACAGATTCCAGATGCTCTCTGGGGTAGGCACTGTCCCTCAGCCAGATGCAAATGCTTGTGCCGTTTCAGAGGAAACCTCTCAGCCTGAAGGATTCTGGCAATCACAGAGGATGGGATTATTGGTAGTTGGGAGTTCCAATGTTAGGATCGTTAGGGAGCCGCTTGGGGGCATTGCTGACAAAGAGGGGAAGATAGCCAATGTGCAATCCGTGTGCACAGCGGGGGGATCATTCCAGACGTGGAACGGGTCCTTCTGGATGCCGTGCAGAGCCCAAGGTGCAGCCAAGGGCTGGGGGTGGCTCACATCGGTAGGTGCCAGTTACGTGTGTCGGAAGAGATTCTCTTTGGTTTCCAAAGTGGTAAAGGCTGCGTGCCAGTCTTGCTTGCGAGATGAAAGGAGAACTCACCATTTGCAACATAGTCGACAGGACCGATTGCGGACCTCTGGTACAGAGCCGAGTGGAGGGTGTGAATCAGGGGCTCAGACGGTTCTGTGACCATGTAGGCTGCAGTTCTTCGACTTGCGCCATAGGGTGGTGGGGCTTTGCATTCCGGTAAATAGGTCAGGAGTCCATTACACGCAGGAAACGCCTACACGGGTAGCATGGGCTGCGTGGCGTGTAGTGGGCGGTTTATCAGGTTACAGGGTCCCAGGTAAGCACGAAAAGGGCTTCAGTGTCAAAGGGTGCAGGTCGAACACAGGAAGAATGTAGATCTAGGAACCATCGGCATAACAATTGTAAATAGTCGTAGCGGTGATGAGAAAGTACCCGAGCTCCAAGAGGTAAAAAATGGTTCAAATGGCTCTGAACACTATGGGACTTAACTTCTGAGGTCATCAGTCCCCTAGAACTTAGAACTACTTAAACCTAAATAACCTAAGGACATCACAGACATCCATGCCCGAGGCAGGATTCTAACCTGCGATCGTAGCGGTCACGCGGCTCCAAACTGAAGCGCTTAGAACCGCACGGCCACACCGGCCGGCTCCAAGAGGTAACAGAAAGTACTGATGCTCAGATCATTATAGGCACTGAAAGCTGGCTAAAACCGAAGATAAGTTCAGCCGAAATTTTTGCGAAGGACCAAACGGCGTTCAGAAAGGAGAGGCTAAACGCTGTTAGCGGTGGCGTGTTTGTTGCTTTTAGAAGTAGTTTATCTTGTAGCGAAATTGAAGTAGATAGTTCCTGCGATTTAGTGTGCGTAGAGGTCATTTTTGGCAATCGGAATAAAAAAATAATTGGATTCTTTTATCGACCTCCCAATGCAGATGATACAATTACTGAAAGGTTGAAAGAAAATTTAAGTCGAATTTCAAACACGTACCTGACTCATACAATTATAATAGGCGGTGACATCAGTTTACACTCGATGTGTTGCCGAAAAGACATGTTTAAATCCGGGAGTACGCATAAAACATCATCCGAAATTGTGCTAAAAGCGTTCTCTGAAAATTATTTCGAGCAATTAGTTCATGAGAAAACTCGAATATAAACGGTTGTGAAAACACACTTCGTATCGTTGCAACAAATAATCCTGGGCTAACAACACTGAAGAGACTGTTTACAATGTGTTTGACCGTCCTCTTCCGGAGTATTACTGCGCCGTATCGGATCCTTTACCAGGCAGAACTGACGGAGAGTATCGAGAAAGTTCAGAGAAGTGCACTTCGTTATTTCTCTTATTGCGAAATAGGGAAGAGAGTAACGGTTGTAAAAGGCGTGTAGCGGTGGCAATCGTCAAAAGAAAATCCTTTTAGTGATCAGCTTTCTCCTCCGAATGCGAAAATATTACGTTGACTCCCACCTTCATAGTGTGTGTGTCTGTGTGTGTGTGTGTGTGTTTTTGTGTGTACAACACTGTTATACACCGCCGGAAAAGAATTAGTACACCTGAAAAGACGACGTCGACCTTGCTCCGATGACGGCATATGCCACCTGGAGGATAGTAGAATTACTGGTAATGGTTTCATATACATCTACATCTACGTGACTTCTCTGCTATTCACAGTAGTCTGGCGGAGGGTTCAATGAACCACCTTCAAGCTGTCTCTCTACCGTTCCACTCTCGAACGGCACGCGGGAAAAACGAGCACTTAAATTTTTCTGTGCGAGCCCTGATTTCTCTTATTTTATCGTGATGGTCTATGTAGGTGGGTGCCAAAAGAATGTTTTGGCAATCAGAGGAGAAAACTGGTGATTGAAATTTCATGAGAAGATCCCATCGCAACGAAAAACACTTTTGTTTTAATGATTGCCACTCCAATTCACGTATCATGCCTGTGACACTATCTCCCCTATTTCGCGATAATACAAAACGAGCTGCCCTTCTTTGTACTTTTTGGATGTCATCCGTCAGTCCCACCTGATGCGGATCCCACACCGCATAGCAGTACTCCAGAATAGGGCGGGCAAGCGTGGTGTAAGCAGTCTCTTTAGTAGACCTGTTGGACCTTCTAAGTGTTCTGCCGAAACGCAGTCTTTGGTTTACTCTACCCACAATATTATCTATGTGATCGTTCCAATTTAGGTTATTTGTGATTGTAATCATTAAGTATTTAGTTGAATTTACAGCCTTCAGATTTGTGTGACTTACCGTGTAGTCGAAATTTAGCTGATTTCTTTTAGTACTCATGTGAATAACTTCACACTTTTCTTTATTCAGGGTCAACTGCCACTTTTCGCACCATACAGATATCTTATCTAAATAATTTTGCAAGTCGTTTTGATCATGTGATGACTTCACAAAATGGGAAATGACAGCATCGTCTGCAAACAATCTATGACAGCTACTCAGATTGACTCCTATGTCATTAATATAGATCAGGAACAATAGAGGGCCTATAACACTTCCTTGGCGAACGCCGGATATTACTTCTGTTTTACTCGATGACTTTCCGTCTGTTACTAGGAACTGTGACCTTTCTGACAGGAAATCACGAATCCAGTCGCACAACTGAGGCGATACTCCGCAGGCACGCAGTTTGATTAGAAGACGCTTGTGAGGAACGGTGTCGAAAGCCTTCTGGAAATCTAAAACTATGGAATCAGTTTGACATCCCCTGTCGATAGCACTTGTTACTTCACGAGTATAAAGAGCAAGTTTCACAGGAATGATATTTTCTGAAACCGTGCTGACTATGTGTCAATAAATCGTTTTCTTCGAGGCACTTCGTAATGTTCGAATACAGTATATGTTCCAAAACCTTACTGCAAATCGATGTTGGTGATATAGGCCTGTAATTCAGCGCATTACTCCTACTTCCCTTTTTGGGTATTGGTGTGACTTGAGCAATTTTCCAGTCTTTAGGTACGGATCTTTCTGTGAGCGAGTGGTTGTATATAGTTGCTAAATATGGAGCTATTTTATCAGCATAGTCTGAGAGGAACCTGACTGGTACACAATCTGGACCGGAGGCCTTGCCTTTATTAATTGATTTAAGCTGCTTCGTTACTCCGAGGATATCTACTTCTATGTTTCTCATCTTGGCAGTTGTTCTTGATTGGAATTCAGGGATATTTACTTCGTCTTCTTTGGTGAAGGAGTTTCGGAAAACCGCGTTTAATAACTCTGCTTTAGCGGCACTGTCATCAGTGACTTCGCCGTTGTTTCAACGTCGTTCGCCAACAGTGGCACAACTGCCAGAGCGCAGTCTGTGTCTACGCTTTAATAGGGAATGCTGACAGCCAGAAAGCTCAGTGTAGTGCAAACGTGTGAAACAAGCAGGCCACCATGCCACGGAGATGAACTCGTGCTTCTTACAGTCAACTCAGCAAGTTTGAAAGGGGTCAAATTATGTCCTCCTGAGTGGCAGGATGGTCCGTCTGGAGAAATGACAAAAAAACTGGACGTGCTGTTCAACAGTGCAACGATGCTGGTATCTGTGGTGGCGTGTATGTTCTCACAGCCGTACACGATGTTCTGGACGTCCAGACGCACGGACGCCCGCCAGGATAGTCCTATCGTAAGGGCAGCAGTGGCAGATGGTACAGCTACGACAGCACAGATAAGACGGCTTGTAGCCCAGAGGTGTCAGCAGGAACTGTTGCGAACCAGTTATTGGCAGTGGGACTACGGGCGCGCACTCCTCTAACACGTCTTCCAGTCTCGCCACAGTAACGACGTGCACGGCTCGACTTGTGCCGTCGACGGATCACTTGGAAGATGGTATGGCGGCGTTCTTCAGTGATGAAAGTACACTACTGGCAATTAAAATTGCTACACCAAGAAGAAATTCAGATGATAACGGGTATTCATTAGACAAATATATTATACTAGATCTGACATGTGATTACATATTCACGCAATTTGGGTGCATAGATCCTGAGAAATGAGTATCCAGAACAACCACCTCTTGCCGTAATAACGGCCTTGATACGCCTGGGGATTGAGTCAAACAGAGCTTGGATGGCGTGTACAGGTACAGCTGCCCATACAGCTTCAACACGGTACCACAGTTCTTAAAGAATAGTGACTGGCGTATTGTGATGAGCCAGTTGCTCGGCCACCGTGGAACAGGTGTTTTCAATTGGTGAGAGATCTGGAGAATGTGCTGGCCAGGGCAGCAGTCCAACATTTTCTGTATCCAGAGAGACACGTACAGGACCTGCAACATGCGGTCGTGCATTATCCTGCTGAAATGTAGGGTTTCGCAGGGATCGAATGAAGGGTAGAGCCACGGGTCGTAACAAATCTGAAATGTAACGTCCACTGTTCGAAGTGCCGTCAATGCAAGAGGTGACCGAGACGTGTAACCAATGGCACCCCATACCATCACGCCGGGTGATACGCCAGTATGGCGATGACGAATACACGCTTCCAATGTACGTTCATCGCGATGTCGCCAAACACGGATACGACCATCATGATGCTGTAAACAGAACCTGGATTCATCCGAAAAAATGACGTTTTGCCATTCGTGTACCCAGGTTCGTCGTCGAGTACATCATCGCAAGCGCTCCTGCCTGTGATGCAGCGTCAAGGGTAACCGCAGCCACTGTCTCCGAGCTGATAGTCCATGCTGCTGCAAACGACGTCGAACTGTTCGTGCAGGTGGTTGTTGTCTTGCAAACGTCCCCATCTGTTGACTCAGGGATCGAGACGTGGCTGCACGATCCGTTACAGCCATGCGGATAAGATGCCTGTCATCTCGACTGCTAGTGGTACGAGGCCGTTGGGATCTAGCACGGCGTTCCGTATTACCCTCCTGGACCCACCGATTCCATATTCTGCTAACAGTCATTGGATATAGACCAACGCGAGCAGCAATGTCGCGATACGATAAACCGCAATCGCGATAGGCTACAATCCGATCTTTATCAAAGTAGGAAACGTGATGGTACACATTTCTCCTCCTTACACGAGGCATCACATCAACGTTTCACCAGGCAACGCTGATCAACTGCTGTTTGTGTATGAGAAATCGGTTGGAAACTTTCCTCACGTCAGCACGTTGTAGGTGTCGCCTCAGCGCCAACCTTGTGTGAATGCTGTGAAAAGCTAATCATTTTCACAACACAGTATCTTCTTCCTGTCGATTACATTTCGCGTCTGTAGCACGTCATCTTCGTGGTGTAGCAATTTTTTCCGGTAGCTTTTTTTTCATTATTGAATTTGTACCGTTTTACGGGTTTTATCCACACTACACTTTCAGTACAGGTGCTAAAAGCGTGTCTGTCGTGTGCCCAAACCAACATAATCGTTGTCATCGTCATCATCATTATCACAGTTATCCACAGTCCTAGTCTTCGGATTAATTTGAAACTGCTGATCATTTCTATTATAATCTTCACCATGAAGATTTACGTTCGCTCGTATATATCTCGGTGGTGTGCGGGCGGCGGCAGCCCCTTACCGGCTCGTAGGCCTGGAGCGCCCTCCGTGCCGGTGAGAACGCAGCTGCCTCGCCACGACGGATCAGATGGCTGCCGCCCCGGCGAGCTCACAAATAGAACCGCCCGCCGGCGCCTACCAACTGGTCCGATTCCAGTCTGGAGCCACCGGAAAGGCGGCGCTAGTCGTGGACGCCCGAAGGTGCAAGCGCCGAAGCGCCGACGACACCGACTTCAACTGTGCGGAAGGAAGGACGCGATTGGTGTCAGTCGGCCTACCCTGTGTCTGGCGATCTAAACAGCGCTGCACCGCGTCGTATCGGATCTCTCGCGAGTTTTACCGAAATGAGTTTACGCAGTGTGATTGCATCCGACCTGGATTATAAGTTCACCTACTTCGGGTGTGGAGCGCGAGAGGGCCGCAGAAAGAGCGTGATTTCCTTACATCGAAACTGCAGCTACAGTGGTCAGGCAACAACGCATTCCACGCTCTCTGCCGCTGATTGAGTTCCCGTGTGAGAGTTTCTTAGCAAGTTTGAGAATGTGTTTCCGCGACGGCCGTGAACCTTTCCAGAAGATTCTGACGCTACAATAGTGGAAATCATTATAGGAAAATTAACATTGTTGGTTAGAGGAGTTGTGCACAGTGTACACGCAGTACTACGACATCCAGTAAACCGACAAATGCCGTCAAATGGAATCGCATTTGATGTTAGTACTCGTGGTACAGTACACAACAAGACAGGTGGTAGGGGGCGAAACTCGGTATAAAAGCGGTCGCTTGTGTGCGGTGTCAGAGTGACCGTATACGTCCCTTCACAGCAGATAGGCTACAGACACCATTAGTGACAGCATGTGTTGTGTGTACATATGAGGTGCGACAATAAAATAATGAGACTGATTTTCTTTGCAAAATGTGGCAGCCTTGCAGGCTTGCGTAGGCGCGATATTTTTGACCTTGGTTTATAAGCTGCTTCTAGTCCAAGTGGCACATCGATGCAACTGCTCATTTGTGAGTTGTGCTATAATGAGTTAACACGTGTTTGTGTCTCTCGTCGCGGAAGTGGAACAGCATAATATTGCGCATCGGCATGCCATTTCTTTTTGCTTTAAATTGGGTGAAAACGCGACGACAACTTACGGTACGCTTCAGAAGGTTTTCGGAGAGGAGGTTATGTCAAGAACTCAAGTTTTTCGTTGGCATAAAATGTTTAGTGATGGCAGGACGATTGTTGAAGATGAAGACCACAGTGGACGACCATTAACCTCACGGACGGATGTCAGCTTGGCCAGGGTGGGTGAACTCATACGATCTGATCGAAGATTATCCGTGAAAATGATTGCAGAAGAACCGAACATCTATCGAGAAACCGGGTCGTCTAATAATAACTGAAGATCTAGGTATGAGAAAGATTTGTGCAAAAATGATCCACAAAAATCTCACCCCACAACAGCGAGAAACACGGAAAAATGTGGCAGCCAATCTGTTAGGGCAAACGGAAATAATTCCAGAGCCGTGTCATCACTGGTGATGACAGTTGTTTTTTTTTTGTTTCAGTGCGATCCAGAGACAAAACGCCAAAGTTCGCAGTGGTGTTCAAAGGGATCACCCAGACCAAAAAAAGCTCGTAAAATGCATGCTTGAGTGCTTCTTTGATTCCAAGGGAATTCTTAATAAAGAGAGGGTTCCTCCTGGACAAACAGTTAACCAATATTACTACAAAGAAATTTTAGAAAGACTTCGTAAAAGATTTTTTCGTGTCCGTGCCAACATTGGATTCTACATCACGGTAATGCGCCATCCCATACTGCTCTGTAAATACAGCAATTTTTAACCTCAAAACAAATTTCAGTACTACCACAGCCACCTTATTCACCAGTTATCACTCTTTGCGACTTTTTTCTATTTTCAAGAGTCAAAACGGCGGTCAAGGGACACCATTTTCAAACAACACAAGATGTCCAAAAAGCTGTGGCGAGAGTCTTGGAGGATATTACAGAAGATGAGTTCCAGAAATGTTACCATCAATGGCGGAAGCGCTGGAAAAAGTGTGTGCAATCAGAAGGGAACTAGAATGAGATTTTCACTCTGCAGCGGAGTGTGCGCTGATATGAAACTTCCTGGCAGATTAAAACTGTGTGCCCGACCGAGACTCGAACTCGGGACCTTTGCCTTTCGCGGGCAAGTGCTCTACCATCTGAGCTACCGAAGCACGACTCACGCCGGGTACTCACAGCTGTACTTCTGCCAGTATCTCGTCTTCTACCTTCCAAACTTTACAGAAGCTCTCCTGTTCGCAGGGAACTACTTTGAAGGAGACAACAAATGGTTCAAATGGCTCTGAGCACTATGTTCGCAGGAGAACTTCTATAAAGTTTGGAAGGTAGGAGACGAGATACTGGGATAAGTACAGCTGTGAGTACCCGGCGTGAGTCGTGCTTCGGTAGCTCAGATGGTAGAGCAGTTGCCCGCGAAAGGCAAAGGTCCCGAGTTCGAGTCTCGGTCGGGCACACAGTTTTAATCTGCCGGGAAGTTTCAGAAGGGAACTACTTTGAAGGAGACAACAAATGGTTCAAATGGCTCTGAGCACTGTGAAACTTAACAGCTGTGGTCATCAGTCCACTAGAACTTAGAACTACTTAAACCTAACCAACCTAAGGACATCACACACATCCATGCCCGAGGCAGGATTCGAACCTGCGACCGTAGCAGTCGCACGGTTCCGGACTGCGCGCCTAGAACCGCGAGACCACCGCGGCCGGCGAAGGAGACAACACTAAACTTTACTAACACGGTAAGCAACATTTTTTTTTTTTCACATCACTCTCATTACTTTACTGTCGCACCTCGTGAACCGTGACCGTAAATATCACGCGGAAAACAATTATCATGTGATGAAAAAGCAAAAATCGGTCCGTGCAAGGAAATGGGACTCTGTAATTGTCAAATCGCCAAGTAGTTGAACCGTTTCAGTACAGTGATTGATAATTGCGTTGGATTCAGTACGCGATATGGATAGAACGAAAAATTTGGGCAAAGTATAAAATTACCTGATGCATCGAAACGGTCACTTTTGCGCAAAACGAGAGCCAGAAACATTTATTCTTCTCAACTTCCTGCTGATTTAAAGTTGCCAGTAAGCGCCAGACGCGTACGACAAATTTTGTTACACGAAAAACATCTTGCACTCAAGATGCAATAGCAGATACCTGCTCTAAGACCAAAACATACAAAGACTAGGTTGGAGCCTGCTGGCTGAAAAAAGTGTGCCACCGGCTTCAGAATGGAAAATGTTCAAATGTGTGTGAATTTCTGCTGAAGTCATCGGTCTCTCGACTCACACATTATTTAAACTAACTTAAACTGACTTATGCTAAGAACAACACACACACACACACACACACACACACACACACACACACACACACACACACACACACGCACGCACACACACACCCAAGCCCGGAGGAGGACTCGAACCTCTGGCGGGAGGTTTCGCGCAATCCGTGACATGGTGTCTCAAACCGTGCGACTTAAGAATGGAATAAATTTACGTCATGAACTTACAAAATGGTTCAAATGGCTCTGAGCACTATGCGACTTCACTTCTGAGGTCATCAGTCGCCTAGAACTTAGAACTAATTAAACCTAACTAACCTAAGGACTTCACACACATCCATGCCCGAGGCAGGATTCGAACCTGCGACCGTAGCGGTCACGCGTCATGAACTTACAATGGAATAAAATGGTCTTCAGTGATGAGAAGAAGTTTAATTTAAGTGGGCCGGGTGAATTTCAATATTATTGGCATGATCTGAGAACAGAGCAGCAGGTAAGAATGTGCAGTAATTTTGGTGATGGAAGAGTTACGATTTGGGCAGCATTCTGAACCATTTGGTAATAGACAAGGCCAGCAGGGCCCTGGAGTGCATGCTTTGGTGAACAAGAAGCTATCAACACCTTTTCGAGCGACCGTTCATCATGAGATTAAAGTATAATGTTGACCATCCTATCCTCCCAAACTTCTGTGCAGTGTTCGACAGCACGATGGTGTAATTTGTTGGAGAGGCGTTTCATCTCCTGTCTGTCTGCCGGGTTTCAGTAGTGCTGCCAGTGTTTCTGTGCCCTTTTCTTCAGGATCTTCAGGTCATAAAGCAAGGGATAGAATTCGCATTACTGCAAGGTAAGCTCTGCTGATCTGATACAACTTCGTCAGAATGCCTTATGTAGTTTGCTGGTGAGAGTGGAAATCAATGCATTGGTGTAGAAATATCTTCAGTTGGTCAGACTTTCTTATTGAGCCATGTGCTGCTCTGGTGCCAGTTGGTATTGGTGGTTCAGGATGGCCCGAATTGCTGCACAGCTTCTGCAATGGTACTGAACATTGTCAACTTTATACTGAACGTTGTATTTGGTCTGAAGTTAAATCTGTATGTCCAAGAGGTTTGTCTATGGTTGGGGTTGGCTCATCAGGATCAAAGATAATCGCTTCAGTGTGTCCTTCCAATGTGCACAGATTGCTGCCACAGGGGTTCGTTGGGCTGGGGTTCCATGCAAGGTGCTTTGCGTTGAGGTCGGCCACTAGAAGCATTTTTTTGAAGCCATCAAACAGCGCTATCACCATATTCCGAAACGTGAATGTCTGCGTCTGTCAGAGACGTGTTTCTGTGAGCAGGAGCATGTCAACAGGGGACTGCATAGGAAGTCTTCAAGTTCAGGCCTCTTGATTTGGAGGCGTTTCGTGCTGTGTATACAGAGCGTGAGGTTTTCAGTCTCTGAAAGGCTACAGGCCATGGCTTTGGATGAAGACCTTCGTGGCTCCCTCAAAGAGGGCTATGATTTTTATCAATGTGCTTCGTCCTGCACAGAATTTCTGGAATGTCTCATTAAGGATGGTCAGGATGTTCCTCTGTTGCAATGTCGCCAGGAGGTCTGTGATGCTGGAATAATGGACGCAAGACCATCGTTACCAGATGACGTTTGCCCTGGCTGCTGGGTGCTTGCAGGTCGTCTTTCTCTGGGTTGTGTGTTGGTCCGAGTAGTGGATGTCCAAACTCAGGGTTTTGGTGGAAGAGAAGGGAAGTCAGTCTGACATGTCGGTCGCTATTTGTGGCGCTGGTACTGCTGCTTGTTGGGCCCTTTTCCTCGCCACGTGAGCTTGTGCCACATATGTGCGGAGCTCCTGTTGAAATGTGCTGTAGCCTCTCCACATGGCTAGGTGATCCCCATTGTTGTTGGCGCAGGTTGGTTTTGGTTTGCAGGCTTGGAGCAGTTTTGTGCCTGATGGTGGCCTCCACATTTTACACATCTCGCTGGGTGGATGCAGTAATTAGCAATGTGAAAATATCACTAACATTACTTGCATTGCGAAGGCCTCTCCTTTGGACGGTGGGTTTCACCTCGAATTCACATGTCAAGGATATCCCATAGGTGGAGTCACTGGTTGGTCCAGCTGCAAGGTGACACAGTGTACTGGCTGAGTAACTAGTTGTCTTCTCGTCCTGGTTCTTGAACTGATGTACTGATGCTTGTGAGAAGCTAAAATTTTGTAGATGAGTTTCCACCTCCAGAGCTGTGATCTCGGTATGTATATGTTTGAGGATAGCTTTTAACGTTTTCTCTCCAGGGAGTTGAAGAGTAAAAAAAGGAATCGTTGCCTCCCAGAAGAAGTACAGCGCTATCCATTGGTCCGTGAACGTCTCAAGGTGATATGACCTTGATGGACCCGGCAACTTTTTTCTTCAACTTCTACGTTAAGCGATAGATATTTTCCCGTGTAGTAAACCATGATTGTCGCGATCCTGGCTGGGCGGATAGGTGGTACTTACGAGGGCCAGGTTGGCTTGCTTGGCTAGCGTCGTCTGTCGTTGGTTGGTTGGTGACTTCTACGTGCTCGCCCTCTGGTTGCAGAGGGTCAAATTTGTTGACGATGGGCAGTGGTGGTTGTCTCTTGGTTGCATCGTTCACATCTGGCGAGTTCTTTCGCTTCCGACTGGACTTCTTTCAGCAGACGAGCCGGACAGAATATCGTCATAGTTGAGATATGTCGGAGTCGGAGCCTATAGGTGATCCACCCTTGCTGTCGTCGTCGGATGTGATGCCGCGTTAGTGGTCGGGCGTTTTGAGTCTGGCCTTGCGGCCAAGTCCGTGGCATGTTGATCGCAGCTTGCCGATCGGCGTCAGTGATTCGGTTGTCCTGGGCGGCCGTCCGTTGATGGGCGGGTGAGAAAAGTGGTGAATAGTCCGGCCAAAAGACAGTCCTGGTCGCAGAGTTTTGCGTGGCGAGTGACCTCGATCGTTGTCTGGGGGAACGAGGTGGAGTCCCCAGCTGTCCATTGTTTCCCGTTCTTGTTGTTCCTCCATGTGCCGCCGTGTCTGTAGCCGGTTATAATTGGGTGTCCGCTTGCCGTAGCCTGAGCCGTCGCAAGTGGGGCAGCCGATGGGGCGGACGGCGGTTGAAGCCCTGCCGAACACGTCAGCAGACCCTGGACGGTTGAGACAGCCTCCACGGCCACGCCCACACTACGATCCGCATACAGTGCCATAACGCGCTCACCAAGAGGAGGCGAGGCATGTCAGCCAAGACATTGTGCTGCATAGAGACAACACACTTTCTCATTCTGGAGGTGTCACTGAAAAACTCAGTCAACAATTCGGTTGGGAGCAGTTCTATCATCCACCGTACAGCCCCGATTTCGCACCTCCTCAATAGTACTTGTTCTTGAAGCGTGACAAGTACATCCACTATGAATTAGTAAACTCTAGTTTCATTGTTGTTCCTATAATTTATAACTATACTTCGATTTTTTCGTGAAAAGAATCGTTCCTCATATTCTCACTTTCACCGTTCAGGCACCACACTACACAGCAGGCATTTCTCACAGCACACACAATTTTGTCGCTGTCGTGCCTACGAAAATGATCACCCGAGACAGAAGAGACTCAGTACGGGAATGACACGCTACACGCTAGCGGCGCTCCAGTAGACTCGCTCGTTTCGAGTGCTCAGTTGAGACAAAAAGAGTCGATTGTGTGAAATGGGCTCGAGGAACACTTTCCGGCAGTCCACGTGTGGGCCGTGCCGGCTCGTATCGATTGACCGATCGGGTCGGCATGCTGTGATCTTTAGGCTCGGCCGTTTGACGTGGCTTTTGGCCGCGACGGGCGTGGGGGCTAGAGAGGGAACAGCCGGAGAGCCGCGCGGCGCGTGAGAATCGGAGGCGAGCGTGGTTGAGCAGGCCGGGGCACGACGCAGAGGTTGTGGTGTGTTCGACACGTTTGCAAGACCGAACCTGGTTTGTAGTGTGGGAACTGGACTCAGCCGCATTACCCGAATCGAGTCGTGCGGCCCTGACTTGGATCTGTGAAGGATTTTGTAAAAAAAATTGGTGAGAATTGCTTGTCATGTTTTTGGTGCTCATATTATACTGATCCTTGCTTCCAAAGTATCGCACTATCACTGGAAACTGTTGTCTTGCCAACCAAAAGGTCCCCTCTATTTAGTGCTGTTTAAGTAAACACGTGTTATTGTTCAAATGGCTCTGAGCACTACGGGACTTAACTGCTGTGGTCATCAGTCCCCTAGAACTTAGAACTACTTAAACCTAACTAACCTAAGGGCATCACACACATCCATGCACGAGGCGGGATTCGAACCTGCGAACGTAGCCGTCGCGCGGTTCCAGACTGTAGCGCCTAGAACCGCTCGGCCACCCCGGGCGGCCGTGTCATTGTGTTTGGTTAAAAGTTTATCTGGATTTTGTGATGTGATACAGTCCGAGTAAGCGAGGTGTATTAATTGGTACTATAGCTGTTCGGACTGACGGACGGCAAAAGCCAGTACGGTGAAGTACGAGGTGCATTCAAGTTCTAGGGCCTCCGATTTTTTTTCTAATTAACTACTCACTCGAAATCGATGAAACTGGCGTTACTTTTCGACGTAATCGCCCTGCAGACGTACACATTTTTCACAACGCTGACGCCGTGATTCCATGGCAGCGGCGAAGGCTTCTTTAGGAGTCTGTTTTGACCACTGGAAAATCGCTGAGGCAATAGCAGCACGGCTCGTGAATGTGCGGCCACGGAGAGTGTCTTTCATTGTTGGAAAAAGCCAAAAGTCACTAGGAGCCAGGTCAGGTGAGTAGGGAACATGAGGAATCACTTCAAAGTTGTTATCACGAAGAAACTGTTGCGTAACGTTAGCTTGATGTGCGGGTGCGTTGTCTTGGTGAAACAGCACACACGCAGCCCTTCCCGGAAGTTTTTGTTGCAATGCAGGAAGGAATTTGTTCTTCAAAACACTTTCGTAGGATGCACCTGTTACCGTAGTGCCCTTTGGAACGCAATGGGTAAGGATTACGCCCTCGCTGTCCCAGAACATGGACACCATCAGCTTTTCAGCACTGGCGGTTACCCGAAATTTTTTTGGTGGCGGTGAATCTGTGTGCTTCCATTGAGCTGACTGGCGCTTTGTTTCTTGATTGAAAAATGGCATCCACATCTCATCCATTGTCACAACCGACGAAAAGAAAGTCCCATTCATGCTGTCGTTGCGCGTCAACATTGCTTGGCAACATGCCACACGGGCAGCCATGTGGTCTCCGTCAGCATTCGTGGCACCCACGTCGATGACACTTTTCGCATTTTCAGGTCGTCATGCAGGATTGTGTGCACAGAACCCACAGAAATGCCAACTCTGGAGGCGATCTGTTCAACAGTCATTCGGCGATCCCCCAAAACAACTCTCTCCACTTTCTCGATCATGTCGTCAGACCGGCTTGTGCGAGCCCGAGGTTGTTTCGGTTTGTTGTCACACGATGTTCTGCCTTCATTAAACTGTCGCACCCACGAACGCACTTTCGACACATCCATAACTCCATCACCACATGTCTCCTTCAACTGTCGAAGAATTTCAATTGGTTTCACAGCACGCAAATTCAGAAAACGAATGAGTGCATGCTGTTCAAGTAAGGAAAACGTCGCCATTTTAAGTATTTAAAACAGTTCTCATTCTCGCCGCTGGTGGTAAAATTCCATCTGCCATACGGTGCTGCCATCTCTGGGACGTATTGACAATGAACGCGGCCTCATTTTAAAACAATGCGCATGTTTCCATCTCTTTCCAGTCCGGAGAAAAAAAATCGGAGGCCTTAGAACTTGAAGGCACCTCGTATGGTGAAACTAATATTTTTCCTGGTACAGTGAGCCGTGTGGACGTTGTTATAGTTGGTTCAAAACACAGGCTTAACATTGAATCTGTACGTTCTGTGTTATGTAGTTGCATTACTTGTTCACTCGTAAACTGTGAAATGGTAGCCTTACTTGACTGTTTAAGTTTATGACTATCCTGTTAAAGGGTAATTTAAATGAGCTCCGCAGTTTTAGTGAGCATTCGTTAACCTACTAGTGTAGGTTAAATTTCTAAGCTGACTTGGTATTGTGCTATTCGCCCTCGTCCTTTGAGGTTACGTCAAGGGCATTAGTTATTAATTCACCCTTGACTATTTTATTTCAATGTTCGTGAAATAGGCTGTTATTTTATACATCGTAGTTATTTTACATTTGAGGAATTAATATTTGCCGTTCCCCCCCTTCCCCTTTTCTCTGAAATTGTGTAGTAGCAAGGGCTCTAAGACCTTTTTCTCCAGTGTGTTTTAGTGTACTGTGTTCGGCACCTTGTCCAGCTCGCCCGCTTGCTGTGGGTTCTGGGTGTAGCTGCCTCTGATCTGGGTCCAGAGGGCCCCCCTTCTGCTACTTGAATTTGCCTGTGCCTATGTGACGTCACCTGTTTTGAAAATGTGTCACGAAGGGGTGTATCTGTTGTTATTTCCTTTTGTGTTAAATTTTTTTTGTGATATCCGTTATTGGTTAAACTTTATCTCATTATTGTAGTCTCCTTTTGGGAGCTTTGTTACGTATAGGATTTAATTAACTTGCAAGTAACTTAATGCTTGGTTAAAGATTAATGTTGTTGTTGGGAATAGGGCGGTTGCCCGTGCTTGTAAGGATTTTGAATTTTAAAGATAAAATTTTATTTGGCCGAAGAAAAGTTAATGAAAGTGTTTTTGTTATAAACTATGAAACTTCTTTGTGTGGCCCGGCCCTCCCGCTCAACAGTAATTGGCTGACTAGGGTGGATTAACCACCACAACTTGCACGGCACGAACGCGCCAGGTGGGCTGCATCCGCGGTTCGCCGGCTCCGCGTGGGTTAGCGGGCGACCGCCGTCGCGGCTGGGTCCTTGGCAGTGGCGGCTGGCAGAGGCGGCGGTCCCGGCGCGGCAAGGTCGGCGCCGGAGTCGCGGGCTCGACGCCGGGTCGGGTCCGGCTATATAAGGCGGCCCGTGGGCAGAGCGCTCCTCTCCACGCCGTCTGCTGCCGAGCTCGGCGGTGCCCTGCCGTGCCGAGCTGCACCCGATCAAATACAACGCCACCGCCAACCGTACACTCAAGCTGTGCTCAGTACTGGTCGGCAGGTGATGGTTGAAGCGATCACAATAGCAAAAACCTTCTAAAACCAGTATTGTTGGCTGGTCGGCAGCTGATGGTTGAAGCGATCACTACACCAAAAACCTTCTAAAACCAGTATTGATGGCTGGTCGGCAGGTGATGGTTGAAGCGATCACTATACCGAAAACCTTCTAAAACCAGTATTGATGGCTGGTCGGCAGGTGATGGTTGAAGTGATCACTATAGCAAAAACCTTCTAATACCAGTATTGATGGCTGGTCGGCAGGTGATGGTTGACGCAATCACTATACCAAAAACCTTCTAAAACTAGTATTGATGGCTGGTCGGCAGGTGATGGTTGAAGTGATCACTACACCAAAAACCTTCTAAAACCAGTATTGATGGCTGGTCGGGAGGTGATGGTTGAAGTGATCACTATAGCAAAAACCTTCTAATACCAGTATTGATCGCTGGTCGGCAGGTGATGGTTGAAGCGATCACTATACCATAAACCTTCTAAAACTAGTATTGATGGCTGGTCGGCAGGTGATGGTTGATCACTATAGCAAAAACCTTCTAAAACCAGTATTGATGGCTGGTCGGCAGGTGATGGTTGAAGCGATCACTATACCAAAAACCTTCTAAAACCAGTATTGATGGCTGGTCGGCAGGTGATGGTTGAAGTCATCACTATAGCAAAAACCTTCTAAAACCAGTATTAGTGGCTGGTCGGCAGGTGATGGTTGAAGCGGGCAATATAGCAAAAATCCTCTAATACCACTACTGCTGACCCCTGTTTTTATCACAACCGAGGTAGATTCTTTCTCCACGTCGATCAGGGGCCTGAAGATGGCATAGTAAGACGTTGAAACTGGCTGCCAAATGAAATAAGGTTCGAAACTTAACGGCTGAAAGGTGTGTTTAATCTGACATCCTCTATGGAACAGCCGAGTCCTGCAACCATCTCTAAAAAGATGGACATACGGAGACTTAACGATTAAATGTGCGTGACTGCTATGCAATTCAGTCGTATCTACATCCACATCTACATTCATAATCCGCAAGCCACCGAATTGTAGCTGGCGGGCCGGCCGGCGTGGCCGAGCGGTTCTAGGCGCTTCAGTCTGGAACCGTGCGACCACTACGGTCGCAGGTTCGAATCCTGCCTCGGGCATGGATGTGTGTGATGTCCTTGGGTTAGTTAGGTTTAAGTAGTTCTAAGTTCGAGGGGACTGATGAACTCAGATGTTAAGTCCCATAGAGCTCAGAGCCATTTGAACCATTTTTTTGTAGCTGGCGCGCTGTACCCTTTTCCATTACTAGTTGTTTCCTTCCTTGTTCCACTCGCAAATAGAACGAGAGAGAAACGACTGTCTACCAGGTGCAGAAGTATGAAACCGGAATTTCCCTATAAATGGTGCTAGCCGTCAGTGTAGGGTCCGTGAGACCTAGAGAGCCTGTATAGGGAGAGAGTGGCCAACCGGACGATACGGCGGCCACTTTTCTGCCAAACTGCGGTCGGGACTTTTGAGTAGCCCGTAGTGGAGTGGTGGAGTACACACTCACTGAATCAAAAGCACAAGACAATATGGCGAAATCATTCGTTAAATACCTTTCTTTACAGCTATAATATACTCATAGTAGCCTACTACGTACAACACAGGAAAATTTGATAAAGTGGCTATAAAAATTATTCGTTACTTGCATTTATCTCCTTTAAAGTTCGTTTACTAGACATATTGCAATGAACGTAAGATAAATAAAAAAATAGTGCATAGCATTTGTTTTGTGTCGGATTTATGTCAGCCCTGTTGACTGCGACTGCCCGCTGCTTTCGTCTATCTTCATTGCGCCTCTATTGGAACAACCAAATGCAGCACAACCTGGCATCGTTTACGAACGTCTGCAAAACGAATTACAGATGTCAAAAACAATACTGTACAATTACTAACGTGTTTACTTCAAACATATAGGCCTACCGATTTCACACAAAACGCTTCATTATTTCAACTCGTATTTAAGAATGCAAACGCTAATTTCGTAATAAAAACGATATAAAACTAAATCGAACATGCATGCACAACGCATAACAAGTCTCTCAATAATTCAAATACCTTTTAATCGTTTCCAAAAATCCTCTGAACTTCAATTCATCTCAAAAGCACGGCAAACATAGGAAGCGCAAGACACGTTTGGTAGAAAAATTTCGCCAAAGCTAATCAACCAATCACAGGGAACTTCACCTATGGCCACTCTCTCCCTATACAGGCTCTTTAGTGAGACCGCGTCTGCAACGCCATCTGCTTCCTGTAACGGCTGACGACGAATGTTAACAAACAGTATCCCAAGTTCCATACATCGGTATCTGTTTCGAACCCGTAAACATATCGAGTTTTGTGTCTGCGGACAGCATTGGTTTTTCTGTTATCATTTGAAGAATACTACTGCAGAACTGCATCGAATGCTTGACAAAGCTTTCGGCACACATACTCTTGGGAAAAAAACTGTGTTTCGAGTGGTTCATTTTGACGTGAGAAAAAACGCTCGGGAAACCGATGTAAGAGTTTAGAGACAACGAATTGCAGACGTTATTGGATGAAGATGATAGTCAAACTCAACAGAAACTAGCGGAACAATTTCTCTTCGGTTGAAAGCTGTGGGAAGGGTGCAGAAAGTTGGAAAATGTGTTCCGCACCAACTGACTGAAAGACAGCAAGCATTTCGAAAGACCGCTCGTGAAATGCTGTTCGCCAGGTACAAAAGTAAGTCGTTCCTCCATCGAATAGTCACAGGTGATGAAAAATGGATATATTTCGAGACTCCTAATAGTTGTAAATCATGGGCGAATGCAGGCAAACCATCGACATCCACTGCAAGACCAAATTGCTTTGGAAAGAAGACAATGTTCTGTGTTTGGTGGGATCAGAAGGGTGTCCTCTATTTCGAGTTGCTAAAACCTGGTCGAACCATTAACACTGATCGCTGGCAACAGCAAATGATCATTTTAAATCGAGCAATACTTGAAAAACGACCGGAATATGGAAAAAGGCAATACAAAGTCATATTGCTGCACGGTAACATTCCCAAAACACACAGCAAAACAGGTCATGGGAAAGATCGAGGCGTTCAGCTGGGAAATACTAAGGCATGTGGCTTATTCTCCGTACTCGGTCCGTCCGATTTTCGTCTGTTTACATCACTGGGACACACTCTCACTGAACAACGCTTCAATTCGCATGAAAATGTAATAAAATTGCTCGCTGACCGATTCGCTTCAAAAGAAGAACTTTTTTTTATCGTGGCATTCGTAGCTTGCCGGTCAGGTGGGAGAAATGTATAAATAATAATGGAAAAAATTTTGAATAAAAACTGGTTTATCACTTCCAAACGACAGACGTGTAATTATTGCAACCACATTCCGGTTTCATACTTCTACACCTGGTATAAGCCTCTCACTAATAGCATCTTGGTGGTCCTTACACGATATGCACGTTGACGGCAGTAAAATAGCTCTGTAGTTAGGTCCAGGTGCTGGTTCTCTAATTTTCTCAATACTGTTCCTCGAAAAGAACATCGCTTACCGGTGACATATCTACCAGCCCGCCTTAGAATTGCTTCGATGTCTTACTTTAATCTGTCCTGGTGCGGATCCCAAACGCTCGCAACAGAACTCAACAACGAGTTGCACAAGTGTCCTACAGGTGCTCTTTACAGATGAACCACACTCTCCTAAAATCCCTCCAATAAATCCAAGTCGCCATTCGCCTTCCCTATTACAAACCTTACATGCTCGTTCTACATCTACATCTACATGGTTACTCTGCGATTCACAATTAAGTGCATGGCAGAGGTTTCATCGAACCACCTTCAAGCTATTTCTCTAAGGGCCCACACTCTAACGGCGAGCTGAAAAAACGGGCACTTATCTTTCTGTGCGAGCTCTTATTTTTCTTATTTCATCATGATGATCGTTTCTCGCCATGTAGGCAAGCGCCAGTACTGGCCATTAAAATTGCTACACCAAGAAGAAATGCAGATGATAAACGGGTATTCATTGGACAAATATATTGTACTAGAACTGACATGTGATTACATTTTCACGCAATTTGGGTGCATAGATCCTGAGAAATCAGTACCCAGAACAACCACCTCTGGCCGTAATAACGGCCTTGAGACACCTGGGCATTGAGTGAAACAGAGCTTGGATGGCGTGTACAGGTACAGCTGCACATGCAGCTTCAAAACGATACCACAATTCGTCAAGAGTAGTGACTGGTGTAGTGTGACGAGCCAGTTGCTCGGCCAACATTGAACAGACGTTTCCATTGGTGAGAGATCTGGAGAACGTGCTGGCCAGGGCAGCAGTCGAACATTTCTTATATCCAGAAAGGCCCGTACAGGACGTGCAACATGTGGTCGTGCATTATGCTACTGAAATGTAGGGTTTCGCAGCTATCGAATGAAGGGTAGAGCCACGGGTCGTAACACATCTGAAATGTAACGTCCACTGTTCAAAGTGCCGTTAATTCGAACAAGAGGTGACCGAGACGTGTAACCGATGGCACCCCATACCATCACGCCGGGTGATACGCCAGTATGGCGATGACGAATACACGCTTCCAATGTGCGTTCACCGTGATGTCGCCAAACACGGATGCGACCATCATGAAGCTGTAAACAGAACCTGGATTCATCCGAAAAAATGACGTTTTGCCATTCGTGCATCCAGGTTCGTCGTTGAGTACACCATCGCACGCGCTCCTGTCTGTGATGCAGCGTCAAGGGTAACCGCAGCCATGGTCTCCGAGCTGATAATCCATGCTGCTGCAAACGTCATCGAACTGTTCGTGCAGGTGGTTGTTGTCTTGCAAACGTCCCCATTTGTTCAGTCAGGAATCGAGACTTGGCTGCACGATCCGTTACAGCCATGCGGATAAGATGCCTGTCATCTCGACTGCTAGCGATACGAGGCCGCTGGGATCGAGCGCGGCTTTCCGTATTACCCTCCTGAACCCACCGATTCCATATTCTGCTAACAGTCATTGGATCTCGACCAGCGCGAGCACCAATGTCGCGATACGATAAACCGCAATCGCCATAGGCTACAATCCAACCTTTATCAAAGTCGGAAACGTGATAGTACGCCTTTCTCGCCCTTACACGAGGCATCACAACAACGTTTCACCAGCCAGGCAACGACGGTCAACTTCTGTTTGTGTATGATACATCGGTTGGAAACTTTCCTCATGTCAGCTCGTTGTAGGTGCCGCCACCGGCACCAACCTTGTGTGAATGCTCTGAAAAGCTAATCATTTGTATATCACAGCATCTTCTTCCTGTCGGTTAAATTTCTCATCTGTAGCACGTCATCTTCGTGGTGTAGCAATTTTAATGGCCAGTAGTGTATTTTCACACTCTGAGGACAAAGTAGGTGATCGAAATTTCATGAGTAGATGGTGGTGCAAAGGAAAACGCCTTTGTTTTAATGACTGCCTCCTCAATTGGCGCGTCATATCCGTGGCACTCTCTCCGCTATTTTGCTACAATACAAAACGGGCTGCCCTTCTTTGAACTTTTTCGATGTCTTCCGTCGCTCCCATCTGTAGCTGATCTCAAACTCCAAAGCAATACTCCAGAAGAGGGCGGAAAAGCGTAGTGTACGCAGTCTCTTTAGTCTATCTGTTTCATTTTCTAAGTCTTCTACCAATAAATAGCAGTCTTCGATCGGCTTTACCTACAACATTATCTACGTGATAGTTCCAATCGAAGTCATTCGCAGTTGTAATCCCTAAGTATGTAGTTATTTTTACAGCATTTAGATTTCTGTGGTTTATAGTGTAACCGAAATTTAGGAAATATCTTTTAGTACTCCTGTGGATAACTTCACACTCTCCATTATTTTGGACAATGCAGATATCCTGTCTAAATAATTTTTAGTTGGTTCTGATCCTCTGATGACTTTATAGGACGGTAAATGACAAGATCATCTGCAAACAATTTAAGATGGCTGCTCATATTGTCTTCTACATCGTTTATCTAGATCAGGAACACCTGAAGGCCTGTAACTCTTCCTTGGGGAACGCCAGATATTATTTCTGTTTTACTCCATGATTTTCCGTCAGCTACTACCTACCTGACAGGAACCTACAAATCCAGTCGTACAATTGAGACGATACTCCATAGGCATGCAATTTGATTAGAAGGCGCTTGCGAGGAACGGTGTTGATAGCCTTCTATAAATCTAAAAACACGGAATGAATTTGACAACCCCGGTCTTTAGCACTCATTACTTCGTGAGAATAGAGAGCTAGTTTGTTTCACAAGACCAAATTTTCCTGAATCCATGTTGTTAGTGAATAAATCGTTTTCTTCGAGGTAATTCATTATGTTCGAGCACATAATATGTTCTAAAACCCTACTGCAAATCCACGTTAGTGATATGGGTCTGTTATTCGGCGGTGGGTATTGGTGTGACTTGCGCAATTGTCCAGTCCTTAGGTACAGATCTTTCGATGAGTGAGCGGTTACTTAACATTGTTAGATATGGAGCTATTGTATCAACATACTTTCAAAGGAACCTTACTGGTATGCAGTCTAGACCGGAAACGTTGCCTTTATTGATTCAAGCTGCATCAACACACCGAGAATATCTACTTCTGAGTTACTCACGTAAATTCGAATTGTGGAATACTTACTTCGTCCTCTTTGGTGAACGAGTTTCGGAAGATCCTTTTTTAGTAACTCCTCTTTAGTGGCACTGTAATCAGTGACATGTCCACTATAATTGCGCAGTGAAGGTGTTGATTACGTCTTGCCGTTGGTGTACTTTGCATATGACAAGAATCTCTTTGGGTTTTCTGCCAGATTTTGAAACGGAGTTTCGTTGTTGAAGCTATTAAAAGCATCCCGCATTGAAGTTCGCGCTAAATTTCGAGATTCTGTAATATTTCGCCAATCCTGTGGATTTTGCGTTCTTTTAAATTTGGTATGCTTTTTTCGTTGCTTCTGCAAAAGTGATTTGACCCGTTTGGTGTACCAGCGGGTATCAATACCATCGCTTATTGGTATATGTGGTGTATCATTTGCCATCGATTCAATTTCTCTTAATTCAAATCGCATGTGGTCAATGCTTGCATAAGCTGTTCAGTATACGTATGCTCCTTCCATTTCATATTGCTTTGGAGCATTATAGCTAGATACTGTATTTAATAGACGTGACTGCGTAAAGCAGCACACAAATTGTGCTGTACTCGAATGTTATGGGTTTGTATTTGCTACTCCTCTGCATTAACTTACAATTTTCTACATTTACAGCCAGCGGCCATTGATCACACTAACGAGAAGTTTTTTCAGAACATCTTGTATCCTCCTACAGCCATTGCAACAAAAGAAAAGTGTGAAATCTTATGGAACTTAACTGCTGAGGTCATCAGTTCCTGAGCTTACACACTAATTAACCTAAATTATCCTAAGGACAAACACACACACCCATGCCCGAGGGAGGACTCGAACCTCCGTCGGGATAAGCCGCATAGTCAATGACTGCAGAGACCTTAGACCGCTCGGCTAATCCCGCGCGGCATGGAAGTTAATCCCTGATGTCTTAATAGATGTTCTGCCAACCTGTCCCTTCTTCCTATCACCATTTTCGATATATTTCATTCCTCGCCAGTTCTGGGAAGAACCTCCGCATTCCTTACCTTACCAGTTTACCTAATTTCCAACATTCCTCTGTGGCGCTACATCTCAAATGCTTCGATTGTTCTGTTCCGGTTTTCCCGCAGTCCATGTTTCACTGCCACACAGTGCTGTGCTACAAATGTACGTTCTCAGAAATTTGTTCCACAAATTAAGGCCTATGTTTGATACTAATAGATTTCTCTTGGCCAGGAATGCCAGCGCTAGTCTGCTTTTTATGTGCTCCTTGGTCGTCCGTTACGGGCTATTTTGCTGACTTGATAGCAGAATTCCTTGATTTCGTCTGCTTCGTGATCTTCTATCCTGATGTTAAGTTTCTCCCAGTTCTACTACTTCACATAACTTTCGTCCTTCTTCGATTTACTCGCAATGCACATTCTGTCTTCGTTAGACTGTTCATTCCATTCAACATTCTTCTTCACTTACACTGGGGATAGCAACGTCATCAGCGCATCATATCGTTGATATCCTTTCACCTTGACTTTTAATCCCAGTCTTTATTTATTTCCATCAATGCTCCTTCGATGGGAAGATTAAACAGAACGGGCGAGAGACTACATCCCTACCTCACACCCTTTGTGATCCTAGCACTTCTTTCTTGGTCTTCCACGCTTATTGTTCGCTGTTGGTTCTTGTACATATTGTACATTAATCGCATTTTCCTGTAGCTTCACCCCATTTTTCTCTGAACTTCGAACACCTCGCACCACTCTACACCGTCAAACGCTTTTTCCAGGTCGACAGATCTTATGAACCTGTCTTAATTTGTCTTCAGTCTTGCTTCCGTTATCAATCGCAATGTCAGAACTACCTCTCTGGTGCTTTTACCTTCCCTGAAACCAAACACCATTTTTCTGTATGTTATACACGTCAGCAACCTGGACGCACGAGCTGTTAAGCTGATTATGCGATTATTCTCGCACATTTCGGCTCTTGCAATCTTCGGATCTGAGCGGATGATGTTTCTCCGAAAGTCTGATGGGATACCGTCAGTCTCATACATTCTACACATCAACGTGATAGTCGTTTTGTTGCCATTTCCATGAATGATTTTAGAAATTCCGATGGAATGTTATCCATTCTCTTCTGCCTTGCTCGATCGTAGGACTTCCAGAGCTCTTCTAAATTTCGATTCTACGCTACTGACCATTAAAATTGCTACACCAAGAAGAAATGCAGATGATAAACGGGTATTCATTGAACAAATATAATAGAACTGACACGTGATTACATTTTCACGCAATTTGGGTGCATAGACCCTGAGAAATCAGTACCCAGAACAAACACCTCTGGCCGTAATAACGGCCTTGATAGGCCTGGCCATTGAGTCAAACAGAGCTTGGATGGCGTGTACAGGTACAGCTGCCCATGCAGCTTCAACACGGTACCACACTTCATCAAGACTGTGAGTGGCATATTGTGACGAGCCAGTTGCTCGGCCACCATTGACCAGACGTATTCAATTGGTAAGAGAGCTGGAGAATGTGCTGGCCAAAGTAGCAGTCGAACATTTTGTGTATCCAGAAAGGCTCGTACAGGACCTGCAACTTGTGGTCGTGCATTATCCTGCTGAAATGTAAGGTTTCGCAGGGATCGAATGAAGGGTAGAGCCACGAGACGTAACACATCTGAAATCTAACGTTTGCTGTTCAAATTGCCGTCAATGCGAACAAGAGGTGGCCGAGACGTGTAACCAATGGCACCCCATACCATCACGCCAGGTGATACGCCAGTATGGCGATGACGAATACACGCTTCCAATGTGCGTTCACCGTGATGTCGCCAAACACGGATGCGACCATCATGATGCTGTAAACAGAACCTGGATTCATCCAAAAAAATGACCTTTTACCGTTCGTGCAGCCAGGTTCGTCGTTGAGTACACCATCGCAGGCGCTCCTGTCTGTGATGCAGCGTCAAGGGTAACCTCAGCCATGGTCTCCGAGCTGATAGTCCATTAGTCCATGCTGCTGCAAACGTCGTCGAACTGTTCGTGCAGAAGGTTGTTGTCTTGCAAATGTCCCCATTTGTTGACTCAGGAATCGAGACGTGGCTGCACGATCCGTTACAGCCATGCGGATAAGATGCCTGTCATCTCGACTGCTAGCGATACGAGGCCGCTGGGATCCAGCACGGCGTTCCGTATTACCCTCCTGAACCCACCGATTCCGTATTCTGCTAACAGTCATCAGATCCCGACCAACGCGAGCAGCAATGTCGCGATCTTATAAACCGCAATCGCGATAGGCTACAATCCGACCTTTATCAAAGTCGGAAACGTGATGGTACGTATTTCTGCTCCTTACACGAGGCATTACAACAACGTTTCACCAGGCAAGGCCGGTCTACTGCTGTTTGTTTATGAGAAATCGGTTGCAAACTTTCCTCATGTCAGCACGTTGTAGGTGTCGCCACCGGCGCCAACCTTGTGTGCATGCTCTGTTCATATCACAGCATCTTCTTCCTGTCGGTTAAATTTCGCGTCTGTAGCACGTCATCTTCGTGGTGTAGCAATCTTAATGGCCAGTAGTGTAATACTGGATCCCATATGTCTTCCCTGCCATCTCTTGTTTGTTCTTCTATCACGTCATCAGTGAAGTCGCCAGACACCACACTTGCTAGGTGCCTTTAAATCGGCCGCGGTCCGTTAGTATACGTCGGACCCTAGTGTCGCCACTATCAGTGATTGCTGACCGAGCGCCGCCGCACGGCAGGTCTAGTCTAGAGAGACACTCCCTAGCACTCGCCCCGGCTGTACAGCCGACTTTGCTAGCGATGGTTCACTGTCTACATACGCTCTCATTTGCAGAGACGACAGTTTAGCATAGCCTTCAGCTAAGTCATTTGCTACGACCTAGCAAGGCGCCATATTGAGTTACTATGTCTTCTGAACAGATAATATTGTGACTCGTGTACCGTCAAGAGCGACGTTCATCATTAATGGATTAAAGTTAAGTATCAAACTAATTACGTCCGCTTTCTGAATTCTAATTCCTTGTCATGTTCCAGACCTCACGTCAGTATAGTTCTTCCCTCCTCAAGCCAGCCTGAGTGAGCTAACACGCGTGCATTTCGGCCTCCACTAGTAACACGGTGTTGGCTCTTGTGCCAATACAACAGTCTACATGAGCACAATCTACAGCACTCCATTGCGAAAAGTGCGCTCTTTCGAGTTTAATATTTTTTGTCCTATGAGCTTTAAACGGGCACTTTGCGAATTTTATCATGAGGAGAAAATCAGAGAAGAAGGGGGGGGGGGTAGTCTAGGGATGGGGTGAGGAGGGGGAGGGAGGGAGAGAGAGAGAGAGAGAGAGAGAGAGAGAGAGAGAGAGAGAGAGAGACCCGCCAGGGTAGCAGAGAGCGCTAACGCGCTGCTTCCTGGACTCGGGTAGACGCGCCGACCACGGATCGAATCTGCCCGGCGGATTCACGACGTAGGGCCGGTGTGCTAGCCAGCCTGGGTTTTTAGGCGGTTTTCCACATCCCGCTAGGTGAATATCGGGCTGGTCCCCAAGTTCCGCCTCAGTTACACGCTCCGCAGACATTTGAAACACGTCCGCCCTATTTCACGATTTAAAATACACACAGACAGTTGGGGTACACTGATTCCGTCCTGGGGGATACGGGGTGGCGGCAGGAAGGGCATCCAGCCATCCCTAAAACTAACCTGCCAAATCCGTTGTAACCACGCCGACCCTGCGATCGCTGCGGGACTATGGCGTAAGCGAAAGAAATAAAGAGAGAGGGAGGGAGGGAGAATGATAGTGGTACGAGAAGCACGCTCCGTTGTAGATGTAGGCAGCACGGTAGCTGTGTCGCACCGGTCGCAGGCTTCATCCAGCTGGCGCGAGAGGGGGTGCAGACAGGCGGCGAGTGGCCGGCAACTTGCGGCGCGTTCTATCGCGCAGGCCGGGGCCGCCTATCTGGCAGGTTGTCGCCGCGGCTGCAGCAGAGGCCGGGCTGGGGAGAGCGCCGCCGCTGCCGCGGCTGCGGCTGGCGCGGTATTTTTAACCGCCCTTATATTTACGCTATTCGGGCCCAGGCGCGGCGGGCGGAGGCGCTGCTGCAGCGCGAAAGACGAAGGCGCTCGCTGCCCGCCTGTGATGTGGGCCTGTCTGCCTCTGCGTTCCTCTTCGCCGCCACGGAAAACGCGTAGCAGCCGGCGGGGACCCAGTCGGCCATCCTCAAGCGCACGTCGCCTCTAGAGCTAGACGATCACTCCACTCTACTTCTTCACGACGAATACGACACATAACAATCTTCCACTTAGGCTTTAATACACTACTGACCATTAAAATCGCCTGGTGAAGCGTTGTTGAGATGCCTCGTGTAGGGAGGAGAAATGCGTACCATCACGTTTCCGACTTGGATAAAGGTCGGATTGTAGCCTATCGCGATTGTGGTTTATCGTATCGCGACATTGTTTCTCGCGTTGGTCGAGATCTAATGACTGTTAGCAGAATATGGAATCGGTGGGTTCAGGAGGGTAATATGGAACGCCGTGCTGGATCCCAACGGCCACGTTTCACTAGCAGTCGAGATGACAGGCATCTTATCCGCATGGCTGTAACGGATCGTCCAGCCACGTCTCGGTCCCTGAGTCAACAGATGGGGACGTTTGCAAGACAACAACCATCTGCACGAACAGTTGTTTGTAGCAGCATGGACTATCAACTCAGAGACCAGGGCTGCGGTTACCCTTGACGCTGCATCACAGACAGGAGCGCCTGCGATGGTGTACTCAACGACGAACCTGGGTGCACGAATGGCAAAACGTCATTTTTTCGGATGAATCCAGGTTCTGTTTACAGCATCATGATGGTCGCATCCGTGTATGGCGACATCACGGTGAACGCACATTGGAAGCGTTTATTCGACATCGCCATACTACCGTATCACCTGGCGTGATGGTATGGGGTGCCATTGGTTACGTGTCTCGGTCACCTCTCGTTCGCATTGACGGACTTTGAACAGTGTACGTTACATTTCAGATGTGTTACGACCCGCGGCTCTACCCTTCATTCGATGCCTGCGAAACTCTACATTTCAGCAGAATAATGCACGAGCGCATGTTGCAGGTCCTGTACGGGCCTTTCTGGATACAGAAAAGTTTACTGATGCCCTGACCAGCACATTCTCCAGATCTCTCACAAATTCAAAAAGTCTGGTCAATGGTGGGCGAGCAACTGGCTCGTCACAATACGCCAGTCACTACTCTTGATGAACTGTGGTATCGTGTTGAAGCTGCATGGGCACCTGTACCTGTACACGCCATCCAAGCTCTGTTTGACCTAATGCCCAAGAGTATCAAGGCCGTTATTACGGCCAGAGGTGGTTGTTCTGGGTACTGTTTTCTCAGGATCTATGCACCCAAATTGCGTGAAAATGTAATCACATGTCAGTTCTAGAATAATATATTTGTCCAATGAATACCCGTTTATCATCTGCATTTCTTCTTGGTGTAGCAATTTTAATGGCCAGTAGTGTACTTATAAAGATTTCTTCTCAGTCGCTGAACTACACTGAAGAGCCAGTGAAACTGGTACACCTGCCTAATATACTCTAGGATCCCTGTGAGCACGCAGAAGTGCCGCAGTACCACGTGGCATGGACCCGACTAATGTCTCAAGTAGTGCTGGAGGGAATTGACACCATGAATTCTTCAGGGCTGTCAATAAATCCGTAAGAGTACGAACGGGTGGAGATCTCTTCTGAACAGCACGTTGCAAGGCATCCTAAATACGATCAATAATGTTCATATCTGGAGAGTTTGGTGGCCAGCGGAAGTGTTTAAACTCAGAAGAGTGTTCTTGGAGCCACTCTGTAGCAATTCTACACATATGGCGTATCACATTATGCTGCTGGAATTGCGCAAGTCCGTCGGCATTCACAATTGACATTAATGGATGCAGGTGATCAGGCTTATGTACGTGTCACCTAACAAAGTTGTATCTAGACGTATCAGGGCTCGCGTATCACTCCAACTGCGCACCCCCCCACAACATTACAGAGCATCCACCAGCTTGAATAATCCCCTGATGACAAGCAGGTTCCATGGATTCATGAGGCTGTCACGTCAATCCGCTCGATACAATTTGAAACGAGACTCATTCGACCAGGCAACATATTTCCAGTCATCAACAATCCAATGTCGGTATTGACGAGCCTACGAGAGCCGTAAAGCTTTGTGTCGCGCAGTCATCAAGGGGCACGAATGGGCATTCGGCTTCGGAAGCGCACATCACTGATGTTTCGCTGAACGGTTCGCACGCAGACACTTGTTGACGCCCCAGCATTGAAATCTACAGCAACTTCCGGAAGTGTTGCACTTCCGTCACGTTGAACGATTCTCTCCAGTCGTCGTTGGTCCCGTTGTTGCAGGATTTTTTTCCGGCCGTACCGATGTCGGAGATTTCATGTTTTACCGGATTCCTGTTGTTTGCAGTCCACTTGTGAAATGGTCGTATGGGAAAATTCTCAAACAGGGTTCAAATGGCTCTAAGCATTGTGGGACTTATCATCTGAGGTCATCAGTCCCCTAGACTTGGAACAAGTTAAACCTAAATAACCTAAGGACGACACACACATTCTTGCCCGAGGCAGGATTCGAACCTGCGACCGTAGCAGCAGCGCGGTTCCAGACTGAAGCGCCTAGAACCGCTCGGCTATATCGGCCGGCGGAAAATTCCCCTTCATCGCTACCTCGGAGATGCTGTGTCCATCACTTGTGCGCTGACTATATAATACCACGTTGAAACTCACTTAAATCTTGATAACCTGCCATAATAGCAGCAGTAACCCATCTAACAACTGCGACAGACACATATATAGGCGTTGCCGACCGCAGCGCCGTATCTCTGTAATGGAATACGCATACCTACACCAGTTTCTTTGGTACTTGGCTGTAGTTACGGGCTTAAAAGTCATTTTCGAGCGTTTACCCACAGCAGCGTGTCACGGGCGAGAGAGTGGCAGCATACTAACACGCTGTATGTCTCTTAATGATTGTTTACCTTTCTGATTCTACTCTATCTACTACGTTAAAGTTATTATCTGAAGGTTGCACGAAACAAAGCTCAACTTTCTGCATGGATGAAATACACCTATCCACCACTGACAGTAGGAATGAATTTACCTCAGACTGCAACTAAATGACTTTCAATTTTAGTGTATCATAATCTGTTTCCAGGCTTGTATTGTCTACAGATGTACCTCTTCACATCAAAACTACAGTAACCCAGTGCATACATAATACAGTTGCGTTGCTGGTTGACTATGTGTTAGCTTCCTTTACTTCATCTGGTCGTGAGAATCATTAATCCCATTACGTTCACATCCCCCAGACTTTCATAAAATTACAACTTCATATAGACATGTCAATAAATATTTGTAAAGTCGTATTGTAAGTAAGGTTTACAATAATAATAAAATTTGCAACGCGGTATTAAGACACCGTACTAGTGGGATCTTCCAGTCAATCTCGTTCCTTCGTATGTCTAGTTTTACGCTGTCGCTCCTCCTAATAAATACTGTCCTGCGGGCGCCGCCTTTTCTCTCGCTTTGTGGCGGAGAGCACTCCGTGTACCACTGTCCCACCTCCCCCCTCCGTGCACAACCGCCGCCCTTTGAGTCCAGCTTACTGTTGTAGCAATGGGAACTCACATATTGGCACCAGACAGTACCAGGCTTTGCTCTTGCTTTCAAGCTTAATTTGACCTAGTTATGAATAAGATAGCACATATAATGGAGCACGCAATACTAAAAACACGAGAATTATGCAAAGGGTGTCAGACCCCTGGCCCGCGAGCCGCATGCGACCCAAAGCAAGTATCAGTGCGGCCCAAAAAGTGAGCATATATCACACGATCGTATATATATAAAATGCCCTTTATTAAATTTATGACAGCCGGCCGGGGTGGCCGAGCGGTTCTAGGCGCTACAGTCTGGTACCGCGCGACCGCTACGGTCGCAAGTTCGAATCCTGCCTCGAGCATGGATGTGTGTGATGTCCTTAGGTTAGTTAGGTTTAAGTAGTTCTTAGTTCTAGGGGACTGATGGCCACAGAAGTTAAATCCCATAGAGCTCAGAGCCATTTGAACAATTTTAAATTTATGATAAATTGAATATTTTCCATTTAAAACTCCTGTCACATAATGCTATTTTCTCAGTGGTCCATACTTTTTTTTGTTTTGCTCAGGGTTATTGTTGGTGTTAAGTATATTATATGTGGACGCCCACCCAGTTAGCCGTGCGCTCTAACGCATGGCCAAGGAGCGCCTGGTCCCCGGCACGAATCCGTCCAGCGGACTTGTGTCGAGGTCCGGTGAGCCGGCCAGTCTGTGGATGGTTTTTAGGCGGTTTTCCATCTGCCTCGGCGAATGCGACCGTGGCTACCCATGTCGGCGATTGCTGTGCAAACAAGTTCTCGACGTACGAGTACACCACCATTACTCTACCACGCAATCATAGGGGTTACACTCGTCTTCGTCTGGTGTGACACGTTCCCGGGGGGGGGGGGGGGGGGGGGGGGGGGGGCACCCGGGGCCGAACCGCACAGTAACCCGAAAGAGTGGTTCGGTGTGGGGTGGCGGCGCGTTGAAGTGGACTGCAGTAGTCGTCGTGGGGTTGTGGACCACTGCGGCTGCGGCGGGGACGGAGCCTCTACGTAGTTTCTAGGCCCCCGGTTAACATACAATATTATAGGTTTGTTTATAAATAAATAAATCTTCTGCTACCAGTCACGATTTTTCTTTATTTTACTATTCGCACGACGCGTTTCGAGAAATAAATCCCATTTTCAAGTGCGTTTTCTTTTGATGTTGTCAGGTGTGCGAGTCTGCTTCATTTTGTTGACTTTTACTGTAATACATAAGAAACGCGATTTTTGGTTGGGTATCAATTCTTTCTGTGAGGTTAGTGGCTAAAGTTTGAGAACAATTTGTACTTACAGTTTTCTAATGGTCCATTTGTGTGGAGTTCACACACAGTTAACGTCACACACAGACTTTACACATCGAAAATATCTTATATAAACAAAACAGTTACAAAGATCTTCTTACAGGTAGTTCACAGAGATAACACTATAGGTCTTCCACAGATTATGATATGCTAGTTTGAGAACAATTTGTACTTACAGTTTTCTAATGGTCCATTTGTGTAGAGTCTCACACACACTTAACATCACACACAACTTGTACACTTTACACATCAAAAATATCTTATATAAACAAAACAGTTACAAAGATCTTCTTACAGGTAGTTCACAGAGATAACATTATAGGTCTTCCACAGATTATGATATGCTTTTATCTCTGTGAACTACCTGTAAGAAGATCTTTGTAACTGTTTTGTTTATATAAGATATTTTCGATGTGTAAAGTGTACAAGTTGTGTGTGATGTTAAGTGTGTGTGAGACTCCACACAAATGGACCGTTAGAAAACTGTAAGTACAAATTGGTCTCAAACTTTAGCCACTAACCTCACAGAAAGAATTGATACCCAACTAAAAATCGCATTTCTTATGTATTACAGTAAAAGTCAACAAAATGAAGCAGACTCACACCCACTGACAACATCAAAAGAAATGGCTTAACACACATCAAGAAAACGCACTTGAAAATGGGATTTATTTCTCGAAACGTGTCGTGCGAATAGTAAAATAAAGAAAAATCGTGACTGGTAGCAGAAGATTTATTTATTTATAAACAAACCTATTGTATCTACAGTCGCAGGCTTTCAAAAACCATTTATAATGGATCAAATCAGATATACAATATTATATGGGACACAAAAATACTCGTCTTCATCCAGTGTCGTCCAGGTAACACCCCTGATATAGATAGTAACTGAACACAATAAACACCCATATATTCTCAGCAATCCAACACACAGTTACACACCAACTCCAGCATCGTAACAACGCCATATCCGCCCATGAAATACAAAGTAGTTAAGTAAATACTAATCTTCTTAAACTAGCCAGGAATGCAAGTAATCGATTTCTTAATAGTCTTCCGCTTTTGGCAAATGTCGACATACAATTCTTGAGCACAGTCAGTCAGTCCGATATCTCTATAGATTTTTATATTATTATATATATATTTTCATGTATATACTTATGAGAGAAATCAGATGTGCAATCATTTGTTGGAATTTCTGTCTATTATGTGATCAATCAGTGTAAACAGTGAGTTGTTAGTCATATTTACTTGGTCATTTAGTAGTTGTTTCTTTTCAGCCTTTGTTTTTTATATATGATAATTTTCCTGTAATGTTGGGACATGTCTTTCATTATTTATTCTGATTATTTTCATATCATTTTCTCCTGTAGGAGGTTTGTGGTTATTTTCTCTCAAACGTTTTGCAAACGTTGAGTGGCTCATTCCATCTGATTTCTCTCATTAGTATATACAGGAAAATATAATAATAATAATAATCATTATTATTAAAAAAAAAAAGAAATCTCTCTCCCTCTCTAATACACACACGCGCACACACACACACACACACACACACACACACACACACATTCACACATTCACAAAACAGTTGAATGCAAAAAACTGTGAATGTTGGTAACACTTAGAAAAACAAATAGAACTCTGTATTAAAAAGATGGCAGCTACAGTGACATGTAACGTAAAAAGTGAACTGAAAGTGAACTGTAAGATGTCCACTGTTGCCAGATGAGAAAAATCCGTTTCCTTAGGTTCAATGAATTAGAAGTTACCTGTAAGTACCTTTCCATTTCATAAAAAAAGTTAAGGAACTGTTTTTAAATCTATAACCTACTTGTGAAACCATAACCTATGTGTAAAAATGGACAAATCATGTAATATTTCAGGACACCCATTGAAGATGCCTTGTAAAAAAGGCGAAACGCGCATAAATAAAAATAAAAATTTCGATGTGTAGCATGGAAAAAAGGCATTTTCTTTGAAACAACTGCAGTTTTTCCAAAAATTTATTTATTTACGCCAAAACGTTCTTCCTGGTCGACCCTCATAGTTCAGGATTTTGCGACCACGACTTTTTAAATTGACAATTCGGTAATATTGACACCTGTCAGCAGCTGCCTTTACTGGAATTGGATTCGCGTCTTCGTATTCTAGTATATCCAGCGGTCAGCAACACGCAAGCACCGATATCTTTATGACCCAGTCGCAGTCCGCCAGTTGTGTGAGCTGATGATCCGTAACTCTACAACTACCACTACCCTGTGGGTGCGAAGACAGCTACCTGGCGCAGAGCGCGATGGTTATACAAGAGACATCAGGGGTACAGAAAAACCACTCCAGTGGCCAGGTCGGGTTTAAGATGGCGCTGGACCCAGTTCTGGAAGATATGCTTACGCTTTCTTTAAACAAATTATTTTATTTCGGCACAATACCACATACCACGGAATTGCTGAAGAGGCTAAACAAATCTTTGTTGACGTTGCGGATGTTGTCAGACACAGGTGATATCAAAAGAAGAAACGTGAAATACTTTGCTTATTTTCAGTTCACATTTTCATAGGGGATTATTTTTTGGGGGGGTAGCTCATCAAGTAAAGGAAAAGTGTTCGAGTCCTTAAGCGTGGAATACGAATTATTTGTGGTGTGACTACAAATGGTTCAAATGGCTGTGAGCACTATGGGACTTAACTTCTGAGGTCATCAGTCCCTTAGAACTGCTTAAACCTAACTAAGGACATCACACACATCCATGCCCGAGGCAGGATTCGAACCTGCGACCGTAGCGGCACACGGTTCCAGACTGAAGCGCCTAGAACCGTTCGGCCACACAGCCGGCGGTGTGACTACAAGAACGTCTTGCACAGACCTATTAAAGGAACAGGAAATATTAATGACTCCTTCACAGCGTATTTATTTCTTACTCGAATTTCTCATAAAGAATACATCGCTTCTTCAGACCAATAGTTTAGCTAATGGAAACAATACTAGAAATAAGACTAACTTACACAAAAGTTGATAGTCACTTGCTTTGATCCAGAAAAGAGTGCAGCAATGAGAAACTCTTATTCTCAGTAACTTGTTACCAGCCATTAAAAGTTAACCTACTAATAAATTTCAGCTTAATAGGAGCTTTTAATGCGTATGGATAAGCATCGTTTATCAATATGTTTTTGACATTGCGCGTTTTTTTTTTTGTTTTGACGTATAGACATGGCGTTAAAAAAAAGTGTTCCACATTTTGAGAGGTAGCACTATGGACCAAAACAGAAAGAGATGTCGAGTGACACATTGGCTCTGAGATGGATATAGTAACAGCTATGAGCATTTGATCGTCTTCGCTACTGTGAAACACGTATCTCTTACTATAAGATCTTCACTGTTACGAACGACGTACAGACTGCGTAAATGAGCAAGAAATGAGAACATATTGTTTTGTTACTGATATTCTAATGTAATCTGCTTCCTATTACACACAACATGCGCTTGTGAGCTATCTCTAAAGGAAGTGGTCATTATATTGTTCACTGATTGAAAGACTTGCTTCTGTTCGATGGCTTAGGGAATCACGCACTCTGAAAAATTTTAGGTTGGTAGAGATGTACTGACAGGTACTGAAGACGAGTTCCTATAGTGTCTGTACATCAGACATTTAAAGGGCAATGGTTTGTTCTGGATGGCCCAGTACGTTAGCCAGTTCGTTCCCTCGATATTAAGCCTTTGGATTTTTGGTTGTGGTGATGCTTGAAATCATTAGTGTATGCAGTCTCCATTAATGATGTACAGACACTATAGGAACTCATCGTCATTGCCTGCCAGCACATCTCTACCGACCTAAAATTTTTCAGAGATTGTGTGAGTTCATGGCTTTGTGGTATCTGCGCCACAATTGCACCCTACCATCCCTGTTACAACTGAAATTGGAATTCATGTGACCAGGCCACGGTTTCCCGGTCGTCTAGGATCCAACAGATATGGTCTTGAGCCCTGTCGGTCATCTGCTACAATAGCCCATTAACACCACATTTGGCCGCACTGCCATAAGGGATACGTTCGTCGTACGTCCTACGAGTCACTCCAAAAGAAATGGACACTATTATTTTTAAAAAATCCATCTTTTATTCTACATGTTTGAAAGTTTTACAGTGTATAGATACATCCTTTAGTAACAATATCTTCATTTCTCCACATAATTTCCATCCCTCTCAACTCCCTTACGCCATCTTGGAACCAGCGCCTGTATACTCTTACGGTAATATTCTAAACCAACTTGTTGGAGCCACTGTTTGGCAGCGTGCACAAGAGAGTCATCGTCTTCAAACCTTGTTCCACGAAGAGTCTTTCAGTTTTCCAAAGAGATGATAGTCACATGGAGCCAGGTCATGACTGTAAGGCGGGTGTTTCAGTGTTGTCCATCCGAGTTTTGTGATCGCTTCCTTGGGTTTTTGACTGACATGTTGCCGTACATTATCGTCCAACAGCAAAACATCCTGGTTTTGCCGATGTGGTCGAACACGACTTAGTCGAGCTTGAAGTTCTTCAGTGTCGTCACATATGTCTCAGAATTTATGGTGTTTCCACTTGGCATGATGACCACAAGCAAGAGTCCTTCGGAATCGAAAAACACTGTAGCTATAACTTTTCCAGCAGAAGGTGTGGTTTTCAATTTCTTTTTCTTGGCTGAATTTGCATGATGCCACTCCATTGATTGCCTCTTCGTCTCTGATGAAAAATGATGGAGCCATGTTTCATCACCTGTCACAATTCTTCCACGAAATTCACCTCCACCATACTCGTACTGTTCCAAAAGTTCGCTGCATACCGTTTTTCTTGTTTCTGCGGTTTTTTCACGCAGTACTGCTTGTCTATTAGCACTGCCACTCTATGGAAACGACGCTGCTCTCGGTCGTTAAGTGAAGGCCGTCGAACACTGTGGTGTCTGTGGTGAGAGGTAATGCCTTAAATTTGGCATTCTCGGCACACACTTGACACTGCGGATCTCGGAATATTGAAATTGGTAACGATGTCCCACGCGCCTAGCTCCAGCTACCATTCCGCGTTCAAAGTCTGTTAATCCCCGTCGAGCAGCCGTAATCACGTCGTCAGCCTTTTTACACGAATCACTTGAGCACAACGACAGGTTCGCAAATGCACTGACCCCATTATACGCTACTGGACATTAAAATTGCTACACCACGAAGATGACGTGTTACAGACGCGAAATTTAACCGGCAGGACGAAGATGCTGTGATATGCAAATGATTAGCTTTTCAGAACATTCACACAAGGTTGGCGCAGGTGGCCACACCTACAACGTGCTGACATGTAGAAAGTTTCAAACCTATTTCTCATATACAAACAGCAGTTGACCGGCGTTGCCTGGTGAAACGTTGTTTTGATGCCTCGTGTAAGGAGCGGAAATGCGTACAATCACGTTTCCGACTTTGATAAAGGTCGGATTGTAGCCTATCGCGATTGCGGTTTATCGTATCGCGACACTGCTGCTCGCGTTGGTCGAGATCTAATGACTGTTAGCAGAATATGGAATCGGTGGGTTCAGGAGGGTAATAGGGAACGCCGTGCTGGATCCCAACGGTCTCGTATCACTAGCAGTCGAGATGACAGGCATCTTATCCGCATGGCTGTAACGGATCGTGCAGCCACGTCTCGATCACTGAGTCAACAGATGGGGACGTTTACAAGACAGCAACCACCTGCACGAACAGTTCGACGACGTTTGCAGCAGAATGGACTATCAGCTCGGAGACCATGGCTGCGGTTACCCTCGACGCTGCATCATAGACAGGAGCGCCTGCGATGGTATACTCAACGACGAAACCGGGTGCACGAATGGCAAAACGTCATTTTTTCGGATGAATCCAGGTTCTGTTTACAGCATCATGATGGTCGCATGCGTGTTTGGCGACTTCGCGGTGAACGCACATTGGGAGCGTGTATTCGTCGTCTCCATACTGGCGTATCACCTGGCGTGATGGTATGGGGTGCCATTGGTTACACGTATCGGCCACCTCTTGTTCGCATTGACGGCACTCTGAACAGTGGACGTTACATTTCAGATGTGTTACGACCCGTGGCTGTACCCTTCATTCGATCCCTGCGAAACCCTACATTTCAGCAGGATAATGCACGACCGCATGTTGCAGGTCCTGTACGGGCCTTTCTGGATACAGAAAATGTTCGACCGTTGCCCTGGCCAACACATTCTCCAGATCTCTCACCAATTGAAAACGGCTGGTCAATGGTGGCCAAGCAACTGGCTCGTCGCAATACACCAGTCACTACTCTTGGTGGTCTGTGGTATCGTGTTGAAGCTGCATGGACAGCTGTACCTGCACACGCCATCCAAGCTCTGTTAATGACCAGGAGTATCAAGGCCGTTATTACGGCCAGAGGTGGTTGTTCTGGGTACTGATTTCTCGGGATCTATGTACCCAAATTGCGTGAAAATGTAATCACGTGTCAGTTCTAGTATAATATATTTGTCCAATGAATACCCATTTATCGTCTGCATTTCTTCTTGGTGTAGCAATTTTAATGGCTAGTAGTGTACTTTGTGTATACGACACTACCGCCATCTCTATTTGTGCATATCCCGTGACTTTTGCCGCGTCAGTGTATATCTGTCTAGAGCAAGAGTGGACCCAGTGCGGGTGATTGAGGGGCGTGGGTGGCGCACACCGCATAGTGGGGTGGCAGGGGGAGAGGAGGGGCGACCCCCCCTCGCGCCGCCCACATGTGTCCCCCCCTCCCCGCTATCCTCCGCTCCCCTCCCCCGCCGTGCAGTATGGACCACTCTGGTCGGCGCTGCGAGCCGCCCCGGCCATTAACATAGCTGGGCGGCAGCGGCTGGGCGCGATGACAGGCCGACGCGCCGCATAGACTTGCAAATGACGGCCAGCCCGATAGCATCGGCCCGATCGACGCCCCGCCATAGCGCCGCCGATTAATAAACATTAATTTAAATTTCGGGCCCCTCTTCTGTGCTCTCGAGGTGGGGACTTCCCGGCCGACGTCTCGCTGCCCGCCGCGCTAATTAGGAGCGCCAGCACGCCGCTGCCCTGAGGTCGCGCCGTTTGCGGGGGACGGCCGCACCGGCAGACTCGTTTGCCGATGTAACGAGAACTGTGGAATTTTGCGAAAACGTCATCTCAGGCTTACGATTACGTTATTTTGGTTGCAACTGGGTCCACAGCGATCTCAGTTCGTCAGAACGACGACATGTTGCCACTTTAGTTCACTTGGCGAGGCTGAAAAATCAGCCAACCAGTGTGCAGGTAAAACTTTATTGGAATCCTTGACCAAGGTTTTGACACTTTTAAAATTGTGTTGGGTTGGCAGAAGAGCCAACACCGTGTTACGAATGGAGGCCGAAATGCACGCGTTTTAGCTCACGCAGGCTGGCGTGAGAAGGGAAGAACTATACTGACATGAGGTCTGGAACATGACAAGGAATTAGAATTCAGAAAGCGGATGTAATTAGTTTGATACTTAACTTTAATCCATTAATGATGAACGTCGCTCTTGACGGTACATGATTCACAATATTATCTGTTCAGAATACATTCTTGAAGAATATGGCGCCTTGCTAGGTCGTAGCAAATGACGTAGCTGAAGGCTATGCTAAACTGTCGTCTCTGAAAATGAGAGCGTATGTAGTCAGTGAACCATCGCTAGCAAAGTCGGCTGTACAACTGGGTCGAGTGCTAGGGAGTCTCTCTAGACTAGACCTGCCGTGTGGCGGCGCTCGGTCTGCAATCACTGATAATGGCGACACGCGGGTCCGACGTATTCTAACGGACCGCGGCCGATTTAAAGGCTACCACCTAGCAAGTGTGGTGTCTGGCGGTGACACCACAAATTGACTTCTGCAGAAGGCGTAATTGACTTTAAAAGTTAAATTAATGGTTACAAAACTATTTTAAACGGAACAAAATAACAACTGTAGTCAAAAGATCATTTGATGAGGGCATTCACTTGTTACATCAGATGCTGTTTTAGTACATTAGTACAGCCGATCAGCTCTTCCCTTATTTGACATCCATGTTAAATCATAATAAGCCATGACAAGCGTATATCTGAGTAGTTGAATTGCTGATCTCGCGTTGGTGAGAAGGTAGAAAGTCGTACCGAAGGTCCTATGTTCAAACTCCGCAGATATCAGTTTTGATTTTTAACTGTTTACACGGGAAACTGTTATATGGGAGAACATTTTCCTGACTTGTAAAGGACGTTTCAGAGTTTGTAGCAATGTTCTTCTGGCAGCCTGCTTTCTCTTCGTTAGCTGAATGCTAGTAAAATGTAGACTGGCAATGGCAAGGAAAGCATTCCTGAAGAAGAGAAATTTGTTAACATCGAATATAGATTTAAGTGGCAGGAAGTCGTTTCTGAATGTATTTACATGGAGTGTAGCCATGTATGAAAGTGAAACATGGACGGTGAATAGTGTGGACAAGAAGAGAATAGAAGCTTTCGAAATGTGGTGCTACAGAAGAATGCTGAAGATCAGATGGGTAGATCACATAACTAATGAGAAGGTATTGAATAGAATTGGACAGGAGTTTGTGGCACAACTTGACTAGAAGAAGGGATCGGTTGGTAGGTCATGTTCTGAGGCATCAAGGGATCACCAATTTAGTACTGGAGGGCAGCGTGGAGGGTAAAAATCGTAGAGTGAGACCAGATTCAGAAGGATGTACGTTGCAATAGGTACTGGGAGATGAAGAAGCTTGCACAGGATAGAGTAGCATGGAGAGCTGCATCAAACCAGTCTCAGGACTGAAGATCATAACAACAACAGCATCGTTTCCACGTTGAGTTCTCTTCAAAGATGAATGTAGGTTCACAAGGGATTGTGTTCTGAATGCTCGAAATAGCCATGTCTGGGAGGACGAAAACCGTCATGCCACCCATGTTCAGGGATTTCAAGACAGGTTTGGAATGAACGTGTGGGCAGGTATTCAGGACGGTCATGTGATTGGGCCACACCAACTTCCATCCAAGCTCACGGGTCCTACATCCTTTGTCTTCCTACGACACGCAATGGACCCGTTCTTGTAAGCTGTGCCATTGAATGTCCGTCAGGAAACGTGGTTTGAGCATGATGAAGCACCACCTACTTTTCACTGGCTGGCCGGAGACATATCAACAGACGGTCTGGTGAGATGGATAGGCCGTGGTGGTCCAACCGCGTGGCCGCCACGATCGCCGGATTTAACCCCTGTGGACTACTTCTTGTGGGGTCGTATGAACAGCCTAATTTATGAGACACCTGTAGAGACAGGGGAAGATCTGCTGGCACGAGTTCTGGCCGCTGCACAAGACACTGAAGAGACACGAGGTAAGATGGAGATAGTGTACCAGAACATGCTTCGGAGGTACAATATGTGTAACAACGACGCTGGTCGCCACATCTAGCCGCTGTTGTAATGCATGGGTACGTTGCGACTGGTGCCGTAGACGCTGGGTTTTGTTGTTGTCGACTAATGTAAACCGTAAGGTGTAAGTCGTAATGCAAATGCGTAAGTAATAACGGAACGAGTCAGTATTTTCAAATGGATTGCAGCAATTGTACTGGGTCACGCCTAAGTACCGGGTGATCAAAAAGTCAGTATAAATTTGAAACTTTAATAAACCACGGAATAATGCAGATAGAGAGGTAAAAATTGACACACATGCTTGGAATGACATGGGGTTTTATTAGAACAAAAAAACAACGTTCACAAAATGTCCGACAGATGGCGCTGGACAGCAAAACGTCGGTGACTGCGCATGACAATGGTGTATAAAAGGAGCTGTAATGAGAGAATCAGATGCGCCAGCAGTTGCAGCATGTAGACGTTACCTGAAAAGGCGCTTTTAGTGAAGCTGTGTTATCAGACTGGGGAATGTGCTAGTTCAGCGTTACGATCCTGTCGCCATAGGAAGGGGATTCGAACGGGTAAAGGTCCGTTGAGAAATGCAGCTGTGGCGAGAATGATTTCGAAGTTCGAAGCCACGGGTTGTTTAGACGATAGAGCCCGTAGTGGCCGATCGAGCACAAGGCGTAATGGTGCTGAGACAGTTCGGGAAGAAATGGAGACTGTAGCGGGTTCGTCTATGCACGGGGAAGTCAGCACTCGTGCAGTCGCACGTCGCACCGGCATTCCATACACTGCTGTTTGGTTGGCACTTAGGCGTACCCTCCGATGCTAGCCGTACAAAATCCACCTGGCAATTTAGTGAAGCGGAGGGCATTTTGCGGTGTGTGCGTTTCAAAAAATAGCGGAAGATGACGGTTGGTTGAGTAACGTGTTGTGGACCGACGAAGCTCATTTCACGCTCCGAGGGTCTGTCAACGCCCACAACTGCAGAATTTGGGCTACCGAAAATCCTAGAACTGTCGTGGAAACTCCATTGCACGACGAGAAAGTGACGGTATGGGTTGGATTTACCACATCTACCGTTATCAGGCCTTTTTCTTCGAGGAAATGTGTGATTCTGGTTTTATAACTGCTACCATCACGGGTGAGAGGTACGCCGATATGCTACAGAATCGCATCATCCCCAGCCTGGCTGACATACACCTGCTGGAACGTACGATGTTTATGCAGGATGGCGCTCCACCCCATATCGCTAGACGCGTGAAAGATCTCTTGCGCACGTCGTTTGGTGATGATCGTGTGCTCAGCCGCCACTTTCGTCATGCTTGGCCTCCCAGGTCCCCAGACCTCAGTCCGTGCGATTATTGGCTTTGAGGTTACCTGAAGTCGCAAGTGTATCGTGATCGACCGACATCTCTAGGTATGCTGAAAGACAACATCCGACGCCAATGCTTCACCATAACCCCGGACATTCTTTACAGTGGTGTTCACAACATTGTTCTTCGACTACAGCTGTTGTTGAGGAATGATCGTGGACATATTGAGCATCTTCTGTAAAAAACATCATCTTTGCTTTGCCTTACTTTGTTATGCTAATTATTGCTATTCTGTTCAGATGAAGCGCCATCTGTCGGACATTTCTTGAACTTTTGTATTTTTTTGTTCTAATAATACCCCATGTCATTCCACGCATGTGTGCAATTTGTACCTCTCTATATACATTATTCCGTGATTTATTCAGTTTTCAAATTTGTACTGACTTTTTCGTCACCCAGTACGTTCCTCACGTGGGTATGGATGAGATAATCATCTGCACTGAAACTATCGTAGAACGGAAACGATACGTTTCCAGACATGGGTTCCTGTTCAAAATGTTATGTACTCACTACCCTCTACATGTCGTAGAAGTTTGTAACGGGAATTTTCGACCACCCTGTATACCGATAACATTACTAACAAGGGAACCTCCCCTCCCCCCCCCCTCAGATTTAGTTGTAAGTTGGCACAGTGGATAGGCCTTGAAAAACTGAACACAGATCAATCGAGAAAACAGGAAGAAGTTGTGTGGAAATATGAAAAAATAAGCAAAATATACAAACGGATTAGTCCATGTGAAAGATAGGCGACATCAAGGAGAGTGCGAGCTCAGGAGCGCTGTGGTCCCGTGGTCAGCGTGAGCGGCTGAGGAACGAGAGGTCCTTGGTTCAAGTCTTCCCTCGAGTAAAATGTTTATTTTCGCAAAGTTAGGATCTGTCCGTTCGTTCATTGACGTCTCTGATCACTATAATAAGTTTAGTGTCTGTGTTTTGGGACCGCACCGCAAAACCGTGCGATTAGTAGACGAAAGGACGTGCCTCTCCAATGGGAACAGAAAAAATTTTATCCCTAGGTCATAGGTCAACCGATTCCTCCACAGGAAAACACGTCTGATATATTCTATACGACACTGGCGACGGCATGTGCGTCACATGACAGGAATATGTTGTCGACCCACCTAACTAGTACACTTGGCAAATGGGTAAGAAGATTCTTCTACCTTGCCCGATTTAGGTTTTCTTGTCGATGTGATAATCACTCCCAAAAAAGTGATCGCATCGGACGGACGGACGGACAGATAATAATTGTCTGAAAATAAAAAATTAAAAATTAAAACTTTTCACTCGAGCGAAAACTTGAACCAAGAACCTCTCGTTCCACAGCTACTCACGCTAACCACGGGACCACGGCACTCGAGAGCTTACACTCTCCTTGATGTTGCATATGTTGCGCATGGACTACTCAGTTTGTATATTTTGCTTGTTTTTTCCTAGTTCCACACAACTTCTTCCTGTTTTCTCGATTGATCTGTGTTCAGTTTTTCAAGGCCTATCCACAGTGACAACTTATAACTAAATCTGAGGGGGGTGCAATGGGGAGGTTCCCTTGTAAGCATGAGCAACGTACGCTGGTGGCCCCACTACTTACCGCAGGGGACTGCAACTCTGATCATTGACATACATGTCAATGGTGGGTACATGTACGAAGATAATTAACATCCTACCATTTCTACTAGCTGCTTCATTTTTTTTAATTTTATTTATTTATTTATTTATTTATTTATTTTTTTTTTTTGTTAGGCAGCGTATTTTAAAAACGTTACCTCGTTACCTAGCTGCCAGTCGTTGCCAACGATTTTTTTCTTCTGGTGTCTTCGCTTAGTACACGCAGACGTAGAGGTGTGCAGTATGTGAGTCGGGGACGTCGAAGGTAAGAGAAGCGTGTGCGACCTTGAGGCTGAACTCAGTGGAGCAGATGCTGTGCACGATGCGCGCGCCCGACACGAGGCCAGGCGAGACAATGGCTCGTTGAGGGGTGGGGTGTGTCGGCCGCCATTACCACCGCCAGTCATCGCCGCCGCTGATGATGATGATGTCAACGAACCTCGGCCTTGTCGCCCCTCCCCGGCGCCACGCTGCCGCGCTCACCTGCCTAACTTCTCTCTCTCTCTCGCTCTCTATCTCCTCTCTCTCTCTCACTGTCTCTGCTCACATTCACTGCCTCCGGTGCTCTCAACGTGCTGCCTGCGACATGTAACACGTATTTCCGTAATTAGAGAAAAAACAAGAAGTTGAGAAAATGAAACACACATTAGTACAGTGGTAGCACAGACTGGCAAGTTGGAGGAAGAGCCTTCAGTTCCTCCAGACATTCACATCTGGCATTACCATTGTTTCCCCAAATCGATTTAGGCAAATGTCGGGATGGTTCCTTTGAAAAGGATACGGCCGATATGCTTCCCTATCCTTGTCCAGTGCGAGCTTGAGTTGCGTCTGTAACCTATGTCTTTATCCATACTGTGCACGCCACCTCCCGGTACCTTATATTGCCCGTGTTGGACTGCGATTTGTAATCTGCTACTCTTTATGATATAAATGCAAATTAAAAGAAATATCGATACGAGTCTTTTTTTTTCTTCCACGTTCGAGGACCTGTACTCTTAGTTTCAGGTGGATCAGTGGGTTACAATACAATTTGTTTCCCCAGATGTAGCTAGTTATGTGTGTTCGCCTTCATTTCGCTAGAAATAGGTTATTACGGGTCACTTACCATCTTAATACAGCACTGAACTCATACATTATAGCCGGCCGGGGTGGCCGAGCGGTTCTAGGCGCTACAGTGTGGAACCGCGTGACCGCTACGGTCGCAGGTTCGAATCCTGCCTCGGGCATGGATGTGTGTGATATCCTTAGGTTAGTTAGGTTTAAGTAGTTCTTAGTTCTAGGGGACTGATGACCTGAGAAGTTATCTCCCATGGTGCTCGGAGCCATTTGAACCAATCATACATTATACGAGGGGCGTTTGAAAAATCCGTGAAAAAATAAAAAAAACTACTTACGTTTATAGCGTAAACCTTCTTTATTTTTCGACATAGTCTCCTCTTCCCCCCCATGAACCATGGACCTTGCCGATGGTGGGGAGGCTTGCGTGCCTCAGCGATACAGATAGCCGTACCGTAGGTGCAACCACAACGGAGGGGTATCTGTTGAGAGGCCAGACAAACGTGTGGTTCCTGAAGAGGGGCAGCAGCCTTTTCAGTAGTTGCAAGGGCAACAGTCTGGATGATTGACTGATCTGGCCTTGTAACAATAACCAAAACGGCCTTGCTGTGCTGGTACTGCGAACGGCTGAAAGCAAGGGGAAACTACAGCCGTAATTTTTCCCGAGGGCATGCAGCTTTACTGTATGATTACATGATGATGGCGTCCTCTTGGGTAAAATATTCCGGAGGTAAAATAGTCCCCCATTCGGATCTCCGGGCGGGGACTACTCAAGAGGATGTCGTTATCAGGAGAAAGAAAACTGGCGTTCTACGGATCGGAGCGTGGAATGTCAGATCCCTTAATCGGGCAGGTAGGTTAGAAAATTTAAAAAGGGAAATGGATAGGTTGAAGTTAGATATAGTGGGAATTAGTGAAGTTCGGTGGCAGGAGGAACAAGACTTCTGGTCAGGTGACTACAGGGTTATAAACACAAAATCAAATAGGGGTAATGCAGGAGTAGGTTTAATAATGAATAGGAAAATAGGAATGCGGGTAAGCTACTACAAACAGCATAGTGAACGCATTATTGTGGCCAAGATAGATACGAAGCCCACACCTACTACAGTAGTACAAGTTTATATGCCAACTAGCTCTGCAGATGACGAAGAAATTGAAGAAATGTATGATGAAATAAAAGAAATTATTCAGATTGTGAAGGGAGACGAAAATTTAATAGTCATGGGTGACTGGAATTCGAGTGTAGGAAAAGGGAGAGAAGGAAACATAGTAGGTGAATATGGATTGGGGGACAGAAATGAAAGAGGAAGCCGCCTGGCAGAATTTTGCACAGAGCACAACATAATCATAACCAACACTTGGTTTAAGAATCATGAAAGAAGGTTGTATACATGGAAGAACCCTGGAGATACTAAAAGGTATCAGATAGATTATATAATGGTAAGACAGAGATTTAGGAACCAGGTTTTAAATTGTAAGACATTTCCAGGGGCAGATGTGGACTCTGACCACAATCTATTGGTTATGACCTGTAGATTAAAACTGAAGAAACTGCAAAAAGGTGGGAATTTAAGGAGATGGGACCTGGATAAACTGAAAGAACCAGAGGTTGTACAGAGATTCAGGGAGAGCATAAGGGAGCAATTGACAGGAATAGGGGAAATAAATACAGTAGAAGAAGAATGGGTAGCTTTGAGGGATGAAGTAGTGAAGGCAGCAGAGGATCAAGTAGGTAAAAAGACGAGGGCTAGTAGAAATCCTTGGGTAACAGAAGAAATATTGAATTTAATTGATGAAAGGAGAAAATATAAAAATGCGGTAAGTGAAACAGGCAAAAAGGAATACAAACGTCTCAGAAACGAGATCGACAGGAAGTGCAAAATGGCTAAACAGGGATGGCTAGAGGACAAATGTAAGGATGTAGAGGCCTATCTCACTAGGGGTAAGATAGATACCGCCTACAGGAAAATTAAAGAGACCTTTGGAGATAAGAGAACGACTTGTATGAATATCAAGAGCTCAGATGGAAACCCAGTTCTAAGCAAAGAAGGGAAAGCAGAAAGGTGGAAGGAGTATATAGAGGGTCTATACAAGGGCGATGTACTTGAGGACAATATTATGGAAATGGAAGAGGATGTAGATGAAGATGAAATGGGAGATACGATACTGCGTGAAGAGTTTGACAGAGCACTGAAAGACCTGAGTCGAAACAAGGCCCCCGGAGTAGACAATATTCCATTGGAACTACTGACGGCCGTGGGAGAGCCAGTCCTGACAAAACTCTACCATCTGGTGAGCAAGATGTATGAAACAGGCGAAATACCCTCAGACTTCAAGAAGAATATAATAATTCCAATCCCAAAGAAAGCAGGTGTTGACAGATGTGAAAATTACCGAACAATCAGTTTAATAAGCCACAGCTGCAAAATACTAACACGAATTCTTTACAGACGAATGGAAAAACTAGTAGAAGCCAACCTCGGGGAAGATCAGTTTGGATTCCGTAGAAACACTGGAACACGTGAGGCAATACTGACCTTACGACTTATCTTAGAAGAAAGATTAAGGAAAGGCAAACCTACGTTTCTAGCATTTGTAGACTTAGAGAAAGCTTTTGACAATGTTGACTGGAATACTCTCTTTCAAATTCTGAAGGTGGCAGGGGTAAAATACAGGGAGCGAAAGGCTATTTACAATTTGTACAGAAACCAGATGGCAGTTATAAGAGTCGAGGGACATGAAAGGGAAGCAGTGGTTGGGAAGGGAGTAAGACAGGGTTGTAGCCTCTCCCCGATGTTGTTCAATCTGTATATTGAGCAAGCAGTAAAGGAAACAAAAGAAAAATTCGGGGTAGGTATTAAAATTCATGGAGAAGAAATAAAAACTTTGAGGTTCGCCGATGACATTGTAATTCTGTCAGAGACAGCAAAGGACTTGGAAGAGCAGTTGAATGGAATGGACAGTGTCTTGAAAGGAGGATATAAGATGAACATCAACAAAAGCAAAACAAGAATAATGGAATGTAGTCTAATTAAGTCGGGTGATGCTGAGGGAATTAGATTAGGAAATGAGGCACTTAAAGTAGTAAAGGAGTTTTGCTATTTGGGGAGCAAAATAACTGATGATGGTCGAAGTAGAGAGGATATAAAATGTAGGCTGGCAATGGCAAGGAAAGCGTTTCTGAAGAAGAGAAATTTGTTAACATCCAGTATTGATTTAAGTGTCAGGAAGTCATTTCTGAAAGTATTTGTATGGAGTGTAGCCATGTATGGAAGTGAAACATGGACGATAAATAGTTTGGACAAGAAGAGAATAGAAGCTTTCGAAATGTGATGCTACAGAAGAATGCTGAAGATTAGATGGGTAGAACTAATGAGGAAGTATTGAATAGGATTGGGGAGAAGAGAAGTTTGTGGCACAACTTGACCAGAAGAAGGGATCGGTTGGTAGGACATGTTCTGAGGCATCAAGGGATCACCAATTTAGTATTGGAGGGCAGCGTGGAGGGTAAAAATCGTAGAGGGAGACCAAGAGATGAATACACTAAGCAGATTCAGAAGGATGTAGGTTGCAATAGGTACTGGGAGATGAAAAAGCTTGCACAGGATAGAGTAGCATGGAGAGCTGCATCAAACCAGTCTCAGGACTGAAGACCACAACAACAGTCTCCTCTTAGACTTATACACTTCGTCCAACGCTGTTCTAATTTGTTGATCCCTTGCGAATAATAGGAATTTTCCAAGTCTGCAAAATAGTTATTAGTTGCTGCAATCACCTCCTCGTTTGAATAAAATCTGTCCCGCGAGCCATTTCTTCAAATTGAGGAACAAATAGTACTCCGAGGGAGCCAAGTCTGGAGAATAGGGGGGCGGGGGGGATGTGAAACAAGTTGGAATCCTATTTCCATTAATTTTGCGACCACAACTGCTGAGGTGTATGCTAGTGTATTGTCGTGATGGAAAAGGAATTTTTTGCCGTCCAATTGCCGCCGTTTTTCTTGCAGCTAGGTTTTCAAACTGTCCAATAACGATGAATAATGTGCACCTGTAATAGTTTTACCCTTTTCCAGATAGTCGATGAGGATTATCCCTTACGAATCCCAAACCATAACCTTTCTGGCTGAAGGAATGGTTTCGCCTTTTTTGGTGCAGATTCTCCTTTCTTAACACATTGTTTAGATTGCTGTTTGATCTCTGGAGTGTAGTACTGTATCCATGTTTCATCCACAGTGACGAAATGACGCTTTAAGTCCTGCGGATTCTTCCTGAACAGCTGCAAACCATCCTTGCAACACTTCACACGATTCCGATTTTGGTCAAGCGTGAGCAATCGCGGAACCCATTTTGTTGATAGCTTTCTCATGTCCAAATGTTTATGCAAAATGTTATGTACCCGTTCATTCAAGATGCCCACAGCACTAGCAATCTCACGCACCTTAACTATTCTACCATCCATCGCCATATCATGGATTTTATCAATGATTTCTGGAGTCGTAACCTCCACAGGGCCTCCAGAACGTTCAGCATCACTTGTGTCCATATGACCAATCTGAAAATTTTGAAATCACTTATAAACTGTTCTAATCGAAAGTGCAGAGTAATGTTCATCAAGCTTCTCTTTAGTCTCCTGAGGCGTTTTGCCTTTCATAAAGTAATGTTTAATCACCACACGAAATTCTTTTTCGTCCATTTTTTGACAATCACTCGACTTCCTTGATTCACACGTATGCCAAACACAAAGAAGTAAAACAATACGGCTGAAACTTGGTTCTTGCGTTCTTTCCAAAGATGCTAATAACTAAACATGACCACGATACGCGCCGGTGGTGCCATCTTTCGGACTTTGTACGGACTTTTCAAACGCCCCTCGTAAACAATCAGAAAGCTACTCTCAAGATGTTTCAGCAGAAAGAGCACTAAGGGACGTTGTAAATACACATGTATATTATTGAAAAGCACATAAATAAAAACAAAACGAAGAACAGTCTAGAGATCCTGCAAACGTACAATTACAGTGGCTCGTGTGGAGCGAGATGGTGCGTAGTTCTGGAGGCACTACCATTTCCATGGCAAAAGGTGTGTGCGAAGAATGACTGCCGTTAAGCGAGCATAGACGCTCCAAATTCTCTAATCTTCTAGGAGTGGGTATTTTGTGAAATGTATGTGGAAGGAAACTGTATTTTGCTCGACTATTCTTGGAAGGTACAGTCTCGAAACTTCATTAGCAAATTTCCAATTAGTCATATTCCTAATATGATTAAAAGATCTGCTGATTATAGGAGACATGAATCATTTGATACAGTTACAAATGACGATTCAAAACTTTTTATCCGTCCACTCGTTGTTTCTTACCTTTGATTTTGAATCATTTAAAAATATATGATCTGACTGTCTAGAGGCACTGTGCTCGCGATATACAGATATTTTGAACTCCACTGTTTGCTGAACGAACCCATGGCGAAACACGTCCCTCATCTTTGTATCTTCTCTGCCTTCTCTGTTACTCCTACATTGTAACGCGCCATACGGAGGACCAATACTCAAGAATCGGCCAAACCAGTGACTTGTGATGCGTTTCCTTCGTGGATGAGTAACGTTTCCTTACTATTCCTCAAATGACATCTGCGTCTCTTACAACTAACTGTACATCGTTTTTCTGCTTCAGGTCGCGCCAGAGGAATACTCTCAGGCATTTTTTTACGGTTGTCGCTATCGCCAGTGATTTCTCGTTAGTAATGCAATCGAACAGTAGTGACTGTTTATGCGTGTTTTGTGCAGTACACTAAATTTGTTTTTGGTGAGGGTCAACTGACAGCCACTGCACCAAACGTCGATGTTACGCAGGTCTTCCTGCATTTTCCCAGAGTGTACTTTTATGGTGCGTTAAGTTTGTTGTGTTCTACAGTATAGCCCCGCATATTATTTACAAAAATCTAGTGCACCTGACGATGGCGACATGTCTGATCGCCGAAATATTGTGCCCGTTGGACACTATGAACCGGCAGTATACCCGTGGACTGTTCGAGCTACAAAAATCTAATCTGCGAAAACATTATGAGTACATGCTTAAGAGTGTATCGGTCCACCTTCGGAAATCATACAGCAGCAGAAGGATGGAGGCTGTAGTAGGTATTTGGAGATGAAGAAGCTTTCAGAGGATGGAGTAGCATGGAGAGCCGCATCAAACCAGTCTCTGGACTGAAGACCACAACAACAACAACAAGATTTGGAGAACGATCGAGCCAACGTAGTGAACTTCACCGACCAATCCATTGCCTTTCAAATGTATGTGCATAACATTTCGGTGAAATGTGCGTGGTTTGGATTGGACAGGTCTTTGGTAGGTTTCCAGAGGTATACAGCACCAGACGTCTACCCACAGATCAAGCAGTTCCAGTAAATTATGGGCCAGTACTTTGCGGGAGCGCAATTGGATCCTGGATCCTGATAGCGTCTCACACGTGTTCCATTAAATGGCCAAGGCAGTAGCGTGAGTTCACTATCATCCCCAAACCACTGTTGCACTATCAGGGACTTATAAGGCGAACAGTTATCCTGCCATCGCCATCGACGAAGACATCAAACATCCGCAATAATGTTCACAACTCCCATGGAGCCTAGGTGAATATACCCGTTTAACACCATCCACAACGGATGGTGTTCGTGGCTCAGTGCATGTTCCGAGAAGCCGATCGCCTAGATGATAGTGTAGGCCTATCCAGACTTGACCACCGAGCTGGTGTAACACGAAAAGTGATTTATCCGACCAAGCGACACGTTTACACTACTCTACGACCCAATCTCGAAGATCCCGTGTCCATTGCAGTCGTAATTGACGAAGCTGTTGGATCAACATGACAACAAGTACGGGTCGTTTACTGCGGATCCCCATGTTCAACAATGTATCCTGAATACTCTGTCATCGAATCTGCCCCACATTTCCGTCTTTCCTGCTTTACAGAACGGGCAGGCCACCAATCTCCACATTGTGTGATGAGGCACTGATGCTTAACACCTTGTCGCCTACTCGTGGTTTCACGGTCCATCACCCACTTTGGACAGCAGCGAGCGAACAGCCGCCCAGCTTCATTGTTTCCGAGATGCTCGTTCCCACGCGCCTGGGCCATAACAATCTTCCCTTTGTAATAGTCAGTTATGTCAGTGGATATGTCCATTTGGCGCCCGTATCGTCGTTATAATGATTCTCCATTCGTCTTTACAAAGTTTACATACTTCCCTTACCGCTTCGCATTGCCGCCTCGACACAAGGTGGCATTCGATCTCGTTGTGGACAATGGTCATGATGTTTTGACTCATCAGTGAATACAGTAATAATCGTCTTCGAAGGGACGTTAAACTCCAATCTTCCTACCTTATTCTGCAACGTTTGATACGAAAGTGACCAAATCGTCAGCTGAACAGTGCTGTAGATAATTCAAAATCCCAAGAATTGCATCCTGCTTATGGCAACCCTACGAGAGAACAATTAAACTTTTCTTTCTAGCAATTAAACTTTTCTTTCTAGCACTGGAAGAGTTGATATTTTAGGTAAAAGATTCTCGTATTTTCCGACGTCCTAATCCTCAAGTCCAGAGTACCTTTTATACCTAATGCACTTAATAAATTTCATTCCTAACGTGTGAATCTAGACTATCTATAGACTACATCTACGGGCGTAACACATGCTTATTGTGCTCAAAACATTTTGCAGTCATAGTTTCTTTAGATGTAAGAATGTGTAAACGTCACTAAGTTCCAAATCTAGTGAATATTTTGTACTCTCCTACAGCCCATAACATAAATTTCACAATTATTCCCTCTCCAAAGCACCTTTCATTAGTCTCGCTAGAGCTAACCTGGTTTTTTCGTTTTTCCCCCAATTGTATGCTCGCATCCCTATCTTTTTCTTCCAGTTCGGGAAGACTACTTTCTCAGTACTCACCAGTTACTGCTTTAGCCCTCGCGAAGATAACGAATAAGCAGAATCCCTTTTGCATCCGAAAGAAACCGTCATACGCGGCAGATGAAATCGACTTTGTTTTGGTGTCGGAGAATCGGTCCCTTTTCAGTGATTTCGCTTTTGTTTCCCTTCTGATGTACAGTTGTGGACCGGCACCACATCACGTGCTTATTGACATAGGGCGAACAAAATCAGCTGGATTCTTTTTTAAAATGGTGCAAAACCTGCTAAGAAATTCATTTCCGTGTTAGTTGTGGCCAGCGTTTAACAAACGTGGCACGCATTACAACATTGGACGTATTTCACGTGGTACTTCCTCTAGGACATGCAACACCTGCTTTGTTCAACCACTCTCAGTGGCCCTAAATGCAATTTTCTTACATTCATAATTCTTTAATTCGCAAATCTAGCTTCATCGGTAAAGAGATTTCTTTGAAGAAAGAACGTATTGCCCTGACGGTGCATCAGAACCGAACGACAAAACTCCACACGTTTTCTGCAGTCCCGCTGGATAATCTGGTGAAGTGACACATGATAGTAATGGAAGCTGTTTGCGCAAAAAACGCCGACAGCACTGTGGTGATTTATCCTAGATGCAACTGCAGTTTCGCTGAAGCTAACGTGCGTATCATGACCAACAGCTGCCAGAATGTCTACAGCGTTGCACGCGTGCACCTTACCCCCCTGCGAAATATTCTAGTGCCCTCCGAGTAACAATATTTGTCATAATCGTTCAAAAGATGTAAATTCTACTTCGAAACTAGTGATCCTAATTTGAAGAGTGAAGCGTCGTTGAACTCCTCTCTTTTAGTACTATGATACAGACAGCAGAACTTACTATAGCTTCACTTAAAAAAGCGAAACTGACATGGTAACGATCTTTCACTAATTAATAAAGCTATGAAAAGAGACTATACGTCGCTCGATGACTTTTTCCCCATTCATCTGAGTAAAAACTGAATTATGAAATCTTAAACGGTTTCGGAAATATTTGAGGTCAACGGCTTAGCTGGATCACCATGCATGTGAAGAAATCTATAAAGGAGAACGAAATATAATCAGGAAATTTTTTACCCTAACTACACGGAAGAAAGAGCGCATGGACTTGGAGCAAATGTGTAAGTTCGAAAGTATTTTAAGAGCTATCAGCTATAACTTTAGACCACGACAACAGAGAGTTGGTCAAGTATCGAATTATTCTCTCGTTGCTCCAGTATTTAGGAAGATGCCCTTGAAACACAATGCATTTTTCAAAAGAAAACATTGTCCGTTACAGGCCGGTCATTACAAGCATATTTTGTGGGAAGCCACACTTAAACATTAACATGATCTGTATCTATGTATACAGAAAGTTTCTAATACATATGGGAGAACCACGGTCAATACACATAAAGGAAGAATTTGACATACATCCACTGAAGAACCACCTTTCTCCATGTATGAACCACAACGACGTATTCTCTCGTTACATCCGCATGAGGGCTTATTTACCTGTTTCGGTGAGACACAAGCGGTCAGCAATCCGCTATGTGACCCCTGTGCCTTAGGCCACCCGGTCAACACGCAAGCGGTCTCCAACCGACCGTCTCTTCAGTCATGGAACTGTAGGTGCAATGTGTTCACTAAATATCATTATCAGTTCGATGTCATAACGAATCAGTTACGCTTAACTCTTGATCGCAGGCAATGTTAATCCAGTGGTCTCACGTTCAAAATGCTGTTACAATTTATAATTCATTCGTTGTTGCCGAGTTGGCAACATTACGCATTGTTGAGTTACGTAGTGAGCTTCACCTTCTTCTGTGTGCGAAATTCCTTCACCTTTTTTAATACGCTCATTGGTGCACTCAGTCCAGAAACCACAGCTTCTTATTTTGGGTAGTTCATCAAGATTAATCCCATTTATCACTATCATGATGTGAAACTGATTTTTTTCAAAGATATGTTCCGAATTTACTTCAGTGTTTTGAGGTCTTCCGTAGCGCTCGCTTACCGGGGAATTGTGGGTTCTGCGACGAAAATGTAAACTAATTGTAGTCATTGTTTCCGTCAGTTCATGTGAGGTGGTCATAGAGTAGTGCCAACCTTTTGAGGATTGCTTCTGTGAGTTTTTCTGCTTTACCGTAAATTTCGTTGTTCAGTTATCCTAAGAGTCCCATTGTCGTAATCGGATCGAAATAGTCCTCGTTTTCCTCCAGTTCCGCGGGATGTCTTTTATCATCACTCAGGAACAGGGTTTCTGCTGCAAACATAACTAGTGGTTTCAGACATCCAGTGCTTATTATTTAGGGTCTTGCAGACCACACTGTTTTACCCAATGGTTAACCTAACAAAGTCCGTCATTTACTCAACACTGTCAATACTCATATCACTTCCTCTTAAGTTCCATCGAATACTGCTTGCCTTCCCGTGGAAGGAAATGCTCAACAACTTTCCAGCAGAGTTGCAAAGGCTCCCACAACGGTATTTACTTTTCCCTGTCTTCCACTGTACCCGGAGCTGACATTGATGCGTTCTCCTAACTGTCTGTTTGTGATTATTAGTTGCATCTATTATATGTGGTTTCTAACTCCTCAGGCGACTAGCCACTTACTTTCAATATTGACATTTTCTGTCCTACATAACAAGTGGAAATGGTGCGACGGAAAAATACGTACATGCCTATGTAGTCCACCTATGTCGCTGAGTGGTCAGCGTATCTGACTGCCATGCGAAGCACCTAGGTTCAATTCCCGTTGCTGCCTCCTTGCTGGAAGGACTGGAAGTAGTCTGGAATTTGTGGCGCTGGCTTCTTGTATGCGGTTTGCTTTGTAAATGCCATATATTTCTCCAACACCCTTCCAACACGTCTGTCTTCTTTCCCTATCTCTGCAAGTAGTTTCACTTGCGCTTCCCACGGCATATCATTTTAGGTCTTTTTTCCACTAGAACTGAGCCACGAAGGACTACGAGTTAACGGTCAGTATGATTTTCAACTTTTAGCTCTTGCTCGTCTGCCAGGTTTGATGTCTTATCACTATCTCTTGTGCCCAGCACTCAGTGGCTTTAGTCAGTCTTCTGAAATAAGCCCCCTTCGATTTTTGAGTTTTTCTCCCAGATTAAAATCCGGTAGTTTCCCACCATTTCCTTAAACTGATTCTTAGGCATGCTTTTCTCGTCTGGAATACAGATTTCCTGAAGATCTTAATAACATTTCTTTTTAGCTTTGGCATTCTGAAATTCCAACTTTTCTTTGTTTACGATCATTTGACATTCTGGAAATGTGCTTACACACAACACCTTCTCTTTTTAAAAGATTATGTTACTGGTTCTATCTTTCTGTACAATTCTTCATCTGATCTCAAACTTACGTGACCATCTATATGGATTTGCAGCATGCTGGGATGTTTCTGTTTGTATCCAGTTTTGTGATCACTCGCGTTGTACTCCTCTGAATAATAATCGTCATGAGTTGTTCGTATGTGGAGTAATTTTTATTCCTGTTGGATGGATGATTTGAAGATGGGCTATGAATAAAGACCCGAAACTAGTCATCAAATAATAAAAAGAGCTATTTAGCAAATTTGGCTGTTTGTCATATTAAAATCCATCTGTTGCCTAAAATCATCCATAATATACTGCTTTCTCTTTTGACTAATGTATCATTTAGTCCCCGCCTAATCATAGTCAAAGTTTCCGAAGCATGTAATCCTTCTGATTTCACAACCGTACCGTAGCGTCGTAACTTGCCTGCAATGCTCAGCGTTTTGTTATTACAGATTTTTTTTCATCACATGATATGCTCGATCCAGTCTGCAAATCATATGATTGATCACTTTCTGTTCTAAGCCATTCTGTTGGTCTACTTCAACTAAGTGTCTAAAGTTGTTCAATATTAATCTCTCCTTGCTTTAAAATCGTCCATTCTGGTCTATCGGTGATGTTTTCCATGTATTGCGTTCTTTGAGGATACCTGTAATCCTACTTTCTCAGCTACCTCTGTCAACAGATCAGTCTTTAGGATTGCTGACTTTATTTTGTTCGTAGTATTATTCCCACATATTAAAATTATGTGAATGCCACTGGAAGTTCGCTACTGACATTGTAATTGGATGATGTCGGGTTCTTTCTTTGGTTTCAAGAATTATGTTGAATTAATCCGCACTTAAACAGAGTTGCTACCCATTACGTCAGCTGGCAATAATGTCCAAGCCGTTTAGCATCCAACGACGATACTTTCCTACAGGTAACACCATCGTCAGTGAACATCTGCCAGCCTTTCAAACCCTCTCTTACAAGCAGTTCATGTATACCGAACCCATCAGTGGTTGCCTGTAGCACAGTAGATATTACTGTCGTTCCTGTACAGCACCAGCCGCTCAGTATAATGTTCTTAATTCTATTCGTTAAAACGTCTTTGAGCTGTTCACAGACTTGTGAAGCTGTGGTGACACGATCGTATAGTGACTGTCAGTGGACAAATTGGAATTCACCTGTTAACTTTCACCTAGTGTTTGTCGTATGTATCGGGTATGAATGAAGCCAACGCGTTTTACGAGGTATTTCTCGACTCTGTGGTCCTTCTTTGAAAGAAGCAGGCCTTTTTTTCCGATAGATCATAATGTTTGAGCTCAGAATGTTGATTAGGATCTTGTAACAGACAGACATCAGCGACATCCTCTGTAATTTAGTGTATCCGTTCTTTTACATTTTTTTGTAAACAGGGATGACCTACACCCTCTTCCATTAACGTCGCACTGTTCGTTGTGTGAAAGACAACTGATAAATAAGAGCTAAGAAACAGGTTAATTCCGCTTTATATTCACAGTAAAATCTAACAGGAATTCCATAACTGTGTGATTGTTCTTATTGTATTGTCTCGGTTTTGTTAGTGTGTGCAGTCTTTTGAAGTGTAACTGCCAGGTTTAGCGGCATTGGTAGTTGATTATCATATGCTGATGAATACAGGCATAAAAATTTAAAGAAATGAGGGTTAATGTTTACCGAATTTTTTTATGAAACGCCTGGGGAACTGTAGGCCATGTTACAGGACATGTTACATTTTACATCGCTACCCAGTGTGCTCTCCGTATTTTTAGTTGCAAATACACATTGAAGTTCTCAATTTGGTTTTTATTTATTAGTCTTGCAGTTCAGCGAAAAAGTATTTACACAATGGCTTCGCTATCTTGACTTGTGTGTATAGAAACCTTATCAACAGCGGTTGTTGCAAAATGTATGAGGTTATATTACATGAAATGAAAAGGCATTTAGGTACAGCTGTAGAATAGGTAGCCGGCCGGAGTGGCCGAGCGGTTCTAGGCGCTTCAGTCTGGAACCGCGTGACCGCTACGGTCGCAAGGTCGAATCCTGCATTGGACATGGATGTGTGTGATGTCCTTAGGTTAGTTAGGTTTAAGTAGTTCTAAGTTCTAGGGGACTGATGACTTCCGCTGTTAAGCCCCATAGTGCTCAGAGCCATTTGAACCACTTGTAGAATAGGTATGCTCAAAACATTTGATTAAAAATGTCTGCTTAATTTTACCACTCTGTTTCAAAGTTGCAAACTTTAATAATGCACCTAGTTGTTTCAAGAATAACAGTAAAATCACCAGCTAGAGCCCAGAACGTTATAATTACTTTTACCTTTCGATGAATTTCTACGTCTACAGCACAAGATTCAAACTCAATGACTATCGATGTTCCTAGGTTTCTATTCTTTTTTGATATCAGTGGCAACATCGCCTTCAATTTCACTTACCCGAGCGGTTTGTGCACCTTGAATATCTGTTTTCATTTTTCCACAAGGGTGTAGTGAAACGAAACAAAACCACGCAGCAATGGATAGTAACTAAACGAATGAGTTACAGAATTATTGCCACATTTGACTGTTCTGTCGCACATGATTCGTCAAGTTGGTTGGGAATTATGAGAGACCAGCCATCAGTCGCCGCGATCTGTGATTTTCTCCACTCACAATAATAATCCATCACAATCTGAAAAGAATAGTGATGTACATAGCTGCAACACTAGAGGAAAAATGACCTTTATTACCTATTATTAAAGCTGTCAGGGGCTCAGAAAGAAGTTCACATACACAACAACAAAAATTTTCGATCATTTGCCCAATAACATAAACTGTCTGACAGTTAGCGAAGGTAGTTTTAAATCTATTTTAAAACCATTTCTCCTGGACAGCTCCTTCTATTCCACTGATGAATTTCTGCATAAAAACTAGTATCTAGGGGATACCTTTACATACTCGGTTTTTGCCATGTTTATCGTGAGGCCCCATCTTCGATATTCGTCTTTTAACTTCCGAAGCATGTATTCAGCACATCCTGGTTTTCCGCTACGATGACCTGGTCATCAGCGAAAATAAGTGTGAACAAGATTTCGTCACCCACATTTGTTTCTCCAGGTTTTAAGTGCATCCTCGACATAAATTTTCAATAGCGTCGGTGCTATGGCACACCCTTGGCGTAGCCCTTTTGTAACTGGAAACTCCTGTGACACTGAATTTCCTACTGTGCCAATTCTCACACAGTTCGCACGGATCTATTTAACTGTTTTTATTTAAACAGCTGACATACCAGTATTCTTTATACTTGCCCACAGTTTGTCTTGTTTTGTGGTACCGTATCATAGGGCTTCAGCAAATCCGTGAAGACTGAATAGGTCTCTATCCCTCTGGCAATTCCCTTCCCCTTTAGATTCCATAATATGAACATTCCATCTATACATGAGCACCCTGATCAGAAACCATTCTGTTCTAGAAGCAGGGATTCGTCTGTTATCACTGCATTCTGCCGATGAAATCAGGATGGAAACAGCCAGGATATTGCGTAAAGCCAAGCCACCCAGCAGTAATCTATCCCTAGGAGAAAGGAAGGCGTTACGGGAGATCAATGAGGATAGGAATATTATTGTACTTACTGCTGATAAGGGTAATGCTACTGTCGTGCTGAAGAGTGAGGATTATCATAGAAAGATCAGTGACCTCTTGGATCCTACCACCTATAAAAAACCGAAAAAGGACCCTACAACGAAAGTGTTAAGTGCTACCCAGCGATTAATAAAAAGCTCTTCCATTCCTACAGAAGATAAAAGATACCTTTGCAAAACTGAAGCTTACCCTCCTAGACTGTATGGGTTACCTAAGATACACAAACCAAATGTCCCATTGAGACCGATAGTAAGCGCCATTGGGGCTCCTACTCAAGAGCTGGCTATATATACTTGCTTCTTCGTCGCAACCGTATATCGGTAAAACTGACACTCATATTAAAAATTCCATGCATTTTATGGAAAAACTACGGGAGATCACAATTAGTCCAAGTGACATCCTTGTCAGTTTCGATGTAGTACCCCTGTTCACCATGCTCTCTGTTGATGAAGCTCTTTCTTACATAGCTGATAGTTTCCTACTGGCGTAATAGCTTTGTTTCGACATTGTCTATCCTCGACTTATTTTCAATATAACAACGAGTTTTATGAACAAATAGATGGGCTGCCCATGGGTAGCCCTCTAAGCCCTGCTATTGCTAATCTATTTATGGAATCTTTCGAACAACGGGTGCTGTAGTCGACCAAAAAAAGCCCTTTGAAATGGTATCGATACGGGGATGACACCTTTGTGATGTAATCATGCTGAAGAGGAACTGAGTGATTTTTGGTGCACATAAACAGTTTCAATCCAAAGATACAATTCACCATGGAGAAAGAGAGTAATGGACAACAAAATTTTTTGGATATATTAGTTATTAAACGGGCAGATGCGACTTTCGGGCACAAGGTATATACACTCCTGGAAATTGAAATAAGAACACCGTGAATTCATTGTCCCAGGAAGGGGAAACTTTATTGACACATTCCTGGGGTCAGATACATCACATGATCACACTGACAGAACCACAGGCACATAGGCAACAGAGCATGCACAATGTCGGCACTAGTACAGTGTATATCCACCTTTCGCAGCAATGCAGGCTGCTATTCTCCCATGGAGACGATCGTAGAGATGCTGGATGTAGTCCTGTGGAACGGCTTGCCATGCCATTTCCACCTGGCGCCTCAGTTGGACCAGCGTTCGTGCTGGACGTGCAGACCGCGTGAGACGACGCTTCATCCAGTCCCAAACATGCTCAATGGGGGACAGATCCGGAGATCTTGCTGGCCAGGGTAGTTGACTTACACCTTCTAGAGCACGTTGGGTGGCACGGGATACATGCGGACGTGCATTGTCCTGTTGGAACAGCAAGTTCCCTTGCCGGTCTAGGAATGGTAGAACGGTGGGTTCGATGACGGTTTGGATGTACCGTGCACTATTCAGTGTCCCCTCGACGATCACCTGTGGTGTACGGCCAGTGTAGGAGATCGCTCCCCACACCATGATGCCGGGTGTTGGCCCTGTGTGCCTCGGTCGTATGCAGTCCTGATTGTGGCGCTCACCTGCACGGCGCCAAACACGCATACGACCATCATTGGCACCAAGGCAGAAGCGACTCTCATCGCTGAAGACGACACGTCTCCATTCGTCCCTCCATTCACGCCTGTCGCGACACCACTGGAGGCGGGCTGCACGATGTTGGGGCGTGAGCGGAAGACGGCCTAACGGTGTGCGGGACCGTAGCCCAGCTTCATGGAGACGGTTGCGAATGGTCCTCGCCGATACCCCAGGAGCAACAGTGTCCCTAATTTGCTGGGAAGTGGCGGTGCGGTCCCCTACGGCACTGCGTAGGATCATACGGTCTTGGCGTGCATCCGTGAGTTGCTGCGGTCCGGTTCCAGGTCGACGGGCACGTGCACCTTCCGCCGACCACTGGCGACAACATCGATGTACTGTGGAGACCTCACGCCCCACGTGTTGAGCAATTCGGGGGTACGTCCACCCGGCCTCCCGCATGCCCACTATACGCCCTCGCTCAAAGTCCGTCAACTGCACATACGGTTCACGTCCAGGCTGTCGCGGCATGCTACCAGTGTTAAACACTGCGATGGAGCTCCGTATGCCACGGCAAACTGGCTGACATTGACGGCGGCGGTGCACAAATGCTGCGCAGCTAGCGCCATTCGACGGCCAACACCGCGGTTCCTGGTGTGTCCGCTGTGCCGTGCGTGTGATCAGTGCTTGTACAGCCCTCTCGCAGTGTCCGGAGCAAGTATGGTGGGTCTGACACACCGGTGTCAATGTGTTCTTTTTTCCATTTCCAGGAGTGTAGGAATAATACACACACCGATCGTTACCTACATAAGAATTCGAATCGTCATCCTAGGCATAATAGAGGAGTCATAAAAACTTTAGTGGACAGAGATAATAACATCTGTGTGCCAATTTACTTGCAAGATGAATTAAGCCATTTGCGAACAGCTTTCAACAGAAATGGGTACACTGACAAGGTAATAGATCGAGCACTCCACTCTAGCAGAAAAGTGTCCGAAAATACACGACAGCAACAACCGTCGGCTGGAAAAGTTTTTCTTCCATTTATTCATAACATCACAGACCGTATTGGTAAAGTTTTGGCCAAGTTTCAAGTGGAGACAATCTTTCGACCAACCAAGAAAATTAGTGAAAGTTTAAGATCGCTGAAAGACGCACGACACCCCTTAGCTACCCCAGGTGTGTATAAAATTCCGTGTAGCTGTGGCATGGATTATATTGGAACAACTAAAAGGAGTGTTAATACCCGCCTAACGGAACACAAAAGGAACTGTAGATTGGAACAGATAGACAAATCAGCTGTAGCACAACACGTTTTCAAAGACGGTGATCACGAAATAAAATTTTGTGAGACAAACGTGATAGCTGGGACCTCACATTATATACTTGCATGTATAGAGAAGCTATAGAGATCTACAAGCACGGAAATAATTTTAATAGAAAAGAAGAAGGATTAAAACTAGACAAGATATGGCGGTCGACTTTGTACCAACGAAGTGACAATCGATTACCTGTAATCGAGAGAGATGGCACTAGCGAGAGATAGTTTTAAAGTCGAGAGCACGTGACGAGTGGTGGCGCCATCTAAGCGCTCTATATAAGCGGAACCACCAGCGCCTAGCAGCCAGTCGCCGACTCACCTCAGAAGATGTTGCCCGCAGTAGGCAACGAAACGTCAGGAAGGAGAAGAAGTTTTATATATGGACCACGTTAATTCAGCCCGGAAGTTTTAATTAATAACCTAAGGACATCACACACATCCATGCCCGAGGCAGGATTCGAACCTGCGACCGTAGCGGTCATGCGGTTCCAGACTGAAGCGCCTAGAACCGCACGGCCACACCGGCCGGCCCCGCTGTTGCAGTTTTAATGGACAGCAGAGTAGCGAATAACGCTAATCGCTTCTGAACACCAGCACTTGAAACAGGAATTTGGACACGAGACAACATGTAGCAGACACTGCGCCGTGTGGCGACTTCGGCACGGGGACTACCGGTGATCTTCGCCAGCTAGCCATCTGCCTTGAGCACATTCGGGCAACGCTTCCGCCGAAACGTGGTGCTTGTGCTACGGGCTAAACCACGGCTTGCGAGTAAGTGTGGGTGTTTTGCACGGGACACGAGGGCTGGCAACAGGTGCGTAGGAGACGGGCGGCTGCCCGACACACACACACGTCCCGCCCTCGCCTCATACAGGGGCCGCGCGCTCACTTTCGGCGCGGGCGGCCCGCGGACGGTGCAGGAATGCGGCTCTGCGCGGGCCATTATATTCTAATGAGACGCCTCGGCGCCACAGCAGAAGGGAAGACGAGCCGAACGCCACAAATTTCAGACGCCGCGCCGAAACCAGGGCGGCCCGCGGCTTCCTCCACACTCTCGATGACTTTCCACCAGAGACTCGCCGTACACAGTAATAGTCTCGAGACTCGAACCGCTGTTGGCCTAAACAAGTTCTAAAAAGGCCTGCGCATGTTCAGTATTTATCGACAATAGTAGTCTGTCAAACCTTTCATATATCGAAGCGATCCTCACACCCGTATTGTCAACGTAAACATTAGGTGAAGCGATTTCGTAACTTTGAGATGTCGGAGAAAAAAGAAAATAGAAAAGAAAAACTGCGTGCTGAAATTTATTAACTACAGCTGGCAAGAAAAAAAAAGCTAAAGGAGGAAGCGGCTGAAAAAAGGGAACAATCTGTCGTATAAAATTGTTAAGGCTTTCGTGGCCACTTGTTGACAAACTGCCTATTGGCTTCTATCTCGGGTTCTTCGGCCGACGTTCATCTAATGATTTTACTGACGTTTTCTCCAGCACGAGTGGCTGGCATTGTCAAAGCTTCACCCTCCATTGCCGGCAATGGAGGGTGAAGCTTTAACAGTGCCAGCCACTCGTGTTGGCGGTGTGCGGACATTTACCACGCAGGACATTTGCCATGCCGGACATTTGCCACGATTTTACCTGCTCCGAAGGGTTGAGTCCCTTGTCTCCCTCTCCTCCTCCTCATCGCTGTTGCACAGTAAAGGTACTTACTAAGCCTTTCCGCTGGTTTGCTTAACACAAGACCAGAATCTCTTTGGATTTTCCGCCACATTTCTAGAGAGACTTTCGTTGTGGAAACTATTAGCTGCATCTCGCTCTGAAATCCGCACCAAATTTCGAGCCTCAGTAAAACTTTGCCAATGTTGGAGATTTTGGGTTCGTCTACATTATACGGGCCTTTTTCGGTGCTCCTGCACCAGCTTTCTGTCGCGTTTTGCGTACCATGGGGGATCAGTTCCGTCTCTTATTAATTTATTTGGTATGAATCTCTCGAGTGCTGTTGATACTACTTCTTTGAACTTAAGCCACGTATGGTCTTCACTTACATAGTTTGGAAGGATTGGAGACTGTCTCTTACAAAGACATCAACCGAATTTTTAGTTGCTTTTATAAATATGTATATTTCGCGTTTGCTTTTGGTGAATTTCTTTGTTACGGAATTGGGCCTCGCTACGGCTGTGTGTTCACTAATTCCTGTATCCGTCGTGATACTCAGGATTATTTGTGGCTAAGCGGTCAAGTGTGTTTTCGTAACCATTTACAATTTGAATGGCCTCGTGAACTAATTGTTCAAAATAATTTTATAAAAAGTATTTAGAACAATTATGGAAGTTGTTTTCTATCTACAGTAGGATCTGAAAATATATTTGTGTCAACATACGGAAAGTAGACTGAAGTCACTGCAAACTATAACTGTATGAGTAGCGTACCTATTTGTGATGAGAATCAAGTTTTCTTTGAACTGCTTAGCAACTGTTTCATCTGAGACCGGGGGTTGGTAAAAGGAGCCAGTTATTAATTTATTCCGGTTGTCGGATATAACCTCTGCCCATACTAAGTCACAGGAACTATCTGCTTCAATGTCGCTTGTGAGCTGAAACACACATTACATTATTTTTCCTTAAGATGTGCTTCTTGTTTCTGTTGTAGTGCAGATCATTACAATTACGGCTTTTCCCTCCAAAACCTAGAATGTTTTCTCTGTGACCCTGTAAATACCAGAGCTAAACAATGTAGAACAACAACGTACGTTACAAGCATAGCGTTTTGTATTACTTCATTTCCTTATTTCTAACATATTAAAATTGTGCGTAGACTTTAGATGACATGGCAATCATAGATGTTCTTATCTCTGTTTTGTGAACGTATTTTCAGTCATGTTTTGAACATTGTCCCGCTACACTTTACTAACTAATGTTTCGCCGCAAGGGATATCGGATTTTAGAGTGTAAATGAATATGGAGTATGTTGTTCTTCTTTTCAAACATTCACGTTCCCATTTCTTCTTTCCTTATTGTCTTTTGGGCATACAGTTGTAGTAATTAAAGTAGGCACAAATGCAGTGATCAAAAAGAAATGATTAGCGTAGATTCGCATTCTCTTTACATCGTTCCTTTCTTGTTGCTCCCCTGCCGATGGACTGTTTCTATCGCAATCAGTAAGCGTGAAAGGAAGCTACCGTGCAGACAGAGGGATCTATATTTATACTTGGCAGAACTAATTACATACTGACATAATCGTCGGTATTGCTTTCGTTTCCCAAAACTTATAAATATTTGGATTTCGGAAAATAAGCTCTCTGTTTCGCCAAGATGTCGAAGAAGAAGGTCCCATACGTACTGGTTGTATCGAGTAAGATGCGGAGACGGCGGTTTGAAAGCGGACAGAAGAAGTACGAGGAAGGGCGTCCCTTAACCGAGGGATCGCTACTCAAGCTACCTGGCGAAGGGGCAAGTGTGGCAAATGTCCGGCGTGGCAAGTGCCCGGCATTCGTGCTGGCGAAACGTCAGTAAAATCATTAGATGAACGTCGGCCGAAGAACCCGAGACAGAAGCCAATAGGCAGTTTGTCAGTATGTCGTATGTTAATCCGAGGACTTAAATCAGAACCATGAACCCGAAGGAAAATATTTTCGGATGATTCCTGCAGCGTACGACAGATTATTAGTGTTGGTACAACATGAGATAGCGAGGCAAAACACTTTAATGAGAGAGACAATACAGTAGACGAGAGATTAGGAGTATCTTTGAGGCATCTCAATGGAATGCTTGAAATTTAGTGGTTAGTATTAACAATCACAATTAGCAAAACTGTTATGGAAACATGTAAAGCAATTGTATCTATCCTGCAATAATACGTTAAAGCAATCAACGTAAAATATTTGTTCGCTTTATGTAATAATTTTGTGAGCCTGACATGCATTTCGCAGCCCTCTTACTAGATAGCCGGCCGGAGTGGGCGAGCGGTTATAGGCGCTATAGTCTGGAACCGCGCGACCGCTACGGTCACAGGTTCGAATTCTGCCGCGGGCATGGATGTGTGTGATGTCCTTAGGTTGGTTAGGTTTAAGTAGTTCTAAGTTCTAGGGGACTGATGACCTCAGAAGTTAAGTCCCATAGTGCTCTGAATCATTTGAATCTTACTAGATAATTCGTATAGATGAGGCGCTTTTCGAAACAGAATCGTTTTTCCTCACTTATATGTAATTCAAGAAGCTAATACCATGTTTTGAATGTAATAAAGAAAGCAGTGGCACAGTGTAACCTAAAGTGGCCATAATGAAGTCGTAAATAAAAGGATTACTCCTGCAGAGACCTGTAAAACTCCTTTGCGTCTATATTCAGTAATTCTTCAAACACGGCATCTTTTTTTATTTCTTTACATATATTCTACAGTGATTGTTTTTATTTGAAGCACCCGATAAATTCAACAACCGTTTCTTTGTTCCTTTTAGAAAGTGAGGCAGCGCACCGTGAATAGGTAGCAGAAGGAACAATGACTTATTGAAAACATAAACACTGCCGTCTAACGTCGTCTGGACGGTTCATAAAGCTCTGTCAACAACCGGATGGCGAAGAGTGTCAGACTGTCAACACCCGACGACAGACGCTCAGTACGTACTGACAGTACTGAGAATATTTTTGGGCCATCAGTTCGCCTCGTCAATATTTCTGGCGTTGACAAGAAGCCAATACACGCCAATGTATTTACAGTTTAACAATGTTATTGAACGTGTGAGAGCCTTGTAACATCACCTTCAAGTCCACCAATATTGTACATACGCAGCGTGAGGCAACTAACCGTTTAATCTAAAATAACTTTTCAACCGTTACAGGTATTTATAATTTAATGCATGGTACTGTTTCTAGTGATTCTTCGGCGATCGCGTAATCAAACAATATCTCTCTAACCAACTACATCTCTTGTAACAAGTAATAACTGAACCCATGTTATATACGAAATATTTTATTCAAAAATGGTTCAAATGGCTCTGAGCACTATGGGAGTTAACATCTGAGGTCATCAGTCCCCTAGGACTTAGAACTACTTAAACCTAACTAACCTAAGGACATCACACACGTCCATGCACGAGGCAGGATTCGAACCTGCGACTACCACTGTCAGTTGATGTTTTGTTCATCCCAGGAGAAGCTCGGATGTGGTGCCGAATTTTCTCACTTCGTATTTTATCTGTAAGTAGCAGTCTAAATCATGTCATTCAGCGGAATCAATTTTGCAGTTCCGTTTCATCAACCAAAAATTCAGTTGCAAATCATAGTTTTATTTGAGATGTGTTTCGGATTAAAAATGTGGGGTTGAGTTTTTGCAATTTGTGGGTTGAATAGAAACGTTAATGCTCAGTGTTTCTTCAGAAGAAGATCATCTTTAAACATGTCAGTGACTTAACGTACACTCTGCGAGGAAAAGAGCGATGCACCACTAAGGAATTATCCGATAGGGGAGGAAATCCGTAGATTTGATTTACCTGTGCATACAAACAAATGATTACAATTTCAGAAAAATGGAATGATTTATTTAAGAGAAATAGCTTCTCAATTGAGCAACTCAATAACGCGTGGGTCCACGACGTCTGGCCCTTACGCAAGCAGTTAATCGGGTTGAGATTGACTGATAGATTTGTTAGATGTCCTCCTTAGAAATATCGTACCAAATTCTGTCCGACTGGCGCGTCAGATCGTTAAAATATAAACCTGGTTCGAGAGCGCTACCCATAAAGCTACAAACGTTTTCAATTGAGGAGTGATCCGGCGATTTTGCTGGACAACGTAGGGTTTTCCAAGCACGTAGGCAAGCAGCAGAAACTCTGAATGCGTGCGGGTGGCGTTGTCTCGCTCAAATGTAAGCCGAGGATAGCTTACCACGATTCGCTTGCAATCGGGACTCGATTCAACGAGGAACTCATCACTGAAGATAATTCTGTTCCATTCATTGGGATTATGGGCCTACGAAGTCGCCGGATCTATTGAGAATTGGAGCATTACGAGCAGGGCCTAACCACCTCGTGATTTTGACTATCTAACGCGCCGCTCAGACAGAATTAGGCACGATATCCCTGAGGAGATTATCCAACATCTGTACCAATCAATGCCAAGCCGAATAACTGCTTGCATAAGGGCGGAGGTGAACAAATGCGTTACTGACTTGCTCAACTTGTGAAGCTCTTTCCCTTGAATGATTCATCCAATTTTTCTGAAATTGTAATCATTTTTACCATAAATCAATTAGAGATATAATAATTTTTATTTGGAAAACGAACAGAAAAAAAATTTATTAAATATTTTTTTTTTTGTATTGAATAAAACTTTCTTTGAACCAGATAATTTTTTTTATTCTATTTGCAAAAAAAAGAGGTTTTCGCATGGCCCTCTTCACCTCAAAGACGAATAAATAGAAACAACAAAAAGATTAGCATTGGTCTTTCTAGTGGCCGCTCTCTGCACAGTGAATAGAAATAGGAAGTACTTTTGTGTTATAAAACCGTGAGCTAGGTCTCAAATGTAATTAAAAGTTTTAAGTTAGGTATAAAACCTATACTCTCATATAATTTTCACTTTCATGTAGCTTTTAAAGTTATCGTTCATTTTTTAAAGTCAAAACTTGTTTTTTCATCCTTTTTTTACGATGATGGTCCTATACCACTCTCTGAGCGTACGTCTGAAGTTACTTTTACGTGTGAAGAATAACCGCCGATAAGAATAGAATAAGTCTTTTACATGCAAATAACTTTTCTACCTAGTGAAAAAACTGGTCTGATATACCGTACGCCTTTATTTTGTTCATTAAGATACAGTGCGGAATGAGTCTGTATATTATTTAAAAACCGTAAAAAAAGATACGTACAAAAGCGCCGAAGTTTAAAAAATTCATTCTGTGGAGCATCGGTCGTTCACCACTGAGAAGGATGTACGAGGAGCGTTCAGTAAGTAACGCAACACATTTTCTCGGTCAGTTTCGGTTGAAAACACGCGGAAATTGTTGCCGAATATTCCAGCTTCAGCCCCATACAGTTTCATGAAGTTCCTACGTTTGGCGGCATTATGCGTAGCCTGCAAAATGGAGGCGCTTCCAAGCAGAGAGCTGTTATTAAGTTCCCTTTAGCGGAAAACCAGAGCACCGAAATATGGTTCAAATGGCTCTGAGCACTATGGGACAACTGCTGAGGTCATCAGTCCCCTAGAACTTAGAACTACTTAAATATAACTATCCTAAGGACATCACACACATCTATGTCCGAGGCAGGATTCGAACCTGCAACCGTAGCGGTCGCGCGGTTTCAGACTGTAGCGCCTAGAACCGCTCGGCCACTTCGGCCGGCTCGAGGTGATCAGCAGATCAGAATCGCCAACGGCCTTGCCTCAGTGGTAACACCGGTTCCCGTCAGATCACCAAAGTTATGCACTACAGGGCTGGGCTACCACGTGGGTGGATGACCATCTGGTCTGCCGAACGCTGTTGGCAAGCGGGGTGCACTCAGCCCTTGTGAGGCAAACTGAGTAGCTACATGATTCAGAAGTAGGGGCTCCGGCCTTCTGGGACTCTGAAAGCGTTATTCTGTTTGACGTTCTCTGAAGTGTAGTACGCTACTCTCAGGCAACTAAAGAAACGACTCCAGTGTTCGTCGTCACAAAAATGCAAGCGTACTGCTTCTTCTCCATTACAACACAAGGCCTCACTGAAGTCTCCGCGCCCGAGAGAAGTTCACGAAACATCACTGGACTGTTTTCCCCATTTACGCCACAGCACGGATGTCACACACCTTACGACTTCCATCTGTTTGGTCCAATGAGCCGGCCGCTACGGTCGCAGGTTCGAATCCTGCCTCGGGCATGGATGTGTGTGATGTACTTAGGTTAGTTAGGTTTAAGTAGTTCTAAGTTCTAGGAGACTGATGACCTCAGATAATAAGTCCCATAGTGCTCAGAGACATTTGTACCATTTTGGTTCAATGAAGGATGCACTCCGCGGGAAGCAGGACGATGGGGAGGTTATTGGTGCAGGATGCGTTGGCTCCAACGTCGACCAGTAGAGTGGTACAGTACCGTGCGGGCACAAGGGCGCTCCCAGGAAGGTAACGTAAGGCCGCAGCTTTGAACGGAGAGTATGTTGCAAAATAGGGTTTTGCAGCCAAAAGAGTAGGGAATAGCATGGTGTACTGGAGCCTTGAGAAAAGAAAACCAACCTGCTTCCAGGACGAAAATGTGTTGGATTGCTTATTGAATGCCCGTCGTATTAACCAAACGATCCGAAAGATACGAGGGTGAGTCAAATTAAAACCTTAAATATTTTTTTAAATATTATTTATTGTGCACAAGTGGTACAAAGCTGTATCACTTTTCAACATAATCTCCCCCACGTTCAATGCAAGTCCTCCAGCTCTTACAAAGTGCATAAATTCCTTTAGAAAAAAATTCTTTTGGTAGTCCGCGCAACCACTCATGCACCGCGTCGCGTACCTCTTCATCGGAAGGGAACTTCTTTCTTCCCACTGCGTCTTTGAGTGTTCCAAACATATGGAAATCACTTGGGGCAAGGTCTGGTGAGTATGGTGGATGAGGAAGACACTCAAAATGCAGGTCTGTGATTGTTGCAACTGGTGTACGGGCAGTGTGGGGCCTTGCGTTGTCATGTTGCAAAAGGACACCTGCTGACAGAAATCCACGCCGCTTTGATTTGATTGCAGGACGCAGATGATTTTTTAGGACATCTGTGAATGATGCACTGTTGACAGTGGTCCCTCTAGGCATGTAATGCTCCAAAATGACAACTTTTTCGTCCCGAAAGAGAGTCAGCATAACCTTCGCTGCTGATAGTTCTGTTCGAAACTTCTTTGGTTTTGGTGATGAGGAGTGGCGCCATTCCTCGCTCACTCTCCTCGTTTCCGGTTGGTGGAAGTGAACCCAGGTTTCGTCCCCAGTAACGATTCTTGCAAGGAAGCCATCACCTTCTCGTTCAAAGTGCCGAAGAAGTTCTTCACAGGCATCAGTACGTCGTTCTCTCATTTCAGGAGTCAGCTGCCGTGCACCCATCTTGCAGACACTTTGTGAAACTGGAGCACATTATGCACAATGTGGTGTGCTGACCCATTACTAATCTGTAAACATGCTGCAATGTCTTTCAGCGTCACTCGCCGGTTTTCCTTCACTATGGCTTCAACTGCTGCAGTGTTCTGTGGAGTCACAGCTCGTTGTGCCTGACCTGGACGAGGAGCATCTTCCACTGAAGTCACACCATTTGCGAACTTCCTACTCCATTCACAGACCTGATGCTGTGAGAAACATGCATCACCGTACTAAACCTTCATTCGTCGATTAATTTCAATAGATTTTACACCTTCTAACAACCCTACCACAACAAAGGTCAAAAATTAATTATGATTGTAGTGTTACTCATGCTGCTAAATATTGCATTTTCGGGCAACAACAAAGTTATATTATGTGGCAGGTATCATTAGAGCACAGTTAATAAAGTCAATTCTTGAAATAATGGATAAACTAGGCACTCATCCTTTCGTGTTTCCCACGCTGGTCTCGTTGTGAACTCATGGCTCAATCGTCGAAAATCTAGGTAGTGATTATTCTAAGCTCGGATGCAAAGAGACCTAGGTGTTATTCTGCGATATTCAAAAGTTTTATAGCTGTGTTTCATAAACCGTTCTTGAAGATTAAACTTTTGCTAGTTAGGACAACGGTGATGTAAAAAAGTAATCAGCACTCCGAATTTAAGTTACATTTATTTTTTATTGCTTTTGTTGCAATATCACGTAACTCGTTCCAAAACGTCACTTCACAATATAAAACATACTTGAAAATATCTTCCTCCCTGTTAAAGTTCACATTTCATAAACTGACTACAATTTGCGTCTTTTTAACATGACGACCAAAGCTTGACTCTCTAATAACCGCTTACGCGCCCAATAATCAGAGTTACAAGTACGTCAAAGATCATAGTGACAAAAGAAAGAATACACATAAGAAAAATATCATTGGAATATATACATATCGATGTATCGAAGTACCTCTACATTAATGAAATCAAATCTGAATGTTGTCACAGAAATATGTTAACTATTTTACATTAACACAGTAGAATATTATTGGTATCGAGAGGTTGAGTTGAGGTGACGTAATGGTTACGTGATTCAAGTACCATTACAACCTTCACTACGGAAAGGCCGAATAACAGGACGCTGTTCCTCCCTGGTGCAAGTCGCAAGTGAGACGGCCATCTTTATACTGATACTGTGACGGTATGTGGGCATCTGCACTATGCTGCCACCTACAGGCTATTCTGCACGCTGTTTGTAGCACGCTTACCAACTTACAGGATAACAGCGCGAAATTTCGATTTTTTACTACAAATTTAAGCTTTTCATTTGACTCACTCTCGTATAAAAGTATTCTAGTCGTAGCTACCAGTTTGGGTAGGAATATACAGAGTGTTACAAAAAGGTACGACCAAACTTTCAGGAAACATTCCTCACGCACAAAGAAAGAAAATATGTTATATGGACATGGGCCCGGAAACGCTTACTTTCCGTGTTAGAGCTCATTTTATTACTTCTCTTCAAATCACGCTAATCATGGAATGGAAACACACAGCAACAGAACGTACCAGCGTGACTTCAAACACTTTGTTACAGGAAATGTTCAAAATGTCCTCCGTTAGCGAGGATAAATGCATCCACCCTCCGTCGCATGGAATCCCTGATGCGCTGATGCAGCTCTGGAGAATGGCGTATTGTATCACAGCCGTCCACAATACGAGCACGAAGAGTCTCTACATTTGGTACCGGGGTTGCGTAGACAAGAGCTGAATAATGCCCCCATAAATGGAAGTCAAGAAGGTTGAGGTCAGGAGAGCGTGGAGGCCACAGAATTGGTCCGCCACAACCAATCCATCGGTCACCGAATCTGTTGTTGAGAAGCGTACGAACACTTCGACTGAAATGTGCAGGAGCTCCATCGTGCATGAACCACATGATGTGTCGTACTTGTAAAGGCACAAGTTCTAGCAGCACAGGTAGGGTATCCCGTATGAAATCACGATAACGTGCTCCATTGAGCGTAGATGGAAGAACATGGGGCCCAATCAAGACATCACCAACAATGCCTGCCCAAACGTTCACAGAAAATCTGTGTTGATGACGTGATTGCACAATTGCGTGCGGATTTTCGTCAGCCCACACATGTTGACTGTGAAAATTTACAATTTGATCACGTTGGAATGAAGCGTCATCTGTAAAGAGAAAATTTGCACTGAAATGAGGATTGACACATTGTTGGATGAACCATTCGCAGAAGTGTACCCGTGGAGGCCAATGAGTTGCTGATAGTGCCTGCACATGCTGTACATGGTACGGAAACAACTGGTTCTCCCGTAGCACTCTCCATACAGTGACGTGGTCAACGTTACCTTGTACAGCAGCAACTTCTCTGACGCTGACATAAGGGTTATCGTCAACTGCACGAAAAATTGCCTCGTCGATTGCAGGTGTCCTCGTCGTTCTAGGTCTTTCCCAGCCGCGAGTCATAGGCTGGAATGTTGCGTGCTCCCTAAGACGCCGATCAATTGCTTCGAACGTCTACTTGTCGGGTCACCTTCGTTCTGGAAATCTGTCTCGATACAAACGTACCGCGCCACGGCTATTGCCCCGTGCTAATCCATACATCAAATGGGCATCTGCGAACTCCGCATTTGTAAACATTGCACTGACTGCAAAACCACGTTCGTGATAAACACTAACCTGTTGATGCTACGTACTGATGTGCTTGATGCTAGTACTGTAGAGCAATGAGTCGCATGTCAACACAAGCACCGAAGTCAACATTACCTTCCTTCAATTCGGCCAACTGACGAAACTAAAATTAGCTGTAACATGGAAATTAAGCGTTTCCGGACACATCTTTTCTTTATTTGTGTGTGTGAGGAATGTTTCCTGAAATTTTGGCCGTACCTTTTTGTAACACCTTGTAGATAACATACAAAACATTTAAAAATTTTGCAAATTGAACTTATTCCTTTAAATCGAACAGCTCCAGAAAGTTTGAGCAATGGTACCTACTGCAGTATGGGTCGCGTGGACGAGCAGAGCGAGCTGTGTTACACGTTGTTTGCGGAATCCACGTTGATTCCTGCAGAGCAGACTGTTGATGTGTAGAGCTAGGGCGTTCAGTGCAGATCGTGGACAGAGGCAGACGGTCCGTACCGGAAAGTCGCGGTGCGTGCTTGGCGTGAGAGCGAAGTGCCGGAGAGAAAGAGAGAGAGAGAGGGGTGGGAGGCAGAGCAGGGGGAGAGGAGGGCGGGGGGCGCTAATTGCCGGGTCGGAATGCCGGCCCTGCCCATGTCATGAGATCAGCCGCGACACCGGGGGACGGCCGCCACAATGCGCCAGCCCACACGCCGCGCGCCGCGCCGCGACCCGCCGCCGGGGTCAAAGCTGGCGCCAGCAATCCCTGCTGTCCCCACATTCCTGAGGCACTCCTCCCGGCTGGCCCCCGTGATGTCACGCCACTAAACGTACACACCGTTCCCAGCTTCTGCAGATACGTGCAAGCTCACAGTCGAGAGCCGTCACGCATGTAACGCCACCTCTAGCGAAAGAACTTGCTCCCCCCCCCCCCCCCCCCCCCACTTTCTAACAGCCGTGTACCGCAAGTCTCTAGAGGAACGGAAGGTTCTAAATGATTGGAAAAGAGCACACGTAGTTCCAGTCTTCAAGAAGGGTCGTCGAGCAGATGCGCAAAACTGTAGACCTGTATCTCTGACGTCGATCTGTTGTAGAATTTTAGAACATGTTTTTTGCTCGCGTATCATGTCGTTTCTGGAAACCCAGAATCTACTCTGTAGGAATCGACATGGATTCCGGAAACAGCGATCGTGTGTGACCCAACTCGCTTTATTTGTTCATGAGACCCAGAAAATATTAGATACGGGCTCCCAGGTAGATGCGATTTTCCTTGACTTCTGGAAGGCGTTCGATACAGTTCCGCATTGTCGCCTGATAAACAAAGTAAGAGCCTACGGAATATCAGAACAGCTGTGTGGCTAGATTGAAGAGTTTTTGGCAAACAGAACACAGCATGTTGTTCTCAATGGAGAGACGTCTACAGACGTTAAAGTAACATCTGGCGTGCCACAGGGAAGTGTTATGGGACCATTGCTTTTCGCAATATGTATAAATGAGCTAGTAGATAGTGTCGGAAGTTCCATGCGGCTTTTCGCGGATGATACTGTAGTATACAGAGAAGTTGCAGCATTAGAAAATTGCAGCGAAATGCAGGAAGATCTGCAGCGGATAGGCACTTGGTGCAAGGAGTGGCAACTGACCCTTAACATAGACAAATGTAATGTATTGCGAATACATAGAAAGAAGGATCCTTTATTGTATGATTATATGACAGCGGAACAAACACTGGAAGCAGTTACTTCCGTAAAATATGTGGGAGTATACGTGCGGAACGATCTGAAGTGGAATGATCATATAAAATTAGTTGTTGGTAAGGCGGGTACCAGGTTGAGTTTCATTGGTAGAGTCCTTAGAAAATGTAGTCTATCAACAAAGGAGGTGGCTTACAAAACACTCGTTCGACCTATACTTGAGTATTGCTCATCAGTGTGGGATCCGTACCAGATCGGGTTGACGGAGGAGATAGAGAAGATCCAAAGAAGAGCGGCGCGTTTCGTCACAGGGTTATTTGGTAAGCGTGATAGCGTTACGGAGATGTTTAGCAAACTCAAGTGGCAGACTCTGCAAGAGAGGCTTTCTGCATCGCGGTGTAGCTTGCTGTCCAGGTTTCGAGAGAGTGCGTTTCTGGATGAGGTATCGAATCTATCGCTTCACCCTACTTATACCTCCCGAGGAGATCACGAATGTAAAATTAGAGATATTCGAGCGCGCACGGAGGCTTTCCGGCAGTGGTTCTTCCCGCGAACCATAGGCGACTGGAACAGAAAAGAGAGGAAATGACAGTGGCACGTAAAGTGCCCTCCGCCACACACCGTTGGGTGGCTTGCGGAGTATAAATGAAGATGTAGATGTCTAGCACCGGTAGGGGTCTCAGTTCGTTGAAAAAGGGAGTCCACCAGTATCTTCGACAATTTATTTACTTTTAATGGTTCCGATCTTCAGTCGATGCATACGGAATCCTTATCGGATCTCGACCTTGTGCTTCCGTGTGTCTTTCTTCCCGACTTAACACCCTTTTTTCTCAGGAGCGGTTAGAAGTATCAAGTTCAGATTTATGTCACATGCCAACCTCACCATCTCATAGTAGCAATTGCAACATACGTTCTCAATTATTTGATGGATGTATTCCACTCTCTGTCTTCCTCTACAGTTTTTACCCTCTACAGCTCCCTCTACTACCATTCAAATTATTCGCTGGTGTCTTAACAGATGTCCTCCCATCCTGCCCCTCCTCCTTGTTGGCGTTTTCCGTTTATTCCTTTCCTCATTGATTCCGCGGAAAACCACCTCATTCCTTAACTTGTCAGTCCACTTAATCTTCAATACTCTTCTGTAACACCACATCGCAAATGCTTCGATTCTCTTCTGTTTCGGTTTTGCCACAGTCCATGTTTCACTAGCATGCAATGCTGTGCTCCAAAACTATATTCTCAGAAATTCCTTCCTCAAAAAATGGTTCAAATAGCTCTAAGCACCGTGGGACTTAACATCTGAGGTTTATCAGTCCCCTAGACTTAGAACTACTTAAACCTAACTAACCTAAAGACATCACACACATCCATGCCTGAGGTAGGATTCGAACCTGCGACCGTAGCAGCATGGTGGATCCGGAGTGAAGCGCCTAGAACCGATCGGCCACAGCGGCCGCCAATTTCTTCCTCAAATTAAGGCCTATGTCTGATACTAGTACATTTCTCTTGGTCACGAATGCCCTTTGTGCTTGCATTTGCCTGTATTTTACGTCTTCTTTGCTCTGTTCGTCACGCGTTATTTTGCTGCTTAGGTAGCAGAATTCCTTAATTTCATCTACTTAGAAATCACCATTCCTGATGTTAAGTTTCTCGCTGTTTTCATTTCTGCTACATCTCGTTACTTCCGTATTTCTTCGATTTACCCTGAATCCATATTCTCTACTTTTAGATTGTTCTTTACTTTCAACACATCGTGCCTATCTTCCTCATATTCAATGAGGAAAGCAATCTCATCATCGAATCTGACATCCTTTCACCTGCAATTTCAAAACCACTCTCAAACATTTCTTTTATTTCCGTCATTGCTTCTTCGATGTGCTTAGGGCGCTCTAAAATTGCACTTACAAACTTCTTGGACTTGTACAGGAGGCTGAGTAGACAACATTTTGAATTAGAACCCAAGTCCGGAAACGTAACGTTTCTGTGCTGTAGCGTTTGAAAACTTTTCCGAGATAGGTATGCAACAAGGTAGTCATGGTGCCGGGTGCTCACGTTGGATCTGCTGATGTCATTTGACGTCAGTCATACCTGCATAACGTGGCTCGAGACTCATTCACGTGCCTGTGAGTGTTAGAGCAACAGGGTTGAGTACACATATGCAGAATACACCTACATGATGCTCCTTTATCAAGATCGTAGTAGTAGTTTATCCTGTAGTGAAGTAGAAGTGGATAGTTCCTGTGAATTATTATGGGTGGAGGTTACACTAAACAACCGAACTAGGTTAATAATTGGCTCCTTTTACCGACCTCCCGATTCAGCAGCATTAGTGGCAGAACAACTGAGAGAAAATTTGGAATACATTTCACATAAATTTTCTCAGCATGTTATAGTCTTAGGTGGAGATTTCAATTTACCAGATATAGACTGGGACACTCAGATGTTTAGGACGGGTGGTAGGGACAGAGCATCGAGTGACATTATACTGAGTGCACTATCCGAAAATTACCTCGAGCAATTAAACAGAGAACCGACTCGTGGAGATAACATACTCGTGGAGATAACATATTGGACCTACTGATAACAAACAGACCCGAACTTTTCGAATCTGTATGTACAGAACAGGGAATCAGTGATCATAAGGCCGTTGCAGCATCCCTAAATATGGAAGTTAATAGGAATATAAAAAAAGGGAGGAAGGTTTATCTGTTTAGCAAGAGTAATAGAAGGCAGATTTCAGACTACCTAACAGATCAAAACGAAAATTTCTGTTCCGACACTGACAATGTTGAGTGTTTATGGAAAAAGTTCAAGGCAATCGTAAAATGCGTTTTAGACAGGTACGTGCCGAGTAAAACTGTGAGGGACGGGAAAAACCCACCGTGGTACAACAACAAAGTTAGGAAACTACTGCGAAAGCAAAGAGAGCTCCACTCCAAGTTTAAACGCAGCCAAAACCTCTCAGACAAACAGAAGCTAAACGATGTCAAAGTTAGCGTAAGGAGGGCTATGCGTGAAGCGTTCATTGAATTCGAAAGTAAAATTCTATGTACCGACTTGACAGAAAATCCTAGGAAGTTCTGGTCTTACGTTAAATCAGTAAGTGGCTCGAAACAGCATATCCAGACACTACGGGATGATGATGGCATTGAAACAGAGGATAACATGCGTAAAGCTGAAATACTAAACACCTTTTTCCAAAGCTGTTTCACAGAGGAAGACCGCACTGCAGTTCCTTCTCTAAATCCTCGCACAAACGAAAAAATGGCTGACATCGAAATAAGTGTCCAAGGAATAGAAAAGCAACTGGAATCACTCAATAGAGGAAAGTCCACTGGACCTGACGGGATACCAATTCGATTCTACACAGAGTACGCGAAAGAACTTGCCCCCCTTCTAACAGCCGTGTACCGCAAGTCTCTAGAGGAACGGAGGGTTCCAAATGATTGGAAAAGAGCACAGATAGTCCCAGTCTTCAAGAAGGGTCGTCGAGCAGATGCGCAAAACTATAGACCTATATCTCTTACGTCGATCTCTTGTAGAATTTTAGAACATGTTTTTTGCTCGCGTATCATGTCATTTCTGGAAACCCAGAATCTACTATGTAGGAATCAACATGGATTCCGGAAACAGCGATCGTGTGAGACCCAACTCGCCTTATTTGTTCATGAGACCCAGTAAATATTAGATACAGGCTCCCAGGTAGATGCTATTTTTCTTGACTTCCGGAAGGCGTTCGATACAGTTCCGCACTGTCGCCTGATAAACAAAGTAAGAGCCTACGGAATATCAGACCAACTGTGTGGCTGGATTGAAGAGTTTTTAGCAAACAGAACACAGCATGTTGTTATCAATGGAGAGACGTCTACAGACGTTAAAGTAACCTCTGGCGTGCCACAGGGGAGTGTTATGGGACCATTGCTTTTCACAATATATATAAATGACTTAGTAGATAGTGTCGGAAGTTCCATGCGGCTTTTCGCGGATGATGCTGTAGTATACAGAGAAGTTGCTGCATTAGAAAATTGTAGCGAAATACAGGAAGATCTGCAGCGGATAGGCACTTGGTGCAGGGAGTGGCAATTGACCCTTAACATAGACAAATGTAATGTATTGCGAATACATAGAAAGAAGGATCCTTTATTGTATGATTATATGATAGTAGAACAAACACTGGTAGCAGTTACTTCTGTAAAATATCTGGGAGTATGCGTACGGAACGATTTGAAGTGGAATGATCATATAAAATTAATTGTTGGTAAGGCGGGTACCAGGTTGAGATTCATTGGGAGAGTGCTTAGAAAATGTAGTCCATCAACAAAGGAGGTGGCTTACAAAACACTCGTTCGACCTATACTTGAGTATTGCTCATCAGTGTGGGATCCGTACCAGGTCGGGTTGACGGAGGAGATAGAGAAGATCCAAAGAAGAGCGGCGCGTTTCGTCACTGGGTTATTTGGTAACCGTGATAGCGTTACGGAGATGTTTAATAAACTCAAGTGGCAGACTCTGCAAGAGAGGCGCTCTGCATCGCGGTGTAGCTTGCTCGCCAGGTTTCGAGAGGGTGCGTTTCTGGATGAGGTATCGAATATATTGCTTCCCCCTACTTATACTTCCCGAGGAGATCACGAATGTAAAATTAGAGAGATTAGAGCGCGCACGGAGGCTTTCAGACAGTCGTTCTTCCCGCGAACCATACGCGACTGGAACAGGAAAGGGAGGTAATGACAGTGGCACGTAAAGTGCCCTCCGCCACACACCATTGGGTGGCTTGCGGAGTATCAATGTAGATGTAGATCGTTATCCACAACGTCCGCCGCCTCAATCGCATACCCTTTTCGCCACAATTACGCAAAGGCTTCGAGAAAGGGTACCTTCACCGTCAGCAGGAGTCACTGTGGTGCTCCAAGGAGACACCACACACGCGACATTGAAGAATTGTGAAAACTGATTAAGTTTCCTTTTTGTTTCTTTCTTTATTAAAGAGTGGAATTGTAAAACATGTTGTAGACTGTATCACGCCCTATAAATTACTTGTAACACTGGTCCTATTACCAACATGACCCGCGCGGGATTAGCCGAGCGGCCTTAGGCGCTGCAGTCATGGACTGTGCGTCTGGTCCCGGCGGAGGTTCGAGTCCTCCCTCGGGCATGGGTGTGTGTGTGTTTGTCCTTAGGATAATTTAGGTTATGTGGTGTGTAAGCTTAGGGACTGATGACCTTAGCAGTTCAGTCCCATAAGATTTCACACACATTTGAACATTTGAACCAACATGTTTTCAAATGGCTGTAGACACGTTTCTGGACATGGGTTCCCATTCAAAATATTATGTACTCAGTCCCCTCTACAAGGCCTAGAAATTTGTAAAGTGAATTTTAGGCCACCCTGCAGACTGAATACTAGGAATGAAAAACTACATCCCTGACTGCTATACTTTTTAACGCGAGTAATTCGTTCCTGGTGTACCAGTCTTACTGCTCGCTCTAGGTTCTTGTACATACTCTATATCATCCGTCTTTCCCTTCTCCTATGTAACCAACGCGCTCTTTTTAATGAGGTGACTGATATAGGTTTTCTGTGATTTCCCTAAATCACTTCAGACAGATGCCGAAACACTTTCTTTGAAAGAGCACGGCCGATTTTCTTCCCGTTTCTGGAAACAATTTGAGCTTGTGCTTCGTGTGTAATAAACTCGTTGTTGACGGGAGCCTCAACTCTAGTCTTCCTTCCTCTTCCTTTTGAATGCCCATCCGCTTGTTGCTTGCAGTTCTCCTTAGTATACGAATTTGTCAGCTGTTTCTACTACTTCAACATTAATCTTTTCTTTCTGTCGCCATACTCATTGTATATTATTTACTCTTATGGTATTTATCTGCAGGCCTACTTTTCTGTTCGCTTCCTCCACCCTTTGGTGAAGGACCTCTGGATCCAAAGAAAACAAAATGATGTCATGTACAAATAGGTGTCTCACATAATGTAGACTTACGAATATTCTTTCTTCATCCGTGTTTAATGATCTGAAAACCTCCTCCAAAGCTAAAAGCGATACGTCGTGTGAAATATTATCTCCTTGCCAAACTTCTTTCGCAGTTCTAAGTTTTCATTCTCCTAATGTAATAGGATGGAGGCAGAAGCCTCATTGTACATATTCTCCGTTGAAAGGTGCCTGGTTGTGAGCGGATGAAGTCGACAAATGCGAATACAAAATAAAGGCTCTGGGAACAGACTATTCTGTACCACAGACGGAGCTCTACATTCGTTTCTAGCAGCAGTTACTCCATGTTTTACATACGTCATTATGACGACATGCTATGTCTGCTTCATGATTGGCTCAACTGTTTTTAATTACTGCAAAAATCCTTCGAAGTCAACGTTAGCTCCATACTGTATCAGACTTTTCTTTACGAATATCGAAAACTGCAAGGTCAGTTCTAGCTACATGCTAGCCAAATATCCATCGTGTATTTTGGTGTATATTTTGAACTTACATACACCCAGTGCTGAAGAAGAATTCTGGTATACTAGCCAAAAATCCACCAAAGATATTACTACATATTTATTGTGTTACGACTGGCTTTGTTCGTTGAACATCTTCAGGTTGCCGAGTAGTGCTTAAGTCATGACACAGCACCACTTGGCAACGTAAAGATATTCAACGAACGAAACCAGTCGTGGAACAATAAATGTTTGATAACACAGCTGAAGTGATATTTATTAACCAGAAACAGTAGTGTCGGCTGTGGTGCTCAGCTTGATATATATCAGGAATAGACAAAAACATGGGAACATCAACGACACAATATATTACATGTCTAATACAGTGAAGGAAACTGTTTGAACCGTGAATTTACTCTCAAAACATTTTGTTAAGAACTTACTTTATTTACTAGCGATTCATCAAGAACATTAACACATGTAATCACACTCTGCGAGGGTGGATATAGTTGCCAATGGGTAACTGGTGACACAAATTAAAATATTTCTTTCCAATATATGCAAATTTTATTCCTAAAAGCCTTTTTTTTAAACAGATTTAAAATTATAATCAGAAAGCACCCTGTAAATATCAAGTTACAATTTATTCAGATGCAGAAATAACTTTTTTTTTTTAATAGTACGGGCTTTCAGGCTGAGAACCTTGCAGCTCCCTTTTAACACGGCCATAGTCACGACCGCTCGCAACAACCTCTGAAAGACTACACTGGTGCAAATCTGCAACACACCAGATTACCTTAAACAAAAAATTTTTACAACTCACACAAACACCTAAACTATGCACCCCGTAAGAGGGTTGGAGATGGTACAAACACTCACATTAAAAATTATTTGCCACCGAAAGTGCAACTTGTTTTTAAAAGAACTCTTACGATGGAAGGGTAGCAACTTTATATTCTAAAATGACCATTTAAATAAAAACCCATGAAATGTAGTCTTACATAAAATTTACAAACATGCTCTACATTACACTTATACCACATCTCAAGATGATAGGCAAGATAAAAACATATTTCAGGAACTCGGCCTTAAGCAATAAATTCGTTAACACCGAATCCGACAAACATGACAGAGGCAGCCATTAACGCACGGCAGACCGACAGACAGACAAACTGCCTAACAAATGCGGACGAGAGACAGACGAGCAAGCCGGGAACGAGAGACTGACCAAGAAAACAAGTAGAATTTAAGTAGTAAATGAAACAACATATCTCCAATCACTTAACTTCTAATAAACTGCGATTTCTGGCGGAGACCTGGCGCAGCACCTCCAAAATGCTCTCCCGAACCGTCCGCTGCCAGCCGCTTCAACGGACGCGGGAAGGAGCGCCGATCTCCCGTCTCACGACGTCGCAGCTCGCGCCGACCGGTCCGACGTCGTGGGCCGACCCCTGCCGCTCCCACGTCGGCCGCGAAGCCACTACCCCTCGCTATACGGCGCGGCCCACTGGACCGACGTGGGGACCTCACATGCGCAGACGCCCAAGACGGACAAGTTATCCCGCGTCTCAGCGCGCGATCGACCGACCGATCGATCCAACCGCCAACGACCACTGCGCGGACTAACTCGAGCAGACCGGCGGCCCAACACACACCAGCACTCCGGACGACGGACAGACACTGACCGCCCCACAATGACCCGGCTGACCAACTGACTAGCCTCGACTGACAGACTGACCCCAGTCGAGTTTTTTTTTTTTCTTTATTGTGATTTCATTCCCCTACCCCATACGGGCAGGGGAGGGCTGACAGCGGCACAATCCGCCGCTCTTTAGCCGAGTGACACGACAGCAAAACCAAGAATAAAATGATACATACATAAGGTGATAAAATAGGAGAGCATAAAACAGAGTACGGGGAGAAAGTGGAGGTAAAAATACACCGACATGGAGACGTTTATGGGGGACAGTTAAAAAAGTCACCAGAAAGATAAAAAACACATTTGGCGATTGTTAAAACACAGAGAAGACACTGAATGCGCATGCACAGGTTAAAAGTCGGCCAGAGTATTAAAAACACTCCAGAACAACACACTTAAAACCCACTTGCAGCACACACGACGAAGAATAAAACTGCCAGGTGGGACCTGCCGAGGGAAAGGTCAGAGAGGATGGAAAAGGAGGGGAGAGCAAGGGGCAGCAGGGGAAGCGGCGGGATGAAGAGAGGAGGGGCATCAGTGGGTACACGAAGAGGCAGGAGACACGTGGGGTGGGAGAGGAAGAGGTAAGACAGGGCAGGAGGGAGCGCAGAGACACTGAAAGGAGGCACAAGAGAGGGTGGGGGAGTAGGAGGGGGAAGCCGCTCAGGAGGAGAGAGGGGGAGGAGCCCTGAGGAGGAGGCAGGAAGATGGGGTTAGAGTTGGTAGGAAGGGTAGATGTCAGGGCGAAGCGCATCATCCGGGAGGGGTAGATGGTGGAACTTGCATTGGGAAAGGAGATGGAGGGTGTGGAGATGGAGAGAGGGTGGGACACAACGGTAAAGGTGCGGCAACTGGTTGGGGGTGGAGAGGAGGGGAGACACCAGGAGGTAAGTGTGCGAATGTGTTGAGTGAAAAGGAGAAGGTGGGGGAAGAGGATGCGCGTGAGGGACGGAAGGCAGATGCGGAAGGCGAGGCGGAGCGCATAGCGTTCGAGGATTTGGAGGGCTTTATAGAAGCGGGGAGGGACGGAAAACAAGCTACGCTGGCATAACAGTGGATGGGGCGGATTCAGGATTTGTAGGTGTGAAGGATGGTGGTAGGATGCAGACCCCACGTCCAGCCGGACAGGAGTTTCAGGAGGCGGAGGCGGTTGTGAGCTTTGTTTTGGATGGTAAGGAGATGGGGAGTCCAGGTGAGGTGGCGATCGAGTGTGAGGCCAAGATATTTGAGGGTAGGAGTGAGGTGGATAGGACGGCCATAAATGGTGAGGTAGAAATCATGGAGGCAGAAGGAGCGGTGGTGCGGCCTATGATGATCGCCTGGGTCTTGGAGGGATTGATACGGAGGAACCATTGGTTGCCCCAAGCGGTGAATTTGTCAAGGTGGGTTTGAAGGGTACTTTGGGACCGTTGAAGGGTACCCAGCCGAAATCATAGCGCCCGTTAAATGCACGTGAACAGGCAACTTTTCCCCTTTCCCACCAGAGGGAGACACCAAAGCTGCGATTGCCACAGCGGCGCCACCGCCAGAAACGGAAGGCGACTGCTTCACACTACGCGCTGCGGCGCGCTCTTCAAAACAGCAAATTTTACCACAGCTCACTATTGACACTCAAAATCGGTTTGGAATGGATAAATACAGGTCCTATATGGCTTTCAAGAGAATCTTATGCCATTCTCCCTGCAAAAAAATAGTGGGAAGTTGAGGTAGCGATGATGCACGGACATAGCGACCACACACCTTTCTCTCCAAAGTAGACCACAAAGACTCAATAATATAGAGATGTGTTGACTCGGTAGCTAGGGGAGACGCGACAATTCATCTTCACGCTCACAAAACCAGTTCTGTGTGAAAAGCGGCCCTGTCATCTAGAAATACAGCTTCCTCAATGGGGAACAAACATTGTACCCTATTACTGACCTCATCACCAAACGTGTCTGTCTATCTCCCCCCAATCCGCCCCCCACCCCTCCCTCCCTCCATGTTTCACTCTTGTGACGTCAACTCGACCAGAAGTCGGAAACATTGCCGACAAAATGACTTCTTCCCATTGCTCCACAACCCAGGTTTCATGGCTTCAGCACAACGTATTTTTGTTCCTTTGCATCACTGATCATTAGTCTTGGAATTCCAGCTAACCCTGCAATTCCCGCTTATAGAGCTCCCTTCCTGTTGTTTTGGTGCTAGCAGGGTTTGCGAGTGCGGCATTGTTCTGCACCGACAGTTATGCAGCAGTTGTTAATCGCATTGGTGAAGTAAGAGAACGCCCTACCACAAGACCTCGTTTCCGTCCTTGTGGCCTGCACGGGAGCGCGTTTCAGAGAGTGTACTGCTGGCCGTACTGATCACACAACCTCCTTAGAACCATTTCCAAGTTTCGTAACGTCCGGGGGCGTTTCGAATAGCGGTGACTTGAGTGAAGTTACTGTCTTTGAGTAAAAGTGTCACATCTGATCGTGTCATTGTGTCTTTATTTTAGCTATCCTATGTACTATACTGTTGCAGTTGTTTCTATGTATGGTCCAAGCATCATCGAGATATGTTAGTTGACACTGACACATCATAGGAAAGTTACTTTCGTCCTTAAATTTTGTCATGCCTTTAGGCCCATATACAGGGTGTTACAAAAAGGTACGGCCAAACTTTCAGGAAACATTCCTCACACACAAATAAAGAAAACATGTTATGTGGACATGTGTCCGGAAACGCTTAATTTCCATGTCAGACCTCATTTTAGTTTCGTCAGTGTGTACTGTACTTCCTCGATTCACCGCCAGTTGGCCCAATTGAAGGAAGGTAATGTTGACTTCGGTGCCTTTACAAGTAGGACGCAACATGTGGTTCATGCACGATGGAGCTCCTGCACATTTCAGTCGAAGTGTTCGCACGCTTCTCAACAACAGATTCGGTGACCGATGGATTGGTAGAGGCGGACCAATTGCATGGCCTCCACGCTCTCCTGACCTCAACCCTCTTGACTTTCATTTATGGGGGCATTTGAAAGCTCTAGTCTACGCAACCCCGGAACCAATTGTAGAGACTCTTCGTGCTCGTATTGTGGACGGCTGTGATACAATACGCCATTCTCCAGGGCTGCATCAGCGCATCAGGGATTCCATGCGACGGAGGGTGGATGCATGTATCCTCGCTAACGGAGGACATTTTGAACATTTCCTGTAACAAAGTGTTTGAAGTCACGCTGGTGCGTTCTGTTGTTGTGTGTTTCCATTCCATTATTAATGTGATTTGAAGAGAAGTAATAAAATGAGCTCTAACATGGAAAGTAAGCGTTTCCGGACACATGTCCACATAACATATTTTCTTTCTTTGTGTGTGAGGAATGTTTCCTGAAAGTTTGTCCGTACCTTTTTGTAACACCCTGTATATGTTAGTGGATCACCATACCCAATATGTGCTGGTGTTATATACAAAGCAGTCACAATGCTAGAAAATTGTAGCGAAAAGGACGAAGACCTGCTAAGCATCGAGGCTTTGTTCAGGGATTGGTAGTTCACCGTCAACATAAACAAAAGTAAAAAAAGTATGCAAGCGGGAAGCCACGATTGCAGAACAAGCACAAGAAGATATCACATTCATTCTGCGAGTATGCGTGCGTGCGATTTAAGTGAAACATCCACATAACAAATATCGCAGGAACGGCAAGTGCCAGATTGAGATTCACTGAAAGAATCCTCTGTACTCCAAGAATGAGTTAGCTTACAAAACCATAGATCGACCGATACTTGAATACTGTTTGTCATTCTCAGGTGCGTAACACACAGGATTCCTAAAGGAAGTAGAGAAGATCCAAGGACGAGCAGCGCGTTTCATTACAGGTTCCTTTCTTAAGAACGAATGTGCCGCAGAGATCCTCACCCTAGTCCAGGGGCAGGCAATTCATGAGAGGTGTAGTCCGTCACCCTGTGGTTTACTGTTCAAATTCTGTGAGCGTACATTCGTAGAAGAAAAGGACTATGAAGGTACAACTGGATAGCTGTTGATATACGTTTCGGGATGTGAGGTCGTGATCCAAGAACTTTTCTGCTCCTTACGTTTCGTCCAGGCTGCGCTGGACTACCTCAGAGGCGCTGCTCCGCTGAGTCTTGCCGACTGACTGGTCGGGTGTCTGAGAGCGACTTACGTATTTTAAGAAAGGGGGGCGTGGTTCAGGTGACACGTGATGAGCAGTGATAATCCATAGCAAAGATAAGGTTGACTATCGACTACCACCTTGTCAAAGATAAAAATTGTAGGCCCTGCGATTGCCAATCTTTACATGGAGAAATTTGAGCAATCAGCCCTAGACAAAGCTAATAACAAACCATCTCGCTGGTATCGATATGTAGATGACACATTTGTGGTTTGGTCCCATGGTAGAAAGGCCTTGGACGACTTCTTTGATTATCTAAATAAAATTCACCCAAAAATACAGTTTACCATGTAAATAGAAAAGGATAACAGAATATCTTTCTTGGATGTCTTAGTTATGATACGGTCCGATAGAAGCTTGGAATATAAAGTTTTTCGGAAGACAACACATACGGACAGATATTTACACAAAAATTCTAATCATCATCCACAACAAAAAAGAGGTGTCATAAAAAGTCTTGTCGATCGAGCGGAACAGATATGTACATCTGAACATTTGGATGCTGAAGTGAAACATCTGAAGCAGGCTTTTGAAAAAAACGGCTACTCAACAAAAGAGATAAATAGAATTTTGCGTCCAAGGAATAGAAGACAAGAATGAACCACAACGACAGAAAAATACAGTAGTTCTCCCTTTTATTAAAAAAGTAACAGATCGGATCGGTAAGATTTTACGAAAACATGACATAAAACCTGTTTTTAAACCAACAAAGAAAATGAGTCAAGTACTACGATCTGTGAAAGATAAACGCCCTCCCCTGTCGACATGTGGTGTGTATAAAATTCCATGTACCTGTGGTAAAGTTTATATTGGTACTACCAAAAGAAGCGTAAACACACGACTGAAAGAGCATAAAAGTCTTTGTCGACTTGGAAAAATAGAAAAATCAGCTGTAGCGGAACATGCTCTTCAACCAGGCAACCAGCAAGTGAAGTTTTCGGATACCGAAGTTCTATCTACAACGTTAAATTACTATCCACGGCTATATAGAGAAGCTATTGAAATTTATAAACATCACGATAATTTTAATAGGAAAGAGGAGGCTACGAAACATAGCGATACATCGACAGTGGCTCTACAATATTGCTAACAATTTTTATCTTTGACAAGGTGATAATCGATAGTCAACCTTATCTTTGCTATGGATTATCACTGCCCATCACGTGTCACCTGAACCACGCCCCCCTTTCTCACAATATATAAGTCGCTCTCAGACACCCGACCAGCCAGTCGGCAAGACTCAGCGGAGCAGCGCCTCTGAGGAAGTCCAGCGCAGCCTGGACGAAACGTAAGGAGCAGAAACGTTCTTGGACCACGACCTCACATCCCGGAAAGTATATCAACAGCTATGTCATCCGGTCGTGAAAGCCTTCATTCTACAACTGGAGAGATTAGAGGTCGCTGGGATTCTCACCAGTACTAATCTTTCTTACCACGCAGAAAACCTCGGCTGGAACAGGAAAGAGGGAAAGTGGTAGTGATACACAAAGTACCCCCCGCCACGCACCATCAGACGGCTTGCTGAGTATAGATGAACCGATTGTGCCAGAAATTTCCCTTCCCCCTAATTCCATTTATTATCTCCTCATAACTAATTCAATGGACCCACATAATCTTCAGCATTCCTCTGTGGCATCATATTTTGAAAGCTCCTGAGAGCTCCAAACACAAAATTGTGTTAGATTTAATATACGTCTCTTTTCTTCAGCAAAAGTTTTCTTACTATTGACGGTCTGCATTTAAATTATGTCCCCTTTACTCCTGCCGTCTTCACGCAGCAAAAAGCACCAGCTGCTGTTAGTGTTTCATTCATTTTATTTTTGTTCATTTATAACCTGTTTGCGAGACACTATCTTATCCGATCACCTGTGTGTCAAGTTGTTTGCCGCCTGTGATAGAATTACATTATCATCAGCAAATCTCAAAGTTTTTGTTTCAGCTCCCTGTACTTTAATCCATCTTCCGAATTTCTCCTTGTTTTCTTTCATCGCTTGCTCTAGGAAAAGAAAACAAGCTGAGAGACAGGTAAGAACTCTTCTTTCACTGTATTCTCAACTACTGCCTTCCTTTCATTTTCTTTGACTCTTGTAGCTATCGTCTGTTTTCTGTACAAGTTGTGGATAACTTGCATTTTGTCCATGACACTTTCACAGCTTCAGAAAGTGTATTCCAGTCAAAACTGCCAAAAACTTTTTTTTTCAAATGTAGAGGAAGTAGTTGCCTCTCTGTCAATATCCGTAACAGCCTGACCGGAGTGGACAGCTGTAAGTCGGCCCAGTTAGGTAGGCAACCCAGAGCAACTCTCGGCTCGGGGGCCTGTGTTGCCGGACCAGGGCATCCAGGCCCCTGTTAAGGAGCGCGGCCGCCGTACGAGGCTGTTTGCGATATATACTCTTTGGCACGCACTTCACAGTGTGGTTTGTACTGTATAGATGTGGAGGTAAATGTACGGTGAACCACTTATACACTTATATGAGTTGGTGTCAAAAAGTTATGAAACCGGTTCTATTGGGACGATTAGTTTGAAAATTGGCCCTTGTAAACTGTTATATATATATATATATATATATATATATATATATATATATATATATGTATATATATATACTAGCTGACCCGGCGAACTCTGTTCCGCCTTTAAGCCAATAAATAATCAGATTTTGGATGTTAAGTTCAAGTTTTTATTAGGAAATACAAATTAAAAGATTAAGTATTTTAATGATTCTTTATTCTTTATGTTTTTTGGTGCATAGCTTCCACTCTTCAATTAAGTCCCTTGTGATACACGACTTTTTTTATTATCAGGCGGTAGAACAAACAACGCAGATAGTCTTCCGACCTGTGAACGTGCCAGAAATAATTGACCATTTGAAAAACATGGATATTCCAGATTTAAACCACAAACTTTCAAGGATTGGCATTGTGATTTGTTAATGGTCATGGCGAATGCAAGATGGATCGGAAATTGAAGTCTTATATAAACTCAAACGGCATATCGGTTGAGATCATTGGTATCCTCGAAATGAGAACTTCCTCACCTTCGAATTTTCCTTTGAGTATCGTCGCGTATTCGGGTGTTTCGCCACAAAGCAATGAATGCAATGGCTCAGGTGGCGGAGTCAGTAATGGCAATTTCACTTAACCACTAAGGCAGCACAATCCGTGCGCATCTGCGGAAAACTTCAATGCGCCACAATACTCCCAAACAACGTCCATCGGCCCAATGCAAACGCAAGGATGCAAGCAGTAATCAGTGTTGCAGTCATATCTAAACGCTCCTCGTTTCAAATCATCACGTGATAAATCTCCTCTTGTGCGTCGAAAATTATCTACATGTTGATCTCTGTTGTTCGCTGGACGATTTCGCATTGCCAACCGAGCCGTTTCACGGGCTGCCTCACTATGCTCTTGTGATTGAGAAGCACGAAGTCGAGCCATACTAACGCGGCGATCTTCACGGGCAATTTGTTGTTCATCTTCAGTCCTTTCATTTGCAGTGTTTTGTATTCTTCTTGCATTACGGCTTTGTAGGAAAATATTCGATCGTCTTGGTCGCGGCATTGTTAATTATGATTCAAAGAAAATACAAATTATTTCTTTAAAATTTTAATTAGTGATATATACTGATACTTAACCATAGCCGTTTAGCTGTCATTTGCGTTTTGTTATTCCATGTCAGATGCGTTTTTGTTATACCGCGTTTTATAGCGGTCGAACGGGATAAAAAGTATCCTATGTCCGTCTCCTGGCTCTAAGCTATCTCTTCACCAATTTTCAGCCAAATCGGTCCAGCCGTTCTTGAGTTATAAATAGTTTAACTAACACGACTTTCTTTCATATATAATCGGACGATTAAATGTTTTGTGAACTGATTCGTCCGAAAATAAGAAAGAAAACAGGTCAGAGAAACATCCGGTGTATATTACTTGCTGTACATGATTTCGAGGCGCGACATATGTTTAGCATCTTTTTTATTTCTTATTTTTAGAAAAATCGTTTTATCCAACGATCTTATTTGTACCACATTTTCATCCCTACTGTCTTCGAAATGTCCTGAATTTAATACTTTCTTCGAGGGAAACCGTCAAAAAAATGTCACGCCAATGCAACGTTTTTACTCAAAACACCTAGGCCTTGAAAAGGTAAATTTAATATTGTTTGCTGTTCTTGAAATTTCCTCAAATTTGTAATTGTTTTGAAGGAAGTCAGTGAAGGAAGTCAAAGATGACCTCCATCTCGTTTGGGCCACTAGGTTTTGAGGGGGCGACCAGATGTGGAACTGCGGTTGACAGACTGACAGATAATGGAAGATGTGTTGAGTCAACGTACAATCCGGAATTAAGAACATCGCCCAGGTGTGATTGTTGCGCAGAACGATAAACTGTTCAATATATCTTACCAGGCGGTTATAACTAAAGCGCAGACAGATGTCCAGTGTGGGCTGGAATTATATAAGGTCAGCGAAGCTAGGTAGATAGTCTAATGTGTTAATGCGGAATTAATTCGAATTTTGAGCACCAAGAAAGATGTATAGGAATGGTTCCACATACAGTAGTTTAGGAACGGGATGTGGACATAAAAGCCCAAACAAGTGAGAAAAGCATAATGCCGATTTGATTAGTACTGCCACTTACACAATTTGTTCGATACGAACACCGGAGGCGTTTACGAGATGCTGTACAGCGTCAGATTTGCGTCTGGTGGCAAAAAATGGAACTAATTTTTTTCCAGCGTAAATCGGTTCCTCATTAATGTATTAGCATATCCACCAAGTTCGCTGCCATACGACAATGTCACACTGGACATCCGTGAGTAGCTGCACTTTTATTGTAAACGGGTGCCCAAACCGATCATTTCCTGGTGAACCGGAGGAATTCCTGACGACAAGAAAGTTGTTAGTTGAATATATTCAGCAGTTGAATGTATTTCTGTTATCTTCTATGCTTCGTAAATATAATTATGAATTCTTCTGTGTGTTAAATATGTGCGAAAAAATGTTTCCCTTGTGTGGTGTGGCATAAGTTAAATAAATAATCCGAAACCCGAACTAATCCTCCTGAAGATCTCCTTCTAGCACTCTTCCATTCTTCTTTAAATAACTCGCGCAAGTACTTTGAAACCATAACTTATTAAACAGATAGTTCGACAACATTCACAGCTGTCAGCGGACCCGCCCTTATAGTAAAATGCGTTAACACGCTTCTCGCGAATTCGGGAAGGTTCGCCGACTCTAGATCGAATCCGGGGCGGTGGATTAACGACGGCGCTGGTGTGCCGCTCAGCCTGGATGTAGTTTTTAGGCGGTTTCGCACATCCGAATTGATGAATAGCTAGCTGGTACCCATGTCCCACCTCAGTTACTCGTTTCGTAAACATGTTGACAACGTTCTCACACTTTCACGTAGCTAAGGTTTTCGCAGACAGATAGGGTACCCGAACTCATGACAGGGGGGAAAGAGTGGCAATGGGAAAGCAGTCCGACCAACCTCTACCACTAACCCTGCCAGAACCAGATTAACATTCCGATCCCGTGAAGACACGCGATAAGCCCACGGAAAAGAAGAAAAAGAAAATTCACAGCTGTCATCACCTTCCTTCTTCCGAATTGGAATTATTATGTTCTTCTAGAAGTCTAACCGTATTTAGTCTGTCTGATACGAGGTCTATTCGTAGCGCTAACGCGCTGCTTCCTGGACTCGGGTAGACGCGCCGGCTCCGGATCGAATCCGCCCGGCGGATTAACGACGACGGCCGGTGTGCCAGCCAGCCTGGATGTGGTTTTTAGGCGATTTTCCACATCCTCCTCGGTGAATACCGGGCTGGACCCCACGTCCCGCCTCAGTTACACGACTCGCAGACATTTGAAACACATTCACATTATTTCACGATTTACACTAGACGCAGACAGCTGGGATACACTAATTCCGTCCCGGGGGCTATCGGGTGGCGGCAGGAAGGGCATCCGGCCACGCCTTAAGATTAACGATGCCAAATCCGTACTTCACCCTGACGACCCTGCGCACAATGTGGGATAAAGGCAGCAGCGAAAGGAAGAAAGAAAAGAATACGAGGTCTGTTCGGGAAGTAAGGTCCGGTCGGTCGCGAAATGGAAGCCACAGTGAAAATCAAAAATGTTTTATTTGCAACAGTTTGCCACACCTTCCACCTAATTCTCGAAGCAGTTGCGTCTCCGGCTTAGGTATCTGGCGTAGCGTTGTAACACTCGCCTGTGCCTCCCGCCGCTTCTCTACGCTGGTCTGCAGTATGTTGTTTGTGCCAAAATGTTTTCTTCAAAGAAAGCGGTTCATTTGATCAGCGATGAGCATCAGACGGAGCCAAGCCCGGGCTGCATGATTGGTTAGCAAATGCGTTCCATCGAAAACGCTACAGGGGCGCCCTCCTTGCCACTGCAGTGATCGGCTGAGAACTATCATGAAGAAGGAAATTCGTGACAGGTACGTTATGTGCGGTTGCACGAAATCAGGCAAAACATCGCAGTGACTATCCCATACTTGGTGGGAGACACTATTGCTTAGGCATTTTTACTTGCTCGCAGTGTGCTCAGAATTGAAAAGAGTGACCAGGCACCATCGACAAGCAAACTGGAGGCACTGTCCAACACATCTACGCTAAGCTTCATAGGATTGTCACTGTCGTTTGCATTTCGCGACCATTGGGACCTTACTTTCCGAAGAGCCCTCGAGCATCATGCATATCGGCTGGAATAGTGTCGTTGTTGTACGTCACCCAGGATCTTAGTAATTCTGAGGGACTTCTATCAACTCCAGATGCCTTATTTCGTCTTAGGTCTTTCAGTGTTGTGTCAAATTCTTCCCTCAGTGTCATATCTCCAATCTCATCTTCAAGTACCTCCTCTCCTCCTTCCACAACATTGTCTTCTAATTCATTTACTTTGAGGTAAACAAAGTAAAGTGGAAACTTGATACAGTGTAATACACTAATGGCCATTAAAATTGCTACACCACGAAGATGACGTGCTACACACGCGAAATTTAACCGACAGGTAGAAGATGCTGTGGTATGCAAATGACTAGCTTTTCAGAGCATTCACAAAAGGTTGGCGCAGGTGGCGACACCTACAACGTGCTCACATGAGGAAAGTTTCCAACCGATTTCTCATACACAAACAGCAGTTGACCGGCGTTGCCTGGTGAAACGTTGTTGTGATGCCTCGTGTAAGGAGGAGAAATGCGTACCATCACGTTTCCGACTTTGATAAAGGTCGGATTGTAGCCTATCGCGATTGCGGTTTATTGTATCGCTACATTGCTGCTCGAGTTGCTCGAGATGCAATGACTGTTAGCATAATATGAAATGGGTGGGTTCAGGAGGATAATAGGGAACGCCGTGCTGGATCCCAACGGCCTCGTATCACTAGCAGTCGAGATGACAGGCGTCTTATCCGCATGGCAGTAACGGATCGTGCAGCCACCTCTCGGTCCCTGAGTCAACAGATGGGGACGTTTGAAAGACAACAAAAATCTACACGAACAGTTCGACGACGTTTGCAACAGCGTGGACCATCAGCTCGGAGACCATGGCTGCGGTTACCCTTGACGCTGCATCACAGACAGGAGCGCCTGCGATGGTCTACTCAACGACGAACCTGGGTGCACGAATGGCAAAACGTCACTTTTTCGGATGAATCCAGGTTCTGTTTACAGCATCATGATGGTCGCATTCGTGTTTGGCTACATCGCGGTGAACACACATTCGAAGCGTGTATTCGTCATCGCCATACTGGCGTATCACCCGGCGTTATAGTATGGGGTGCCATTCGTTACACGTCTCAGTCACCTCTTGTTCGCATTGATGTCACTTAGAACAGTGGACGCTACATTTCAGATGTGTTACAACCCGCGGCTGTTCCCTTCATTCGATCCCTGCGAAACCCTACATTTCAGCAGCATAATGCACGACCGCATGTTGCAGGTCCTGTACGGGCCTTTCTGGATACAGAAAATGTTCAGCTGCTGCCCTGGCCAGCACATTCTCCAGATCTCTCACCAATTGAAAACGTTTGGTCATTGTTGGTCGAGCAACTGGTTCGTCACAATACGCCAGTCACTACTCTTGATGAACTGTGGTACCGTGTTGAATCTGCTTGGGCAGCTGTACCTGTACACGCCATCCAAGCACTGTTTGACTCAATGCCCAGGCGTATCAAGGCCATTATTACGGCCAGAGGTTGGTGTTCTGGGTACTGATTTCTCAGGATCTATGCACCCAAATTGCGTGAAAATGTAATCACATGTTAGTTCTAGTATAATATATTTGTCCAATGAATACCCGTTTATCATCTGCATTTCCTCTTGGTGTAGCAATTTTAATGGCCAGTAGTGTAAAGTCGAAAAAGACTTGCCTAGCATCCAGACTGGGACCTACACTGCAATGTGCGAGGAAGAGTATTCTCTTACAGGGGTGGTAAGAATAAACTGCGTCGCTTTCTAGTTGTTGCAGACGTTGTGGGTCCTTCCAAATAAGAGGGAATGCGGTCGTGTTTCTCAACTTCCCGTGTGCGTTGGGTGCCACATAAATTTAGCTACGCATCACCCGTATTTATAGTGCTTATGCATTCTTTTCGCAAACAATAGGTGGCGACCTATTCATAATACGTTTAAGGCGAGCTGTGAATTACTTATTTGGATGACGGCGATATTTCGTGCGTGACAAAGACATAACGGATTTGAGGCGCGCGTGACGCAAGAGCAAGCATTGCAGCAGGTGGGCCAAGGCAGTCGCCGATGACGCGCGCCCTCCCTCATCTGGCAGAACGCCCTTTAAGCACAGCCAGTCGGCCGCGACTCAAACGGGGCGCGCTGGCGTGCTGTCGGGCATTCGTCGATATCAATAAAATTCTGCTTCCGTCGGGTTGATATATGACGTGCGATCGTGCAAGACAGGAGTCAACATAATGTCCGTAAAACTTTGGTTCAAATGAAGTCATCAGTCCCCTAGGCTTAGAACTACTTAAACCTAACTAAGCTAAGGACATCACACACACCCATGCCCGAGGCAGGATTCGAACCTGCGACCGTAGGAGCAACGCAGTTCCGGACTGAAGGGCCTAGAACCGCTCGGCCATAACGACCGGCAAACTTTGGTTCACACGGCTTTCTAAAAGTAAACTGCTACATTTCAGCGGATACATTCAATAACAGCACTACTTTCCCTTTCTGGTGACCTGTTTCAAGGGCGTTGCAAAAGCGCAACCCACTGCAGCCGAGGAGGATTCATACTATGCGCTCCTAGTTCTTCTGTCGTCACGCTTTTCAAATTTGTCTCGCTGAACTGCTATTTTACATTTTTTTATCTTATACGTAATAAACGGCTATACAGTCATTTATTTATTTTGCTCGTTTCGAGCCACGAGTGATGTATTCAGTACGCCTTCTTTCCTGCCAATATCACATCCATTTGTAGTAGAATCTTAGAATATATTCTGAGCTCAAAATGTAATGAGGCATCTCGAAAAAAGTGACCTCCCCCATCCCAGCGTGCAAGGATTCCGAAAACATCGATCATGTGAAATCCAAATCGCACTTTTCTCACATCATATCCTGATAGCCATGGATTAAGTCAGTGAGACAGATGCAGTGTTTCTTGGCTTCCAAAAGGTATTTGACTCAGTACCAAACATACGCTTATTATCGAAAAAACGTACGTAAGTGGGTATCAGGTGAGATATGGAGTGTCACCGAGAAATGTAGAAATAGCTTATGATGTGTCGCAGGAAGAGTGCTGGGGCCATTGGTGTTCATTTCGTGTAATGACCTTGCAGACAGTAACGATAGCAACCTCAGACTTTTCGCAGATGAGGCAGTTATCTATAATGACGTACTGTCTGAAGGAAAGCTGCACACGTATTCAGCCATATATTCATAAGATTTCAATGTGCTACATAGAATGGCAAGTTGCTTTAAGCGTTTAGAAATGCAAGATTGTGCACATCACACGGCGAAAAAACATGGTGTTCTATGACTACAGTAACAGTGAGTCACAGCTGGAGTGTGGCAAATTATACAAATACTTGAGTGCAACAGTTAGCAGGAATATGAAATGGAATGATCGCGTAGTGTCACTCGTAGGTAAAGCAGGTGACAGACTCCGGTTCATTGTTAAAATTCTAGGCTAGTGCAATCAATCTACAAAGGAGAGTGTATATAAAATACTCGTATACTCGTGTGAAACGTCCAAGAATATTACTCATTGTGTGGGATCCGTGCCAAATAGGAGGTACAGAGAGTGCATCACAAATGGTTACAGCTTTTTCTGTTCCATGTTAAGCATGTTCTTTTCTATACCTTACTGGTCAACATTTTGTCACCTCCCCTTCCGTATCATGTCTGCAACTGATGCTACACTACAGCTCCTGTCTAGACAGTGCGTCCAGACTTCGCTTAGTTTTTTGGTACGTAAGATGTCTCCCAACCTGTTTCGTTCCACCTCCTCCAACCAGATGCAGGCTTCATGCTCTGTTGGATATTTAACGCGGAAAGTTGTCCAAGAGGATGTTTCTGCTCCGTGACAACGCCCAGCTCATTCTAAACAGGACATGTTCACACACGCTGCTTCTTTTGACCTGTTAAGTTTTGATTCACCCCCTGACATGGCACATGTGACTTCATCCTCTTTTCTCTGACGAAGAAAGCGTTGTGTGCCTGGGTTTTCAGGGAAACGACGAGGAGATTTCCGTTATGGAACGTGTCCCAAATATCCAAAATGCAGACAACAGAGATATCGGCGAAGTCATCCACGTTTGGGAAAATCATGTCGTATTTAAGGATGAGTATGCAGAGAGAGAGACTAACAGCATTAATTCATTTTTTAAAAGTTATAGTTACATTTTTAATACTACGCCTCGAGCTGGTGGAGGGGGGAGGGTGATGGATTGAGGCTACAGCTCCAGCATTCACGTTATAAACGAGGCAAACCTGAAAACCTGGCTTTGTACTGCGGGACGGTGGGCCACGTGTCCCAGACAAAAATATGTTTAACTGTTGCACCTGTGTGTGTACCTCTTTATGAAAACAGGCTGAAGCATAATTCGCTTACTCAGACGCTACAATGCGCTTGTGTGCATACTAACAGCACAAAAAAGTCCGTAAAACCCGTATACATTTTCGGTGGAGATCTGGGAGGACTGTAGTCAATATTTGGAGCTGTGCTGCTCAGTTAGTGTAGGGGGTAGGGCTTTGCGTTATAATACTGGAGTTCCAGATTGTGATCTCAGGACTAGGTATAACTTTTTATAGCTTCTAATTTAACCGTGTTTGTTGTCGGAATTAATTTATTAATCGTCATACATTAATTCGAGACGGTCTTATACAAAAGATGTGCACATATATGGCAGTGGAATTAAGACGCGCTGTCACTGACAATGTACTCAAAATATTAAGATTGGCCACTGTTTCTTCATTGTCCGCCCCCGGCAGATGAATGGTCAGCGCGACAGAATGTCAGTCCTAAGGGCCCGGGGCATCACAAGTGCATGACATACAGAAACATGAATGAACTCAACATCAATGTCTCGATGCTACATATAAATTATTATGCCTGACCTGCAATGTTTTACACCCCCCCCCCCCCCCAAAAAAAAATGATCACAAATGGCCATGTAAAAGGGTTCACGGAGCAACAATAAGAGAAAAACGAAAAAGAAAAGGATATATAAACGATAACCTATAAAATGACAGTAAAGTTAACCAACACTAGGAATATAATAGGTTAATAGAATAAAATGTTTTTTAATGTATCTTTGTTAATATATTTAAATAAATATATATGGTTACAAAAAACTGGTTCGATTCCCGGCTGGGTCGTAGATTTTCTCCGCTCAGGAACTGGGTGTTGTGTCGTCCTAACCATCATCATTTCATCCCCATCGACGCGCAAGTCTCCGAAGTGTGGTCAAATCGAAACAGTTGCACCCGGCGAACGGTCTACCCCATGGGAGGCCCTAGTCACACGACATGTCCACAGTGATCAGTTTTGTATTTATTACTGTCTCGTGTCAGATAATTTATTTTAAACTGATTATTGCCCTTTACGAATAAATCTGACATCTCAGTCCAATAATTGTTATACCGAACGTTAAAAACCTGTTGTTGTAGGATACGTATCGTTTAAGAAACGGCGTATACAGATTACAAAAAAAAAAAAAGTATGATCCCTTACCGTCACGCAACCGTCTCTGCGAGGATAAGAACTACCTGTCTGTCATCATTCAGGAGATGTGACATCATAGCCGCGCGGGATTAGCCGAGCGGTCTGAGGCGCTGCAGTCATGGACTATGCGGCTGGTCCCGGCGGAGGTTCGAGTCCTCCATCGGGCATGGGTGTTTGTGTTTATCCTTAGGATAATTTAGGTTAAGCAGTGTGCAAGCTTAGGGACTGATGACCTTAGCAGTTAAGTCCCATAAGATTTCACACACATTTTAGCATTTTTTTTGACATCATAAACACTGAGATCCGTGAAAAACTGCCGCATGCTACATGACGTTATTACATCTTTGTTACTACGAGGCTCGTTCAATAAGTTATAACACGCATTTTTTTTAAGAAAAAGCCATTAATATACATAGACAAACGACATTGTTGATACTTTATATTGGGTGTTTGTTCTGTGCGCCGTTGAACTTTCTAACGGTTCTGGCAGATTGCTGAGTCGTAGTACAGCGTCAAAATGGTGTCTACATACGACTCACTTTACAAGCAGAGTGCTGAATTCTTGTGTCCAGAAAAAGGAACCGTGGTGAACATCCATAAACGTTTGTGTGCAGTGCATGGCGATGCTGCAGTTGATAGGAGTACAGTTGGGCGATGGGCAAAGAAAAATACAGCGTCAGGAAATGCAGAAACGGAAGTCCATGATTAGCCACGCTCGGGACGTCATGTCACAGCCACTGCTCCAGACAGGCTGAATCGTGCGGATGCCATTATTCGTGCCGACCGGCGCATCAAAACTCTATTCTCTACGGGGAACACACTTTGAAGGTGGCGAGAGTGTCAGCTATGCACTGGAAACATGGCTACGCTTACAGGACAAGGGCTTTTACCAGTAGCAAATACGTGCTCTTCCATTACGTTGGCGTACAGCCATAGAACGTAGTGGAGACTACGTAGAAAAATAGGACGTGGACAAGACACGTTGAAGTATATTGTCACCAACTTCTGACTCATAACAATAAATATGTTCTGAGATAAAAATGTGGGGCATTACTTGTTGAACGACCATCGTAATTCTATTCGCAACATATTTTGCAAGCAGTATTCACACATGCCGCTGAGCGTTCCTCCACAAATACACTACTGTCCATTACAATTGCTACACCAAGAAGAAATGCAGATGATAAACGGGTATTCGTTGGACAAATATATTATACTAGAACTGACATGTCATTACATTTTCACGCAATTTGGGTGCATAGATCCTGAGAAATCAGTACCCAGAACAACCACCTCTAGCCATAATAACGGCCTTGATACGCCTGGGCATTGAGTCAAACAGAGCTTGGATGGCGTGTACAGGTACAGCTGTCCATGCAGCTTCAACACGATACCACAGATCACCAAGAGTAGTGACTGGCGTATTGTGACGAGCCAGTTGCTCCGCCATCATTGACCGGTCGTTTTCAATTGGTGAGATATCTGGAGAATGTGCTGCCCAGATAGCAGTCGAACATTTTCTATATCCAGAAAGGCCCGTACAGGACCTGCAACATGCGGTCGTGCATTATCCTGCTGAAATGTAGGGTTTCGCAGGGATCGAATGAAGCGTAGAGCCACGGGTCATAACACACCTGAAATGTAACGTCCACTCTTCAAAGCGCCGTCAATGCAAACACGAGATGACCGAGACGTGTAACCAATGGCACCCCATACCATCACGCTGGGTAATACGCCAGTATGGCGATGACGAATACACGCTTCCAATGTGCGTTCACCGCGATGTCACCAAACACGGATACGACCATCATGATTCTGTAAACAGAACCTGGATTCATCCCAAAAAATGACGTTTTGCCATTCGTGCACACAGGTTCGTATCGAGTACACCATCGCAGGCGCTCCTGTCTGTGATGCAGCGTCAAGGGTAACCGCAGCCATGGTCTCCGAGCTGATAGTCCATGCTGCTGCAAAAGTCATCGAACTGTTCGTGCAGATGGCTGTTGTCATGCAAACGTCCCCATCTGTTGACTCAGGGATCGAGACGTGGCTGTACGATCCGTTACAGCCATGCGAAAAAGATGCCTGTCATCTCGACTGCTAGTGATACGAGGCTGTTGGGATTCAGCACGGCGTTCCGTATTACCCTCCTGAACCCACCGATTCCATATTCTACTAACAGTCATTGGATCTCGACCAACGCGAGCAGTAATGTCGCGATACGAAAACCGCAATCGCGATAGGCTACAATCCGACCTTCATCAAAGTGGGAAACGTGATGGTACGCATTTCTCCTCCTTACACGAGGCATTCACAACAACGTTTCACCAGGCAACGCCGGTCAACTGCTGTTTGTGTATGAGAAATCGTTTGGAAACGTTCCTCATGTCAGCACGTTGTAGGTATCGCCACCGGCGGCAACCTTGTGTGAATGCTCTGAAAGGCTAATTATTTGCCTATCACAGCACCTTCTTCCTATCGGTGAAATTTCGCGTGCGTAGCACGTCATCTTTGTGGTGTAGCAATTTTGATGGCCAGTAGTGTATTACCAAACTGCCTTTCTTCGGAACCAGTTTTCCATCAAAAGTATGCGCGAGAAGAAATTTTGCTATTCACATTTTTGTGCTGTAGAACTCCCAAGAATTGCGCAGTGACGTCCGAGTGCACGTATTGTGGCTCACCTCTCCTAACTCGACATTAGCAGTGCACCGGTGTGTGTGTGCTGAAGGCAGGCGGTGTGATCGACAACCGATGTCTCTCTCTCTCCCCTCATATACAGAGACGCCAGAGAGTGAAACAGGAAAAACGTTCCTTAGTTCCAACTGCATCCCGGGCCGCGATGGAGAGTCGGATGAAATTTATGAAGTACCGGGTGATCAAAAAGTCAGTATAAATTTGAAAACTGAATAAATCACGGAATAATGTAGATAGCGAGGTAAAAATTGACAGACATGCTTGGAATGACATGGGGTTTTATTAGATCCAAAAAAACACAAAAGTTCAAAAAATGTCCGACAGATGGCGCTTCATCTGATCAGAATAGCAATGATTAGCATAACAAAGTAAGAGAAAGCAAACATGATGTTCTTTACAGGAAATGCTCAATATGTCCACCATCATTCCTCAACAATAGCTGTAGTCGAGGAATAATGTTGTGAATAGCACTGAAAAGCATGTCTGGAGTTATGGTGAGGCATAGGCGACTTCAGGTAACCCCAAAGCCAATAATCCCACGGACTGAGGTCTGGGGACCTGGGAGGCCAAGCATAACGAAAGTGGCGGCTGAGCACACGATCATCACCAAACGACACGCGTAAGAGATGTTTCACGCGTCTAACAGTATGGGTTGGAGTGCTATCGTGCATAAACATCGTACGTTCCAGTAGGTGCTTATCAGCCAGGCTGGGGATGATGCGATTCTGTAACATATCGGCGTACCTCTCATCCGTCACGGTAGCAGTTACAAAACCAGAATCACGCATTTCCTCGAAGAAAAAAGTCCCGATAACGGTAGATGTGGTAAATCCAACCAATACCGTGACTTTCTCGTCGTGCAGAGGAGTGTCCACGATAGTTTTAGGAATTTCGGTAGCTCAAATTCTGCAGTTGTGGGCGTTGACAGATCCTCGGAGCGTCTTTTGAAACGCCCACACCGCAAATGCCCTCCGCTTCACTAAATAGCCAGGTAACAGTTCATGATGCCGATGGATTTTGTACGGATAGCATGGGAGGGTACGCCTAAGTGCCAACCAAACAGTAGTGTATAGAATGCCGGTGGACGTGCGACTGCACGAGCGCTGACTTCCCCGTGCATAGACGAACTCGCTACAGTCTCCATTTCTTCCTGAACTGTCTCAGCAGCATTACGCCTTGTGCTCAGTCGGCCTCTACGAGGTTTATCGTCTAAACAACTCGTCGCTTCGAACTTCGAAATCATTCTCGCCATAGCTGCATTTGTCAACGGATCTTTACCCGTTCGAATCCCCTTCCTATGGCGATAGAATCGTAACGCTGAACTAGCACATTCCCCATTCTGATAATACAGCTTCACTAAAAGCGCCGTTTCAGGTAACGTCAACATGCTGCGACTGCTGGCGCATCTGATTCTCTCTCTCATTACAGCTCCTTTTATACACGATTGTCATGCGCAGTCACTGACGTTTTGCTGTCCAGCGCCATCTGTCGGACATTTTGTGAACTTTGTTTTTTTTTTTGTTTCTAATAAAACTCCGATGTCATTCCAAGCATGTGTGTCAATTTTTACCTCTCTTTCTACATTATTCCGTGGTTTATTAAGTTTTCAAATTTATACTGACTTTTTGATCACCCGATATAAAGACGTAGCTTTAGTTCTGAAGTAAGTACAGTTTCAATAAAAAGCGAAATACAGTGAGCCGGCGCAGTTTTAATGGTAAGCTATGGGGTTTTCCCAGCATCTAACTTCTGCCGCTCTCTCATTCCTCTACCCAACGGAGACCTAGTTTTATGTTTTCTGACATAACACTAGCAGCGGAGTCTGTAATGCAAGGGGAGCGCTGCCCGAGAAAACTGTCTATCACAAAAGCTGCGTCTGTGTGCCGCTATAAAAGGACAGCCCACAGCTTCCCGGGCGCACACCGTTTCGGCGGTTTCTCTGTCCGCCGAAGGAAAAATAAGGAGCACCGCGGGGCGGCCAGACGCGGCTTTGTGCTACTTCGTGGCGGCCGACTCGGCGGCGCCGCGGCGCTGTTTGCAGGGGGCGAGGGTTTTCCGGCGCGGGTGACTGCCCCCGGCGCGCATCTCGGACGAGGTCGCAGACAGACGGACAAACTCTGCCGCAATCGATGCGCGGCGGGGGCGGCGGCGGCGGCGGCGGCTCCGTGGCGCCTGTCTGGCGCGGACGCCACCCCAGCCGCCAAGGCCGCCGCCGCCGCCGCCGCCGCCGCCGCCCCCGCCGCCGCCGTAAAAGCCCGGCGCAAACAGAGGCGGGCGAGCCAGATGCAAAACCCGCGGCCGCGCCAAATGAGCCGTGTGACGACCCCTTGCAAATTCTGCAGAGTAATCGCCAGCTTTAATAGCGGCGTACTCGGGCAACTACACGAGGGAGGAATGAGAATGTCTAGCCGCAATCGCCAGGGCCCCGGTGTAAGCCGCGATAAAAGAGTGTAGCGACAATCTAGAAGAGCGTTTCTTTTATTTTCGTCATTCCGCAATTTCTTTCGTGGAAGATACGCGGGAAGTAAAGCTGCTAGTCCACTTCCGTAGGAGCCAGAACGTGTACTGCAATTTTACAGTAAGGAGCCAAAGTGTAACGGCCACTTGCTTAATGATGTGTTAGTCCACTGCTGCAACCCAGTACAGCAGCGATTCTGCGTGCCAAGGATTCGACAAGTCCTTGTTACCTTTCTGGAGATACCTCGCACCACATGTCTATGCACAGATCAAACAATGCCATAAAATACAGCCTTAAACTCGGCCCCTTTAGCATCCTTCAAGGGCTATCCGCAAGGTAAGATACGATTGGCTTCAAAATGGAAACCACAGTGAAAATACGATGATATATATACTAAGATGGTATCTGTTCTTTCGGAATACTACGAATGTACTGCGGGACAATACGTTCAGAATGTGAGTTTCACGGTAGGCGTGCCAGAGAGAAATCCCTGCAGTCGCGTTATCCTCTGTGTCGTCGGTGGCTCAGATGGATAGAGCGTCTGCCGTGTAAGCAAGAGATCCCGGGTTCGGGTCCCGGTCGGGGCACACATTTTCATCTGTCCCTGTTGACGTATGTCAACGCCTGTAAGCAGCTAAGGGTGTTCATTTCATTGTAATTTCATTCTAACGAGCTGCTTGGTCACCGATGGTATCTGTTCTTTCGGACATGTCCGAAGGAACAGATACCATCTTAGTATATATATAGTTAAGGCTCACCGGCCACCTGACCATCCTCTTCTTCTGTGCGAATGCACCAACAGAGCCCGAACTCTTACGGGAATCGGCAACGCGCCGCGAATAATGAGTATAATGGGCGGAGGCACTACGAATGTAGTGCGGGACAATACGTTGAGAATGTGGGTTTCGCGGGAGGCGTGCCAGAGATAAATGCCTGCAGTTGCGCTATCCTCTGTGTCCTCGGTGGCTCAGATGGATAGAGCGTCTGCCGTGTAAGCAGGAGATCCCGGGTTCGAGTCCAGGTCGGGGCACACATTTTCATCTGTCCCCGTTGACGTATGTCAGCGCATGTAAGCAGCTAAGGGTGTTCATTTCATTGTAAAATACGATGAACCTCTTGTCAACCTCTGTTCACGAGTCTATTTTGACGCTGGCCTCTCAATATGTATACTCCTTATTGTCGTTCCTTGTTACCAATATTAGCTTCTTCCCAAGAATAAGCAGCTTTCACTCGGTTAATACTCGGCAGAAATGAAACCTACCGGACTTCCTTAACTCTTGTGCCAAAGGGTGTGCAGTATACTGCTGCATCCATTTTCAATAAGGTGCCAATCGAATTCAAAAATCTTAGCAGTAATCCACGCGCTTTCAAATCGAAAGTTAAGAGATTCCTCATGAGTCACTCCTCCTATTCTGTCGAAGAGTTCTTTGAAAAATTAAGCTGATTATTACTGTATTGCTGATAACGTTTACTTAGACTTACGGACTGACATTTTTCCGGTTCACGAACATTTATTTTTGTCTGTTATTACTTCTATGTTGTAATTTCATGTACTGACACGTTCCACGACCTTGGATATTTGATCCTCAATTTGGTCCTACGGAACTTGACGTGTAAATAAATAAATAAATGAAACTTTGCTTAGATGTGTTGGGCAGTGTCTCTAGTATACCCGTCGATCGCGTCACGTCACCCTTCTCAGGTCTGAGCGCTCAGTGAGCACGTAAAGACGCCTACGTGAATCGTGTCTCCAACCTAGTACGAGAGCCTGCGGAGAGATTTCGCCTGATGTCATACATCACACGTAACACAGTTGTCATACGTTTCCTGCTTCATGACATGAGTCCTCGGCTGCACTCTGCAGGACAGCGACGATGCTCCTGAAACGCTTTCGATGGGGAGTGTTTGATCTCCCACCTTACAGGCTGGACTTGATTCCCTGTCGTGTTCATATCTGCTCACATGAACCGCTGGCCGTGAGGACAACACTGTGGCACAGACAAAGAGCAGTGGAACAGCGTAGGGAATTGTCGGAAAGCACTCACGGCTGGCTTCTGGCTCTGAGCATTATGGGACTCAACTGCTGAGGTCATTAGTCCCCTAAAACTTAGAACTAGTTAAACCTAACTAACCTAAGGACATCACATACATCCATGCCCGAGGCAGGATTCGAACCTGCGACCGTAGCGGTCTTGCGGTTCCAGACTGCAGCGCCTTTAACCGCACGGCCACTTCGGCCGGCGCTGGCTTCTGTCACGAGGGTATTGGTAAGTTGGTGCAACACTACGAGAAATGTCTAAGTTCGGGTGGAAGGTAAAGCTACACTACTGGCCATTAAAATTGCTACACCACGAAGATGACGTGCTACAGACGTGAAGTTTAACCGACAGGAAGAAGATGCTGTGATATGCAAATGATCAGCTTTTCAGAGCATTCACACAAGGCTGGCGCCGGTGGCGACACCTACAATGTGCTGACATAAGGAAAGTTTCCAACCGATTTCTCATACACAAACAGCAGTTGACCGGCGTTGCCTGGCGAAACGTTGTTGTGAATGCCTCGTGTAAGGAGGAGAAATGCGTACCATCACGTTTCCGACTTTGATGAAGGTCGGATTGTAGCCTATCGCGATTGCGGTTTTCGTATCGCGACATTGCTGCTCGCGTTGGTCGAGATCCAATGACTGTTAGCAAAATATGGAATCGGTGGGTTCAGGAGAGTAATACGGAACGGCGTGCTGAATTCCAATTGCCTCGTATCACTAGCAGTCGAGATGACAGGCATCTTTTTCGCATGGCTGTAACGGATCGTACAGCCACGTCTCTATCCCTGAGTCAACAGATGGGGGCGTTTGCACGACAACAACCATCTGCACGAACAGTTCGATGACGTTTGCAGCAGCATGGACTATCAGCTCGGAGACCATGGCTGCGGGTACCCTTGACGCTGCGTCACAGACAGGAGCGCCTGCGATGGTGTACTCGATACGAACCTGGGCGCACGAATGGCAAAACGTCATTTTTTCGGATGAATCCAGGTTCTGTTTACAACATCATGAAGGTCGCATCAGTGTTTGGTGTCATCGCGGTGAATGCACATTGGAAGCGTGTATTCGTCGTCGCCATACTGGCGTATCACCCGGCGTGATGGTATGGGTTGTCATTGGTTACACGTCTCAGTCACCTCTTGTTCGCATTGACGGCGCTTTGAACAGTGGACGTTACATTTCAGATGTGTTGCGACCCGTGGCTCTACCCTTCATTCTATCCCTGCGAAACCCTACATTTCAGCAGGATAATGTACGACCGCATGTCGCAGGTCCTGTACGGGCCTTTCTGGATACAGAAAATGTTCGACCGTTGCCCTGGTGAACACATTCTCCAGATCTCTCACCAACTGAAAACGGCTGGTCAATAGTGGCCAAGCAACTGGCTCGTCGCAATACACCAGTCACTCTTCGTGATGAACTGTGGTATCGTTTTGAAGCTGCATGGGTAGGTGTACCTGTACACGCCATCAAAGCTCTGTTTGACTCAATGCCCAGGCCTATCAAGGCCGTTATTATGGCTAGAGGTGGTTGTTCTTGGTACTGGTTTCTCAGGATCTATGCACTGAAATTGCATGTAAATGTAATCACATGTCAGCTCTAGTATAATATATTTGTCCACCTAACCTAACCCAACCCAACCCAACCCAACCCAACCCAACCTAACCTAACCTAACCTAACCTAACCTAACCTGAATAACCGTTTATCATCTGCATTTCTTCTTGGTGTAGCAATTTTAATGGCCAGTAGTGTAACTCTTGCAAAGAAAACATTTTTGTCTTTGGTTTCTATTTAGCGACTAGTCGGACCTTTCTTCCCGAATAGCCCTCATGTTCACGTACCCCACAACTGTCATAGTGCCTCAGGTCACTGACACAGCTCCCGCGGCAGCTAAGGTGAGTGTCCTCCATAGCATAACACTGGTCCCCACCAGACAGCGCCGGTGGCGCAGTGTGTTTTCCGAAAAGCCGACCGCCTTGAAGTCGGCGTACCCGAACACGAGCAACGACCTGATGTCATAAGAAATGTGAGTCATCCGACGAAGTGGCACGTTTCTGTTCCGTCGTGGTCCGATCTCGACGATTCCGCACACACTGCAGTCCTAACTGGAAATGCCGTTGGGTCAACATCGTGTAACGTGCGTGTCGTCTTCTGCGGAGCCCTATATTTAACAAATTTGCATTTAATGGTCTGCTCCGAAGGACTCGTTCCCGCATCAGCACTGCCCTCCGCCGTCAGTCTGACACAGATGGCCGCCTACCCTACTTTACAGAGTGGGCTGGCCTCTGACCTCCTCGTTCTGTGTGACAAGTCGACGTCCAACACCATGTCTACTTTTGGTTTCGCCAACTTCAGCCATCTTCCGTGGCTGCTGACATCCGACCAGCTGCAACGTTTCCGATAAGCTCGCACCCGGGCACCTTTCCGTCACAATCTGCCCTCTATCTTAGTTCATTGTGTCAATGTGTTCCCCTATTTGCAACTCGTATCGTCACTATAATGATTTTTTTATATACTTTTCTTCCCACGTCACGTGCCCCCGACGCCACAATGTGTCACTAAATGTCGTGATGAACAGCAGCCCTAATCTTCACTCATCAGTATACAGGCTGGTCCATTGATAGTGACCGGGCTAAATATCTCACGAAGTAAGCGTCAAACGAAAAAACGAATAAGAACGAAACCAGATGGCGCAATGGTTGGCCCGCTAGATGGCGCTGCCATAGGTCAAACGGATATGAACTGCGTTTTTTTAACTAGCAACCCCGTAGAGGGAGCTGTAGAGGGCAAAAACTGTAGAGGAAGACAGAGATTGGAATGCATCCAGCAACTAATTGAGGACGTAGGTTACAAGTGCAACTCTGAGATGAAGAGGTTAGTGCAGGAAAGGAATTCGTGGCGGGCCGCAACCAGAAGACTGATGACAAAAAAAAAAAAATAGAGAGAGAGGAGTTCGTGTTGAATACAAAAAGAAACGTTACAGAATTCAGAAATCCGCCACTTTTTTCGCACCAGAGCAGTCTCAACACAAGTTAATATCAACACAGGGTCCGAAATTCTCCGATCTGTTTCCGTTCGGCAAACATAAGTGTGAAAGAACGAGGCTCGGCGATTGACAAGTGGCCGCTGACGCGCAGACTTGCGCTCTCCCAAGAAGAGAAAGAAAAAGGGTATAAAAGTTCATTCCCGTCCGGGAAAAATACACTGTCCAAAGAGAGAAATAAAAAAAAAGAGAGGAGCGGTCCCATTAGAGCGGCGGAAATTCGCACACGTACAGTCACCTGACAATTACGTTAGTGAGTACAGCTTTTATACTCTGTATCATTAAAAACGATCATTGGAAAATGAAAATATGGCATTATCGCCCGGTCGGCGAAGATATAGCTGCGAACGGAGTATGATCGGAAATGACCGACTTCAGTCAGATACTGATTATGTACAAGGGCACGAGTAATTACGCCGTGAGTTTCACCAAAGGTTATTTTGACTCTTCTATATGCTGAGCCAGTCCTTCAGACCATCATTTCTTTTCTGATTTATTCACATTTTATCATGCAGCTATTTCGCCTGAGTTTCTGTGCGCTTCTGTTTATTTCATTCCTGAGTTACTGAATTCCCGGAACATTTTTGTACTTCCTTCTTGCATCCATCAGCTGAAGTATTTCTTCTGTTAGCCATGGTTTATTCGCAACTACCTTCTCCGTACCTATGTTTTTCTTTCCAACTTCTGTGATTGCCCTTTTTAGAGCCATCCATTCCTCTTCAACTGATCAGCCGAGTCGGCCGGGGTAACCGAGCGTTTCTAGGCGCTACAGTCTGGAACCGCGCGACCGCTACGGTCACAGGTTCGAATCCTGCCTCGGGCATGGATGTGCGTAATGTCCTTAGGTTAGTTAGGTTTAAGTAGTTCTAAGTTCTAGGGGAAGTTAAGTCCCATAGTTCTCAGAGCCATTTGAACCATTTGATCAGCCGACTGAGCTATTCCTTATCGCAGAATTTATAGCCTCAGGGAATACGAAGCGTATCTCTCCATCCCTTACTACTTTAGTATCACACTTCTTTCTGCATTGATTCTTCCGGAAGTAATCTCTTAAACTTCAACCTACTCTTTATCACTACTAAATTTTTGCTCCTGAGTGAACCTACAAATTCAATATCTGATTTCGGAATCTGTGCCTTACCATGATGTAATCTAACTGAAATCTTGCAGTGTCTCCCGGCCTTTTCCATGTATACCCTCTCTTCTTGTGATTCTTGAACAGACTATTCGCTATTACTAGCTGAAATTTATTGTTGAACTCAATTACCTTTCTCCTCTCTCATTCCTACTACCTAACCCATATTCTGCCGCAACCCTTTCTTCTACTCCTTGTCCAACAATCGCATTTCAATCTCCCACAATCGTGAAATTTTCATCCGTCTTAACGTACTGAATTATACTTTTAATGTTCTCTAAAATCCTAATGTAGTCGAATTAAGTCGGGTGATGCTGAGGGAATTAGATTAGGAAATGAGACACTTAAAGTAGCAAAGGAGTTTTGCTATTTGGGGAGCAAAAGAACTGATGATGGTCGAAGTAGAGAGGATATAAAATGTAGACTGGCAATGGCAAGGAAATCATTTCTGAAGAAGAGAAATTTGTTAACATCGAGTATAGATTTAAGTGTCAGGAAGTCGTTTCTGAAAGTATTTGTATGGAGTGTAGTCATGTATGGAAGTGAAACATGGACGATAAATAGTTTGGACAAGAAGAGAATAGAAGCTTTCGAAATGTGGTGCTACAGAAGAATGCTGAAGATTAGGTAGGTAGATCACGTAACTAATGAGGAGGTATTGAATAGAATAGGGGAGGAGTTTGTGGCACAACTTGACAAGAAGAAGGGACCGGTTGGTAGGGCAAGTTCTGAGGCATCAAAGGATCACAAATTTAGCATTGGAGGGCAGCGTGGAGGGTAAAAATCATAGAGGGAGACCAAGAGATGAATACACTTAGCAGATTCAGAAGGATGTAGGTTGCAGTAAGTACTGGGAGATGAAGAAGCTTGCACAGGATAGAGTAGCATGGAGAGCTGAATCAAACCAGTCTCAGTACTGAAGACCACAACAACAACAACATCCTCTGATTCATTTTCTGCCCCACCTTCCTAGTCATACCGAATCCATCTCCCGTTATACCATTTTCTGCTGCTGCCCTGCACTCGCCTGGCCATATATCCTTTCCTTCTTTCCCTTTCACTTCAGCGACTCCCCTTATATCTAGTTTGAGCTTTAGCATTTCCCTTTTCAGATTTTCTACCTTCCGTGCCACGATCAAACTTCCGACATTTCACGTACCGACTCGCAGAACGTAATGCTTTCGTTTTTTATGCAGTCTTTTTCTCATGGTCTCCTCTCCGTTGGCATCCCCTCACCATTACGCCCGGCAAAAGGAGGTCCAACACGATATCAGGAGGTATAGCACGACTTTTGCCACCTCACGTCACTTAGTCGCGGGCAGCCAGAGGCGGCGCCCCCGGTTGCTAGGGGTAGCGGAGACAGCCGGAGCTGGGCGTCAGCGCGCCGTGCGGCTTTCCTCAGAAGAATCCACAGCTGCAGCCGCTGCCGCGCATACGCCGGCTCGCTTTCTCGCCGCAATTATGGTCACGCGGCGCGCCTACTTTCGTGGCGCTCTGACCGCGACGCAACGCCGCCTGTCGGAAGACGCGAGTGTTAGGGTTCTCTACCGATGGACACGGCTGACGCAGGCAATCGTTCTTCACAGCGAGACATCTCCAGAAGCGGTAGTGAATGTTGCGGCGGAAAGTTCTCGCAGTTTCCAACTACGCTACTGGCCATTAAAGTTGCTACACCACTAAGATGACGTGCTACAGACGCGAAATTTAACCGACAGGAAGAAGATGCTGCGATATGCAAATGATTAGCTTTTCAGAGCATTCACACAAGGTTGGCGCCGGTGGCGACACCTACAACGTCTTGAACTGAAGAAAGTTTCCAACCGATTTCTCATACACGCACAGCAGCTGACCGGCTTTGCCTGGTGAAACGCTATTGTGATGCCTCGTGTAAGGAGAATAAATGCGTACCATCACGTTTCCGACTTTGATAAAGGTCGGATTCTAGCCTATCGCGATTACGGTGTATCGTATCTCGACATTGATGCTCGCATTGGTCGAGATCCAATGACTGTTAGCAGAATATGGAATCGTTGGGTTCAGGAGGGTAATACGGAACGCCATGCTGGATTCCAACGGCCTCGTATCACTAGCAGTCGAGATGACAGGCATCTTATCCGCATGGCTGTAACGGATCGTGCAGCCACGTCTCGATCCCCGAGTCAGCAGATGGGGACGTTTGCAAGACAACAGCCATCTGCACTAACAGTTCGACGACGTTTACAGCAGCATGGACTATCAGCTCGGAGACTATGGCTGCGGTTACCCTTGACACTGCATGACAGACAGGAGCGCCTGGGATGGTGTACTCGACGACGAACCTGGGTGCACGAATGGTTAAAACGTCATTTTTTTGGATGAATCCAGGTTATGTTTACAGTATCATGATGGTCGCATCCGTGGTTGGCGACATCGCGGTGAACGCACATTGGGAGCGTGTATTCGTCATCGCCATACTGGCGTTCACCCAGCGTTATGGTATGGGGTGCCATTGGTTACACGTCTCGGTCACGTCTTGTTCGCATTGACGGCACTTCGAACGGTCTGTCTCCGATAGATTGCGATCTGTTGAATATGGCTCGAACGCGGGTTTCTCGCCACGTAAACGATGGCTCTGTCGTGGCCTGATGGGAGCCACTGTGTCGTCGATAATGTGCGCTATCACAACGTCCAACACCTAGCGTCTCCACCAGAATAATGTCACATAGAAGAAGGTGTAATTAGATGAATGACGAACACTAACTTCACTTAACGAAGGTTTATTCAGCACTTGCACATACAAGAGCGCGAAGCGAACTGCCTCCGGCCAGAACACATACGGTGTATATACCTTTACAGAACATTCCAGTACAATGATTCTTGACATTTGTGGATACTTATAGAATGTACTCGAACTGAATATAGAAATTAAAATCGCACAGTCCCGGTGAGTTTTGACCTCACGAGCCTCCATACAACATTTTAGTAAAAATGGTTCAAATGGCTCTGAGCACTATGGGACTTAACATCCATGGTCATCAGTCCCCTAGAACTTAGAACTACTTAAACCTAACTAACCTAAGGACAGCACACAACACCCAGTTATCACGAGGCAGAGAAAATCCCTGACCCCGCCGGGAATCGAACCCGGGAACCCGGGCGTGGGAAGTGAGAGCGCTACCGCACGACCACGAACTGCGGACAACAGTTTAGTATCATAGCCACTACACCAAGGGGCTACTCAGCTTCTTCTGCGACAATATTGTACAGTACTTGTTACTTTACAGACCCATTTTTAAAGTAATAAATATTTTAGGATATTACACCAGTGTCGTGTGTTTTTACTTCAAAATTTCAGTTATCACTATCTTCCTCCTCATGTTGGCACTCACGAAAAACTTACTTTGGAATATATTGACTAAGTTAATAAATGCTTAGAGCAGCTATGCTGTAATAATGAACTGAATTATGATAATTTTAATTGCACTAAAAAAAGTCGGAAAGCATATTACACACAGTATTTTATACATTGTTCAGTACTGTGAATATTATATCATACAAATGTAATTACATTTTTACATTTTCTCTGACATATTAGATAAGCTCTCGAAAATTTTTTAATGGGTCAGTCTAATTTACTGTTTATAAAATTTTGTTGACTATTTGTATATGCGTGTTTATTTTCGCAAAAATTCATTACATGTCTATTGCTGGAACAGCATGGATTTCAAACAAGTTTTTCAAAATGAAAACTGTCAGGAATGGACGCATGCGATCTTCCACCAGCCCATTCATTACATGTCTATTGGTCGAAGAGCATGGATTTGAAACAAATTTTTCAAAAGGAAGACTGTCAGGGATGGACGCATATATATATATATATATATATATATATATATATATATATATATATATATGAGCGATCTGCCACCTAGTCCAACGTAAGAAAAACACAGAACACTTCTGAACCGTACTGATAACAAGTCTGGGGTACTTCAGCAGTTGACCAAAGGACACATAATGTGTAAATATTAGTACGAATAATGTTAGGTGTAACTCATATTATTCCTAATTTCGAAAGCACTGTAGTGAAATTCTTTCTTTTGTTGCAGGTACGTTCCTGATATTTGGCTGTTTCCTGACTGACGGAAGCAATCGGAACGAGAAAGAAACTTAAGTATCAATGCACACTGCTTATAAAATGATAAGATTTTGCTTATGCTAGTTTCGGAAAGATTAGCTGCTTGGTACCTTTCTCTTACATGCTAGTGTAGCTTTTTCCATGTGAAGATGAGTGACGCAGCCATCAACAGCACTTCTTGGTCTTAAAAGTAGTCACATATTTTCTTGTTTCCTTTTTCTGACAGTGACTTAGATCATCCTCTTAGCTTCAAGTGATGACCATTACTGAAATGTAGTACATGCTTAACAGTCGCATGTTTTAATTAGATAGGAATCCACTGTGCGGGAGGTCAGCGAATCGGGAATTGTATTTTTCTTAGAGCGTTTTATCGAGTATCAGGCAATCACCGGTTTGAGCAAATGAGGACCACAGTAAGATCATTGTCCTCAAGTACCTGAACGTAAAAGTAAGCTAGAAAGTTTAGCTGCAACACCTACGTTAGCAGCGATCCCGGCTGACGTTGTTATTCAGTGAGATTATTTTAAACTTCCTTTTTTATCGCTTATCTGAGCTAAATTATCTGAAGATGGTCGTCTCCAACTAAAACCCTACGTTATTTATTATAATCGGTGGCAAATGTCTCGTGTAATTATTGCTGCAACGGTTGTGGCCAGGATTTTATATTGTTGTGATACAGTATGTGATTTAAGTTTCTCCGCAGTATACTACGGTCAGACAGAATAGTGAAATATGAATGACCTTACTGTTATTGTTCTGTCCTTATACAATGTCTATAGTTATCATTATAACCCTTAGACTTCTGTTTCTGGCAAGGTTAAGCTATAATGGGCTGTCTTTCGTCTAATCAAGCATGTTTCGGATTTTATCATTAATTTATTAAGACGTATATGTTTCAATAGGTATTATATTTAGTATGGAGTTTAATATCTACAAATTCAAATGCCAAAAAGTAAAATTACAATACTAAATCAGAAAAAGAAGATAGTTTACATATATATGAGTACGAATAAAAGAGGAGGAACCGCGAGCTGTGCAAAAGGATGTGCCTCAGCGTTTCGAGAGCAGGGGAACTTTGAGTAAATTGCAGGGCAGCCTATTTCAGAGAGAGATCGCATCAATCGAGAAGGAATGATTTTTTGTTTACTAGATGAGTGCAGCCGGTATACTAGGCATGCCAGATATTGTATAGTGATTCTGATGAGATTGTAGGTACCTGAGGTTCGGTGCGGGGTAATGGGCTGGCTGTGAGCACTATGGGACTTAACGTCTATGGTCATCAGTCCCCTAGAACGTAGAACCAGTTAAACCTAACTAACCTAAGGACAGCACACAACACCCAGCCATCACGAGGCAGAGAGAATCCCTGACCCCGCCGGGAATCGAACCCGGGAACCCGGGCGTGGGAAGCGAGAACGCTACCGCAGGGGGTAATGGGGAGAATGCACTCTGATAACATTATGAAGTAGCACGATGCATGCAAACAGACTAACTCTGATTGTAAGGCACTGCCACGATCAAGAACGTGGATGTCACCGTCGGTACACACAGAAGCATGCGTAGCGGGCAGTTGCAGAGTTGTGTGTTCTGCGAGAGTCGTCAACGGAGAGGTCCGCTGTGTAACAAAAGCTGGTTTCTCTATGGAAAGACAAGGACAGAAGGAGTTGTAACAAAACTGATAAATTCCTATTTTTAAGGAAACGTCTAATTTTCTCAAATTTTCCAAACATGGCTCCAACAAGAAGTCATGCATAACCTTCCAGTACTGTTAAGGATTCGATGAAAAATGCTGGCAAGAATCAAGTTCGGAACCCGTATCTCGCCAGTTAACAGCTCTGAATACTAGGAGCACGCCGAACGTGGCACATGATGCGTCAGCATGGGTGCAGTACATTGATAGAAATTATCGAATTAAGATGATTTCTTCTTTTTCTTCTTCTTCTTCTTCTCCCTCCTACTCCTCCTCATAGACGCCCTATGGCTCTTGATACTAGTATATTGATTTTCAAATTAATAAAGTATTTTCATGAATGTACGTATCCGATATACGAATGATAGGCAAAAGTATTAATGTAAAACAAGCAGAAATAAAAGTTGTCGGAATTCATGTTGCTTCTAATGACGCACCTAACAATTAAAAAGTGCATATTAACATTTTTTCGAAGAAACGCTAACGAACCTGAGTGGGAGACATTACATGAAAGATAATGTGTATGGTATGGAGCCCTACACATAACATTATAAGAGCCCAGGTTCCGAAATGAGTCAAGAAGTATATTACCTCTGCCAGCCTACAGCTCGTGTAATGATCACAAGACCAAAATTAAGAGAAATTAAGGCTCCACAGAGGACTACCGATAGTCTCGCTTGCGAACCATCCAGAGTGAAACAGAAAAGATGGAAAATGATGCTAGTGCACTATTAACCCTTCCCTCAATCATCGGATGCTAACCACCTGACTACCTTATAGTACCCAGTGAACGTTTACACAGTAGCTTGGCAGTAGTACACTACTGGCCATTACAATTACTACACCACGAAGATGACGTGCTACAGAACTGAAATTTAACCGACAGGATGAAGATGCTGTGATATGCAAATGATTAGCTTTCACAGAAGGTTGGCGCCGGTGGTGCCACCTACAGCGTGTTGACATGAGGAAAGTTTCCAACCGATTTCTCATACACAAACAGCAGTTAACCGGCGTTGCCCGGTGAAAAGTTGTTGTGATGCCTCGTGTAAGGAGGAGAAATGCGTACCATCACGTTACCACTTTGCTAAAGTACGGATTGCAGCCTATCGCGATTGCGGTTTATCGTATCGCGACATTTCTGCTCGCGTTGGTCGAGATCCAATGACTGTTAGCAGAATATGGAATCGGTGGGTTCAGGAGGGTAATACGGAACGCCGTGCTCGATCCCAATGGCCTTGTATCACTAGCAGTCGAGATGACAGGCATCTTATCGGCATGGCTGTAACGGATGGTGCAGCCACGTCTTGATCCCTGAGTCGACAGATGGGAACGTTTGCAAGACAACAACCACCTTCACGAACAGTTCGACCACGTTTGCAGCAGAATGGACTATCAGCTCGGAGACCATGGCTGCGGTTACCCTTGAAGCTGTTCACAGACAGGAGCACATGCGATGATGTACTCAACGACGAACCTGGGTGCACGAATGGCAAAACGTCATTTTTTCGGATGAATCCACGTTCTGTTTATACCATCATGATGGTCGCATCCGTGTTTGGCGACATCGTGGTGAACGCACACTGGAAGCGTGTATTCGTCATCGCCATACTGGGGTATTACCCGGCGTGATGGTATGGGGTGCCATTGGTTACACGTCTCGGTCATCTCGTGTTCGCATTGACGGCACTTTGAACAATGGACGTTACATTTCAGGTGTGTTATGACCCGTAGTTCTACGCTTCATTCGATCCCTGCGGAACCCTACATTTCAGCAGGATAATGCACGACCGCATGTTGCAGGTCCTGTACGGACCTTTCTGGATACAGAAAATGTTCGACTGCTGCCCTGGCCACCACATTCTCCAGATGTCTCACCAACTGAAAACCTGTGGTCAACGGTGGCCGAGCAACTGGCTCGTCACAATACCCCAGTCACTACTCTTGATGAACTGTGACATCGTGTTGAAGCTGCGTGGGCAGCTGTACCTGTACACGCCATCCAAGCTCTGTTTGACTCAATGCCCAGGGGTATCAAGGCCGTTATTACGGCCAGAGGTAGTTGTTCTGGGTACTGATTTCTATCTGTGCACCCAAATTGCGTGAAAATGTAATCGTATGTCACTTCTAGTATAATATATTTGTCCAATGAATACCCGTTTATCATCTGTATTTCTTCTTGGTGTAGCAATTTTAATGGGCAGTAGAGTATTTGTAGTTTTTTGTAAGATAGATAGTTGGTGGAGTCTTTAGCAGCGCGAAGGAGAAATTTTTATCCAGTACATTAGGTTTGTTTGTTCTTTACTCCCTTAAAGTACGTGTAGTCCTTTGCACCTCTCTCTCTCTCTCTCTCTGTCTCTCTCTCTCTCTCTGTTTGTCTAAAGAAATATTGATATAAAACATTCTGTAGAGAGTTAGTGTCGTCTAGTATGCTACCAGTGAACGATTTTGATTTGTGGCTTTCTCACTGTGACGCTGCTTACAAGTACGCGTTTCCGAGCCGGAACACTGAGTCGTAGACCGGGCCGGCTATTAACTGGAAGTCGCGCTCGTGTGGGCGGCCTCGTTCTGACAGCCGCGGCCCGAGTTCAGTCGGCAGGGTTGTAACATTCTCCAGCTGTCTCCGAGGTACTGCCGCTTCCGTGGAACACTTAACTCGTGTGTGTGTGTGTGTGTGTGTGTGTGTGTGTGTGTGTGTGTGTGCGCTCGCGTCCGTGTGCGCGCAGGCAGACGTATGGGAAGTCCCCGGGCTGTGTATGTTTGCGGCAACGAGAGCCAGCGCCGGACTAAGCCCTGTACAGGAGAAATAATAAACAATCAAACGAACGTAAACGCTCTTCGCTTCAGAGAGGCGCGCCCTCCTGGTGGTATTTCCCTCGGCTACCGTTTCGGATGTGAGAAACTTATTTCTGCCCCGGAGACGGGAGCAGCTATCTCGCGCAGAGCGATGCCCACTTGATCGGCTGACCTGCCGCCTCCTTAACTCTTCAGCGCCGCTGTTTTGTTGTAGCGGCCGAGACTTCCATCTCTCCCTCCCCCTCTCCTCCTCAATACACTCGGCCTGTGATGGTGCCGCGGTAGGCGTTGCTGCCGCATATTTCATGGCAACACTAACAAACACTCAGCGGACATAAATCTCCCCTGCGCTGTGCTCAACGAGACCAGCTAACCATGCGACGCCGACCCGTGCGCGCCGTGACCCCCCCACCTGACGGCTGCAAACTGGGCTCGTGCCAAAGCTCCATTTTCGGCTGAATCGAAAGAAAAGTGTTATTGAATCTCAGTCTTAGTCGCACTATGTTTGCACATACTTCTGGAGTTATTTTGGCACATGTTTGCCATATTCTTGTATCCCACAATTATAACTTCACTATCAGACAACTGCTGCACAGGTACAACACACAAAGTGCCACGAAACTTCTACACCTACATCTACATGACTACTCTGCAATTCACATTTAAGTGCTTGGCAGAGGGTTCATCAGACCACAATCATACTATCTCTTTACCATTCCACTCCCCAACAGCGCGCGGGAAAAACGAACACCTAAACCTTACTGTTCGAGCTCTGATTTCTCTTATTTTATTTTGATGATCATTCCTACCTATGTAGGTTGGGCTCAACAAAATATTTTCGCATTCGGAAGAGAAAGTTGGCGACTGAAATTTCGTAAACAGGTCTCGCCGCGACGGAAAACGTCTTTGCTTTAATGACTTCCATCCCAACTCGCGTATCATATCTGCCAGACTCTCTCCCCTATTACGTGATAATACAAAACGAGCTGCCCTTTTTTGCACCCTTTCGATGTCCTCCGTCAATCCCACCTGGTAAGGATCCCACACCGCGCAGCAATATTCTAACAGAGGACGAACGAGTGTAGTGTAAGCTGTCTCTTTAGTGGACTCGTTGCATCTTCTAAGTGTCTTGCCAATGAAACGCAACCTTTGGCTCGCCTTCCCCACAATATTATCTATGTGGTCTTTCCAACTGAAGTTGTTCGTAATTTTTACACCCAGGTACTTAGTTGAATTGACAGCCTTGAGAATTGTACTATTTATCGAGTAATCGAATTCCAACGGATTTCTTTTGGAACTCATGTGGATCACCTCACACTTTTCGTTATTTAGCGTCCACTGCCACCTGCCACACCATACAGCAATCTTTTCTAAATCGCTTTGTAACTGAAACTGGTCTTCGGATGATCTTACTAGACGGTTAATTACAGCATCATCTGCGAACAACCTAAGAGAACTGCTCAGATTGTCACCCAGGTCATTTATATACATCAGGAACACCAGAGGTCCCAGGACGCTTCCCTGCGGAACACCTGATATCACTTCAGTTTTACTCGATGATTTGCCGTCTATTACTACGAACTGCGACCTTCCTGACAGGAAATCACGAATCCAGTCGCACAACTGAGACAATACCCCATAGGCCCGCAGCTTGATTAGAAGTCGCTTGTGAGGGACGGTGTCAAAAGCTTTCCGGAAATCCAGAAATACGGAATCAACCTGAGAGCCCCTGTCGATAGCGGCCATTACTTCGTGCGAATAAAGAGCTAGCTGCGTTGCACAAGAACGATGTTTTCTGAAACCATGCTGATTATGTATCATAATTATCCACAACTATAGAAGTACTGTGGGTACTGTTGTGGTCATCAATTCCAAGTATGGTTTGATGGAGCTGGCTTCGTCGGTCTACATGTGCAAGCCTTTTCTTCTCTACACAACTACCACAACCCACATCCAACTGCAACTGCTTATCGTATCCAAGCTTTGGTATCATTCTGCAGTTTTTATAACCCCGCCCACGCCGCCCCCCCCCCCCCAAAAAATACTTCCTTCCATTACGATACTGACGATTTCTTGATAAGTCAATAAAGATCCTGCCAACTTCTTTTAGTCAAGTTGTGCCATGAATTTCCTTTTTTCCCCAATTCGATACAGCACCCTCTTATCAGTTATTCATGTATCTATCTAATCTTAGTCATTCTCTTGTAGCACCACATTTAAAAAGTTCTTGTTCTCTTCATGTCTGAACTGCATATCGTCCACGTTTAACTTCCTCACAAGGCTACACTTCACATACGTACCTCCATAAAAAACTTCCTAAAACATAGATTTATTAAAACCTGATATACACGGAATTGGTGTCCCACAAATATTACTGTGTAACAGGAATAACCTCTGTTTCAATTTTCAGCATGCCAGGTTTCTCCTTGTACCGATGGAATATTCCAGAAAAACTTAGATTTGTATTACGTGTTAACAAATTCATCTTTCCCAGAAATGCTCTTCGTACTATTGCCAGCCTGGATTTTATATCCCCCTCCACTTTGGGCATTGCGGTTATTTTTCTGCCCAAATTATCAAACTCATCTATTTCTTCTCATCTTTCATTTCCTAATCTAATTCCCTCTCCATTGCCTGACTTAAGTCGGCTACATTCCATAACCATTCCTTTACTGTTGCTGATGTTTATCTTAGAATCTCTTTTGTCGGTACTATCCATTCTGTCCAACAGCTCTTCCACGCCCTCTGTCGTTTGTCACAGAAGTAAGATGGCATTAGCGTCCGCCTGTTTCGCTGGGTGGCAACGTGTTTGCCTAACATGCAGTGGGCCCGGCTTCGATTCAGGGTTGGAGATTCTTCTCCTCTCGTGGACTGGGTGTTGTATTGTTCTCATCATCATCTTATCATCACCGACACGCAAGCAGCCCAATGTGGCGTCTCCCTAAATAAGATTTGCAGCCGGCGGTTCCCCGGATGGGGCCTCCCGCACATCAAAGCCACACGATCATCACCACCAATGCCGTTAGCATACCTTAAAGTTTCTGTTTCTTTCCTCTGAAATTTAATTCCTTCTCTAAATTTGTCTTTCGTTTCCTTTACGATTTGCTCACTGTACAGATTATTTAACATTAGGGATGGGCTACGACCCTGTCTCACTCCCTTCTCAATTATGGTTTCCTTTCATGTCCTTCAAGCTTTATAACCGCAGTCCGGTTTCTGGTGCAAGTCGTATATAACCTTTCGTACCGTGTATTTTATCCTTGCTGCCTTCAAAATTTCGATGATTCTTTGCCAATCATCATTATCAAATGCTTCTTCTAGGCTTACAAATGCAGTATTTTTATTTCTGCAGACTACATTCTAAGAAAAGTTGTCGGGGTGGTATGGTCTTGCGTTTTCCTACATAAAGATAACAATTTGTATCTGTTCGCTGTTCTCAGTCCATCCCAGTGATACAAACGTGAAGTCATGAAATTTCAAAACTTCTCCTACAAACTGTTTCATTTCTGGATCAATTTGTCCCTCATAATTTGCGACCACATTTAAATACGATTGTATTCATGTCGTTAGCTGTTCAGAAGCTGAGGCTACAGCATACCTCACGATCAGTTCTTGCATCCCATTTTGGAGTACTTGTTTCGAAACAAAGCAAAGGAAAGCTGGAATCGACATTCACTGAAATGTGCGCTACCGCCACGCGCCTTCCTACTTCATCTTGCTTACTTCATTACCAGTAGAATGCTGCCACTACAAAATAATCCTGTGAATGCCATATTTTTGCATCGCGATTGTAACTGTAGTCGTGCAACAGTCCTCCGCTTAGCCTGCTTCGTCCTTTACCGCGTTATGGTGCTGTATCCAGTTCCGGCTGGTCAGTCGACTCAATTCCTTACTTACGTGTGGTTAATTTTCGCTTTCTTATCAATTGTTCTACTATATCATTTATGAACACCGATACTGCAAAACACGACTTGTACGTAGTATCACATTTCAACGAAATACCAGAAACCAGCAATTTAATAAGCAACATAATTTTCATTACAATTGCGCAATAATTTAGCAGATTTTAAGGTATTTTATTTTTTATCCTGAAATATCTTTATGTTGCATGCTGTTGTAAACCTTGAGAATGTTCACATCTGTTAGCATTCAAGCTTTCTGCACAGATTGATGCACGAAAAGGCTTTTTCGGCAAATAACTTTTAACAAGAGAGGTGTAATATATTCTTCGAAATTCTAAATTTATCGGGAATAAATACAAGGATGGAACGTTACGCACAGCTTGTACAGGAACCAGACTACACTCTGGAGAATGTAAGGACCAGAAACTGAGCAGTAATTGACAAGGGAGGGAATTAACTGAAAAGGAAGTGATATAAGATGACGGTCTATCGCCCATGTCATTGAATCTGTACACTGACCTAGCAGGAAAAGAAGGAGACATTTGAAAAAGGGAATGGAATTCAGGAGCGTAAATTGAAAACTTTAATTTTTCCTATGATACCGTAATTCTGTCTGTTGAACGGGACAGATGTCTTGAAGAGAGGTTAAGCAATCGCAATGAAATGAAGTTGAATCAAATCAGGTGATGTTTAGGGAATTAGATTACAAAATGAGACAGTGATAGCAGTTCATGAATTACGCTATTTGGACAGCAAACTAACTGGAGATGGCCGAAGTAGAGAGGGCACAAAACGCAGACTGTCAGTACGAAGAATAAAATGTAAAATTCCGTGTTCTGGCTCAAGGCGGGTCAATTGGAACCGATCGACCGTCATGTCATCCTTTCGCAATGGCATCATCGGATGCGGTACGGAAGGTCATGTGGTCAGTACACTACTATCCCGGTCGAACAACTCCTCCGGTGGCCCCGCGAAGATGAGTGCACCCCATGCCAGCCCTTCTGCAAAAGAAAAAGCCCTGGCAGTACCAGGAATCTAACCGGGTTCCCAGCATGGCAGTCAGTTGCTCTGACCATTCAGCTATGAAGGCGGACAGCACCAAGAAAAGATTTTCTGAAGAAGAGAAATACGTTAAGTTCGAATATGATAGCGGCACAAACACTTGTAGCAGTTACTTCTGTAAAGCGCTGGGAGTGTGCGACGGAGTTGAAGTGGAATGATCATATAAAATTAATTGTTGGTAAGGCTGGTGCCAGGTTGAGATTCATTGGGAGCACTCCGTCTTCAGGCCACAAGTGGCTCATCGGGACCATCCGACCGCCGTGTCATCCTCAGATGAGGATGCGGATAGGAGGGGCGTGTGGTCAGCACACCGCTCTCCCGGTCGTTATGATGGTTTTCTTTGACCAGAGCCGCTACTGTTCGGTCGAGTAGCTCCTCAGTTGCCACACCCCGAAAACTGGCAACAGCTCATGGCGACCCGGATGGTCACCCATCCAAGTGCCGGCCACGCCCGACAGCGCTTAACTTCGGTGACCTGACGGGAACCGGTAGATTCATTGGGAGAGTCCTTAGTAAATGTAGTCCATCAACAAAGGAGGTGGCTTACAAAACACTCGTTCGACCCATACTTGAGTATTGCTCATCAGTGTGGGATCCGTACCAGGTCGGGTGGACAGAGGAGATAGAGAAGATCCAAAGAAGAGCGGCGTGTTTCGTCACAGGGTTGTTTGGTAAGCGTGATAGCGTTACGGAGATGTTTAGCAAACTCAAGTGGCAGACTCTGCAGGAGAGGCGCTCTGCATGGCGGTGTAGCTTGCTGTCCAGGTTTCGAGCGGGTGCGTTTCTGGATGAGGTATCGAATATATTGCTTCCCCGTACTTATACCTCCATAGGAGATCACGAATGTAAAATTAGAGAGAGTCAAGCGCGCTCGGAGGCTTTCCGGCAGTCGTTCTTCCCGCGGACCATACGCGACTGGAACAGGAAAGGGATGTACTGACAGTGGCACGTAAAGTGCCCTCCGCCACACACCGTTGGGTAGCTTGCGGTGTATAAATGTAGAGGTAGTAGATGTAGTGGAAGTAGTGAGAATTCTTTTTCGATAGTAATTATTTGGAGTGTAGCTTTGTATGGAAGTGAAACGTAGACAGTAAACTGTTGAGACAATCACAGAGTAGAAGTTTTTGATAAGGAATGCAACAGAAGAATGTTGAGGATTAGATGGGTGGATCGGATATATAGACGAGTTGGGGATAAAAGAAATCTATGGCACAACTTGACTAATAGAAGAGACAGGTTGATGGGACACTTTGACACGTTATGAGGTACCACACCTAATGTCGTAACGAAGGAAAGAATAATAGGGAGGAGAGGAGGATGGCGAAGGTGGGTGGGGGGTGGGGGGGTGGAGGCTTATAGAGGGAGTCCAAGACTCGAATACAGTGACCAGGTTCAAGCGAATGTACGAGAGCTATTCGGAGAGTTTCAGGTAGGCTATGCCAGATAGCGTCACGTCCCTCTTCTCAGTATAAGCATATAGTGAGCGCGTAAAAATGCCTGGAAAATAGCATCTGCCCCCGGTACAGATGCCTGTCGCAAGATTTCGTCTGATTTCATGCAACCCTGCATAACGTAACTGCCAAGTACTTCATTCTTCATTACAGCTGTCGGCCGCGCACTGCAGGGGGCAATGAGGACCATCCTGCAGCGTGTTCGATCGGAAGTGTTTGATCACCCACCACACACCCCGGACGTGGTTCCCTCTGAGTATCGTCTCTGCTCAAATGAATCGCTGGCCCTAAAGATAACATTTTGCCATTGACAACGAGATATAGACCAGCGTAGGGAATTGGAGGAAAGCGCAGGCGGCTGCTCTCTATGACGATGGCATTCTAAAGTTGATACAACGCTATGGAAAATGCCTACGTCGGAACGACGACTATGTAGAGAAGTAAGCGGGAGGTGTTGCAAATAAAACAGCTTAGATTTTTATTACGGTTTCCATTTCGTGATAGATTGTTCCTTGCTTTCCGAACAGCCCTCCAGTACCTATTCGGAGAGGAAGAGATTTGTACCGAATGGACGGACGTAGAGAGCTGCATCAAACCTGTCTTCGGACTGAGAATCACTACCCGAGTCAAGTTTCATGTTCATTGTAATGAGCAGCTCAAAATTTTCCTTTGGAAAAGACTCAATCTTAATCGAGACACGTCGTACTGATTTAAGAAGATTTTCAGCATTTTATCAATATTTTCAACGTTTTGAATAGGCGATGTGACCTTTACTGTTCTGCTTTCGCGAAAAGCACTGTATCAGTGAAATTTGTAAGCTGGAAACTGTTACAGCTACGTAGTGGACCCTGTAATGGTAATTGAATTACGTAACCATTACGGCAGCTCACCTGAACCTCTCGATACCAGTAATATTCTACTGTGTTTCTGTAGAATAGTTAACATTTCTGAGACAACATTCAGATTTGATTTCATTAATGTAGAGGTACTTTGATACATCGGTATGTTTGCATTGCAATGATATTATTCATATGTGTATTCTTTCCTTTGTCACTATGATCTTTGACGTACTTGTAACTCTAATTTTTGGGCGCGTAAGCGATTATTAGTTAGTTAGAGAGTCGGACCTTGAGAAAGTCAAGTCTTGGACGTCATGTTGGAAAGACGCGTATTGTAGTCAGCTTATAAGATGTGAACTTTAACAGTGAGGAAGATGTTTTCAAGTATGTTTTGTATTGTGAAGTGATGTTTTGTGTGTTATGTGACATTGCAGCTAAAGTAACAAAAAAATAAGTGTAACTTAAATTCGGAGTGCTGATTACTTTTTTTTACATCACCATTGTCCTGCAAAAGCGTAATCTTCAAGAATCGTTTGTGAAATACATCTACAAAACGTTTGAATATCGCAGAATAAAACCTAGGCCTCTTTGCATCCGAGCTTGGAATCACTACCACCTAGATTTTCGACGATTGAGCCATGATTTTACAACGAGACCAGCGTGGGAAACACGAAAAGATGAGTGCCTAGTTTATTCATTATTACATGAAATGACTTTATTAACTGTGCTCTAATGACACCTGCCACATAATAACTTTGCTGTTGCCCGAAAATGCAGTATTTAGCAGTGTGAGCAACACCACAATCATTATTAAATTTTGACGTTTGTTGTGGTAGGGTTGTTAGAACCCCCTGGAATTTTTCGTAGTTTATGTGTTAGTAATTTTCATGAGAATACCCGTCTGAAGCTTGTTCAGAATGTAGTATAGTTATTTTGAAGTTAGGTAGCAGTTTTAGTTTTTATAACTACCACACTACAAAATTGCAGCGTTCTTAGGGTTGGCATGTTTCGATGCTCGTTCTCTCGCTTCCTTCCAGCGTGAACTGTCATTCGTAGGTACAAACGAATGGAAGTCAACACCGACGAATTGTCCAGTGAATACTCGATCGGTTCCATTTCCAGCGGTGTAAACAAGACTAGAGGCGTGTCACTGGTGGTGGGTGGAACATATCGCGGGTGGGGGCGCTCGATGGAGCAGGTGCAGGTCCCCAGCAGGTGTAGCGAGCGGCAGGGGCCTCGCCGGCGCGGCGGTCCAGCCCAGCGGGACACCTGGTACTGGCTGGTTGCTGGCTGCCGGCAGCTTCTCCTAATATGTCTGCGCGACACGCACCTGCTCGCCGCTGCCGCAGCAGCCGCCGACTGCGCCTGTGTGACGCCTCCTCAACATACGATGGACACTCGTCATTTTTTGCGACCCACCTCGAAAAAATCAAGCTGCCACTATGAAATTTCGTGATACTATTTGTGCTTACCTTCTCAAAAAATGGGTCAAATGGCTCTGAGCACTATGGAACTTAACAGTTGAGGTCATCAGCCCCCTAGCACTTAGAACTACTTAAACCTAACTAACCTACGGACATCGCACACATCCATGCTCGAGGCAGGATTCGAACCTGCGACCGTAGCGGTCGCGCGGTTCCAGACTGAAGCGCCTAGAACCACTCGGCCACCAGGGCCAGCTTACCTTCTCATTCACCCTTCAGTGCGACACAGTTTTCCCAACGGTGGATGACTTTGTGGAGACATAGGTTGTAGGAGTGTGCATTCTGGCTTTCCAGAAACCGGTTAACTCCACATGCATATTCTAGAATCCAAACTTAAATTTTCGATAGACTATTTCTTCACCATTCTACTCTCGAACAACACATGGGAAGAATGAACACATACACTACTGGCCATTAAAATTGCTACACCAAGAAGAAATGCAGATGATAAACGGGCATTCACTGGACAAATACACTCCTGGAAATGGAAAAAAGAACACATTGACACCGGTGTGTCAGACCCACCATACTTCCTCCGGACACTGCGAGAGGGCTGTACAAGCAATGATCACACGCACGGCACAGCGGACACACCAGGAACCGCGGTGTTGGCCGTCGAATGGCGCTAGCTGCGCAGCATTTGTGCACCGCCGCCGTCAGTGTCAGCCAGTTTGCCGTGGCATACGGAGCTCCATCGCAGTCTTTAACACTGGTAGCATGCCGCGACAAAGTGGACGTGAACCGTATGTGCAGTTGACGGACTTTGAGCGAGGGCGTATAGTGGGCATGCGGGAGGCCGGGTGGACGTACCGCCGAATTGCTCAACACGTGGGGCGTGAGGTCTCCACAGTACATCGATGTTGTCGCCAGTGGTCGGCGGAAGGTGCACGTGCCCGTCGACCTGGGACCGGACCGCAGCGACGCACGGATGCACGCCAAGACCGTAGGATCCTACGCAGTGCCGTAGGGGACCGCACCGCCACTTCCCAGCAAATTAGGGACACTGTTGCTCCTGGGGTATCGGCGAGGACCATTCGCAACCGTCTCCATGAAGCTGGCCTACGGTCCCGCACACCGTTAGGCCGTCTTCCGCTCACGCCCCAACATCGTGCAGCCCGCCTCCAGTGGTGTCGCGACAGGCGTGAATGGAGGGACGAATGGAGACGTGTCGTCTTCAGCGATGAGAGTCGCTTCTGCCTTGGTGCCAATGATGGTCGTATGCGTGTTTGGCGCCGTGCAGGTGAGCTCCACAATCAGGACTGCATACGACCGAGGCACACAGGGCCAACACCCGGCATCATGGTGTGGGGAGCGATCTCCTACACTGGCCGTACACCACTGGTGATCGTCGAGGGGACACTGAATAGTGCACGGTACATCCAAAGCCTCATCGAACCTATCGTTCTACCATTCCTAGACCGGCAAGGGAACTTGCTGTTCCAACAGGACAATGCACGTCCGCATGTATCCCGTGCCACCCAACGTGCTCTAGAAGGTGTAAGTCAACTACCCTGGCCAGCAAGATCTCCGGATCTGTCCCCCATTGAGCATGTTTGGGACTGGATGAAGCGTCGTCTCACGCGGTCTGCACGTCCAGCACGAACGCTGGTCCAACTGAGGCGTCAGGTGGAAATGGCATGGCAAGCCGTTCCACAGCACTACATCCAGCATCTCTACGTTCGTCTCCATGGGAGAATAGCAGCCTGCATTGCTGCGAAAGGTGGATATACACTGTACTAGTGCCGACATTGTGCATGCTCTGTTGCCTGTGTCTATGTGCCTGTGGTTCTGTCAGTGTGATCATGTGATGTATTTGACCCCAGGAATGTGTCAATAAAGTTTCCCCTTCCTGGGACAATGAATTCACGGTGTTCTTATTTCAATTTCCAGGAGTGTATATTATACTAGAACTGACCGCTGGCCTGTGTAGCCGACCGGTTCTAGGCGCTTCAGTTTGGAACCGCGCGACCGCTACGGTCGCAGATTCGAATCCTGCCTCGGGCATGGATGTGTGTGGTGTCTTTAGGTTAGCTAGGTTTAAGTAGTTCTAAGTTCTATGGGACTGATGACCTCAGATGTTAAGTCCCATAGTGCTCAGAGCCATTTTAACCTTTTTAATTTTCTGCACTATCGCCTTCTTTGTGATACGCCAGAGCACTACGGCCTTCACTTGTGTAGTTCCCAGTTCTTCGTGATTCATAATTGTTCTGCCGCGTTTGAGCCACCTGATCGCTGTACTACGTGGTGCTCCACTGTGTTCGTAAGACACCTCCAGTATAACAAGGCCACCCAGCAGTGTTAGTGACGTCACACTAAGCGGCCCATAGCCAACGCAACAGTCCACGGACACCTCCGTATAGACGCGCCAGATGCTAACGATCTTCTGTCCGTCATACAGAAAGGAGCGAACTAATCGATAATTCGAACCAAAGACCAAATTATATATATTCTTTTAAATAGCATAAAGGTTCATAACGAAATACCGATTACATTTACGGGCAGGAATAAGTTTAATCGATTGAGGAACTTTGCCACTATTTTATAATTGTGAACACTATTTAGCTTTAAAACTCGCATACAGGTGGTGACAGATGCTAACTGACAGCAGGGCTTGACATTTTCAAGCTATTACACTGCAAGTAAATTATCTTAAACACTGTCACACGTAGCAAAACCCTCACAACTTTCGTTTACAATAAGGTAACAAGAGTGTGATTAATCTCATAAAACACCTGACTATTGTGAATTTACTCATATGTTCATGGTGACAGCTCTTTTCAAGAATTTTTACAAGTGTATCCCCAGTAATAAAGAATGGAGACAAAGGATAGACATCAAATATTCTCCTTTTAACATAGACATCACTGAACACAAGAGTCTGTCTTGCACTGTGATAGTAAGGGACTGCTTTTTCCTTTAAGAAAAGCCTGACAATTTGAAGTTCACTCTACTATTGAAGATACACTTCTAGAAACAATATTAAAAAATATTATGAAAGGTTAGATTAGTAGGAAATGACAAACAACCAAGTGCATTACATGTAAGAATGTGATCAAAAGGTTGAGGCTCTCTTTACTTACCATTTTCTCGGAGGTGTCGGTTCGTACACAGCCACCAACGCAACATCTTTGCAGGCTCGTTCCGTTTCCAATGCACTATACTCCAGCGTATGAGCTGCGGTATTTTCTTTTAGCTCCTCTAGCGAGATGCTACGATTGTGTGGGGCGGAGATTTCAGTGTGCACAGGACTGCAATCATGTATCTCCAAATATTTATCTGCAAACAAAACCTTAGTTACGTAACTTTATTTTTTCTAGGTGATCGTTAAAACTTCCTGACTACCTATCGAAGTATTAAAATCAGTTTTCACATTTGATCATTTGCTTCCTTTTGACTAGTCCGATGCTTCTCCCATCTTCTCCTACCTCGTGGTATTCTTACCACCCAAAAGTGACATCAGAGCCGTCACCCTGTAGATCAGTTTTGCGTATTCTAGCCTCTGCCCGCGACTACTGTTTTTCCTTCTCTACTACCGAGCTAACTGGCCCTTATGTCGCAGCATAAGTCTCATTAGTTTGCCTCGTCATCCGATAACGGTCTTTTCTTCGCACCACTTCTTCATTTCGCCGTTTATCTGCCCACTTAATTTATCTTCAAACAGATATCTTGAAATCTTTGAAATCTTGCTTTGAATGTAAAGTTTCTAAGCACTGGAAACATTAAATTTAAAGCATACATCATAAAGACGAGGGGAAAAAAAACTACAAGATCCATCACACCTCCGGTAGGTTGTTACGAAGCCAACATGGTATATAACTAAAACTTGCAACATCGGTCCCTACAATATTTAGGTACTAGTGAAGTTGCGATTTGATTCGGTGTGTACGTTAAGGTTTGTCTTCACACATTGGATGAGTGAGTACTTGTTCACACCATCAATCAGATGATGCATTATCTGTTGCGGGGGAGTACATCGATTACCGCAGCCTTGTCCTTGGACATGGAACCTTGCATTTTCGAAATTGATTGCATATATCTGCATCTCTCTAACGTAACTACGGAAGTTGCAAGATAGCAAAAAGTCGAAATCAGAATCGACGCCTTATATCGCTGGACTCATTTCCAGCATCCTTCCCGAATAGCCTAGGTAAATAGTGGCAAATTATTGAAGTTAATGGAGACTGAGCTCCGTGCCTATGAATTAAATTACTTGAAGAAATATGGCAAACACCCGCTTTTTGAACAACATTGTTTATGCCAAGACGTGTTACAGGCTTTCACACATCTTCAGTTGGCGTCGTATGTCTGTACACGTCAATACAGCGTTCACATTCGCCATTTAGTCAGTCAGTACAACGTTTTTATTGACTGGTTACATGTCGAATGCTGCGCTGCATAAATGAAGCCAAAAGTGTTTGTGTTATGTATATAATGGCGATAAAATGAGCTACAAGCTACAAAACAAAATTAAGAACCAGCGTCAAAAATCCTGTCCACAAAAACGTTGTACTGACGAAATACAAACATGCTACACCAGATGAAGAGGGATAAAACCCCGAATCCAGTAAACTACATAAAACGGTCTAAAAGGTAGCTGATTGCAGTATCTCTTCACATAAACCAAATAGCGTGTTACGAACTGTGGTGCCATGTACTACTTCATTGTTCGTTAAGAAAGTCGGAAACGAATCTGCAAAATCCTCAGATAGACACTGCGGAAACTTCACGTCTGCACAGAAGGCGCGTTGTCTACTGAAAGCGATATTAAGACGCAGATCTGATTCCATTTCGTCGCTCTGCGGTCAAGAATTCATAAGGAAGCGGCTTTGCTCCGGACTGTCCGCAACGCTGTGAAAGCGTAATCCATTAGCAGGCGAAATGACTCTGCTGCATGATTACGACCGCGCCGGATAAATCGCGGCCCCCCGTCTGTCTTTTCTACCGAGTGAGGTGGCGCGGCGGTTAACACACTGTACCCGCATTCGGGGAGACGACAGTTCAAACCCGTGTCAGGCCATCCTGATTTAGGTTCTCTGTGATGTTCCTAAATCGCTTCAGGCAAATGCCGGGATGATTCCTCCGAACGGGAACGACCGACTTCCTTCCCCATCCTTCCCTAATCCGATGGGACCGATGACCTCGCTGTATGGTCCCTTGCCTCAAATAAACCGACCAACCAATCTGCCATTTCTATCGTCAAATTCTGCGACCACCATCGAACAAAGGCGCTCGTGCCTAGACGTGTCATCCAACAAACATCGTAGCAACTGGCAGTATAATAATAGAAGTAGCAGTAATTTTATTGATCGGTGAATCAGTTTAACAAGGATATTGCACATGTCACGGAGTTACAATTCAAGAACAACAAAAGTAACATAATTCAAATATGTATAGGCATTTACACATTTACAGCTTTAGTTTGGCCAGGGTGGGACAGGTAGTCGGCCGTGACCATAAAGAAGAAACCATTCCCGTATTTGCCTGTATTAATTTAGGGAAACCACGGAAAATATAAATCAGGATGACCTGATGAAGAGTGGATTTTCCATCCTCCCGAACAAAATTTCCGTCTGTTTAAAACAGTGCTGCCGGCCGGAGTGGCCGTGCGGTTCTGGGCGCTACAGTCTGGAACCGAGCGACCGCTACGGTCGCAGGTTCGAATCCTGCCTCGGGCATGGATGTGTGTGATGTCCTTAGGTTAGTTAGGTTTAATTAGTTCTAAGTTCTAGGCGACTGATGACCTCAGAAGTTAAGTCGCATAGTGCTCAGAGCCATTTGAACCAGCCAAAACAGTGCAGCCTCATTCTGTTTGCCCCTAGTGTACAATACTATTTTGCTAAGAAGCTGACACTGTTCGTCCATTTCTCACTCGCTATCACTACACACATAATTTCACAATGTAAGACTAAAGACCCTATCAGCTGACGTCAGGACATCGGCGACGATGTTTGGTCTCCATTTTGTGCACTGTAACTTTCCATTTGTCTGCCTCAAAAACTGAATCATCATTCCTCTATAATGAATGAGATGTTGAGCTCAGAAAGAGGATAAAATGACGGCACTGTCCACTCCAGAACTTCGTAGTAAAAACTACTGAGTTTCAATGTTTGAGTTTACAGTTCTTGGAGATGTAAATACTCTTGTAGGGGTGGTAGACCCTCTCCAACGTGGCAGATCTGCTATCCGTTGCCAAGTTGTCACTCTCATTTGCTGGAATCCTCTCTCCGGAGTACTTGACTGCAGGGACTTCACGGATGATGATGCCTTTAAGGGAAATTGCAGTTGGGGCTCCCTTTATGTTACTAATGAACTCAGTTTTTTTGTATACTGACCCTCAAACCAGTCTGCCATGCTGCAGATTCTCTGTAGCTAGTAAGTAGCCTCCTCTATAATGTTGGCTAACAAGACAAAGTTGTCTGCAAGGGCTAGGCAGGGCGCACTGAGGTTATCTTTCCCATACCCAGCCTTCATTCCAGTTCCCAATAGTACTGTGCAAGTCCATTCCTTGATAACATCCTCCAATACACAATTGAAGACCATGCACAAGATGCCATCACCTTCTCTAACTCCCGTTTAAATGGTGAAATCCTCAGAGAGCTCACCCCAACTTTGACGTTGGAGATGGTGTTCCTCAGAGTGGCCCAGACTAGTCCACCTCTCGTATGGTGGAGATCAGGGTCTGCCTGTCTAGCAAATTGAATTCCTTTTGATAGTCCACTAGGATGACTATCCCCGTATTTCCATTGTGAATCCGGTATGTAAGGACGATATTAAGGTGTCTTCTCTGCGCAAGCTCTGCTTTTCGAAAGCCAGCCTGATAGTCACCTAGTTGGGTGTCAAGTTGGTTGGTGACTCATGTCAGCAGGGCTCTTGAGATAAATTTGTAGGTGACAGATATCGGAGATTTGTCTCTGTAGTTGTCGAGGCCCGTCTTACCACCCTTCTCTGAAGTGTATGGATCACAGCTAAGGTCTGTCCTTCTGGTCCATCCTTATTATTTACTTCCGTTACATTTTATTAAACTTTTCCTCTGTGTTGTCCACGCAATTCTTCACTGTATATGACGTATTGCTTAATAGGCACTATTTAACTGCCTTTTAAAATAAGTTCATTTTATTGAAATGGTGAAGCTAAACTCCTCAGTGTTTTGAACAGATCGTTACAATGAACTCGATATCAATTTCGTTACTAACCACCTTCCACATGGAGCATGTCCATATCTCACCACTGACTTCTAGTATCAGCCGCACGCTGTTCACATAGACAAGTGTATGGGCCTGAAGATTACGTTATTACAACGTTGAAACTAGTTGCCAAAATAAAATCGACACGTTAAATACAGCTGGAGGAATTTCTTCATTTTTAATATAAATTTATACCAGCTGACGTCCCACTGTCCTCCATTTCAACTATGGATGTACGAAGAATTTCGTTCTTATTCTTATGGCCATTTTCTACAGTTTGAAAACTGTCTTCATATTTTCTGTACTTGTTCCCCAGAAAACAACTACGCAACTATGAGTAGTGTGTACGCAGGAACAGTATGTTACGAAATGAGACTGGCGATGAGTCTCGCTTTCACCTCATCATTTACCTGAACAAAGTTTCTAAAAATGGCGCAATTTTCATTCGGCTCAGCAGCGACTGGCACAGAGTAGGCATCTGTGGTAAGGTTGGTAAACGTCAGTCTTCAGGTCCAGGGTTCAACCATCATTTTTTTTGTCATCAATTGATTTTTTCACCTCTGACAATGATATCCATGTATGAAAAGTGGAAAGTGTTCCGAAGTCGAAGTTAAATTGTAAGTCCCCGTATAATTGGCTGGTTAAGTCAGTTAAAAGGTCGGACGAAAGTAGAGACTATCATCACAACAGAACCATGCCTAGTAAAGCACTACTGTGTCGAAGCAAACATTCGGGTACAGGACATTTATACCTTAGCCACCCAGAGATACATTTCTGTAATTGAAGAGGTTCGACGTTTAGAATAAGTAGCCAACCAGGCTCCTTCGACAAAAAGATTCCCTAAAGTGTTCGTTGCAGCCTCTGCCTATCACCAGCTGAGGGTTGATCAAAGAGCAATGTAATGAATTACTGAAGCGACTAGAAAGCAAACAGAGGACCGAAGGATTCAGTTCTGACCGCAATCAAAATGAAACGGAGGAGGCACCATATGAATCTTGGAGGACGGGTGATGTATGGAGCAGGGAAGTCTTCCGCCGGATTCCAACATACAAGAGGAGATCGAGGCGATGAAGTATAGGATGGTGAGTAGATGGCATCAGGAAACTTATAGGAGCCACAAGGATCTATATATTCATTTGTTGTATTGGGAATATCGATTTTTTGGTTAATATGTTGTAATAAAAGATATTTGTATACATCGCAACCGATCACAGTGTTTAGAGGTTATTAATCTTTAGAAGTTGAAGACGTCTTCATCCAGAGTAAATGTCAAACAGCTGATGATAATATTACTCAAGTACATGTTTCTTGGAAAAACAAACAACAATTAATTTTTTTCTCTAATTATTTTCCTTTTGCAAACATTTCTGGTATAGTGGGATTGCACTGGGCATTCTAAGCTGGAGAGAACTTTCATTCACCGTCTTTATGGTGTTAGAACTCCATATTGCCTATCTTATATGTGTACGATTATATCTAGTGTTTTTGAAACTTCTGCCTCTAAAGATACACGTTTCTCCCAGTTTTATTATTTACACCGACATCTTTCGATACATTTGTGTCATCTTCAGTTAGCCTCGTTTTATTTCAGTGAAATATCATTTCTGTGAAATATATCATGGGGCTGAAAATAGTAACACGTTTCTTTATTTTTCCATGCTTGCCCCCCTGAAACAGCGTAACTAAAAGCTGCAAAGTAAGGACGCATAATATGGTGCAAAACTGTAGGGAAAAGTTTACAGATATAATTACTCTTTGGACAAAGAAACACATTTTCTCTCCTTCTTTGCAGATGAATTCTGACACGCAATAAAAAGCGTAAAAGAAGTCAGCCTGTAAATTCTCACCTTTAAAATTAATACAGTTTCAGATGGGCAATCATAACAAATAAAAGGAACGTATTATAGTTATTAGGCCTAAAATAGAAAAGAAACCAAACGCTCTACTCAGTATTTTACGGAAATAAAATAATACCCACTGAAGATGGCACAGTGACATCTGAACATATTTATGTTGGTTGGTTGGTTTGGGGAAGGAGACCAGACAGCGTGGTCATTGGTCTCATCAGATTAGGGAAGGATGGGGAAGGAAGTCGGCCGTGCCCTTTCAGAGGAACCATCCCGGCATTTGCCTGGAGTGATTTAGGGAAATCACGGAAAACCTAAATCAGGATGGCCGGACGCGGGATTGAACCGTCGTCCTTCCGAATACATCTTTATGTAAAGAATAAAATAAGGAAAAACATTGTTTTGAAGAGTGTTCAGTTTAAAAAAAATTCAAATAACTTTTCTTGGCAGTCCGGAATAAAACCTTTGGGTGGTAACTACTTGAGGAAATACAGCCACTTTATTTATAAAGCATTATTTTAGGCACGGACGCATGTCGGGCTTTCACTCATTTTGAACTGGCCTAATGCATTTAGATCTTTATCAGTAGACTATACGCTCTTCTCAGTACATTTTGAATGCTGCAACTGCATTTTGGAAAATAACATTTCATTTAACTACCACATGTCCCGAGATGTTTATTTACATTTAATTACCCCTTACGCGCGCTTACTTTTGTTGTTTCATGTGCACAAACGCCGGATGCAGCCTAGTATTCATTCTAAAGCTGCTTCTGATGTCAGCTACGTTTATAGAACTTGCACAAAATAAACTTGCCCGATAAGTGGCTGGATGGTGCATTTAGTCCATTGCCCTGGAGGTCACCAGCACTAACAGTTTATCCATTTTAAATGGTTCAAATGCCTCTGAGCACTATGTGACTTAACATCTGAGGTCATCAGTCCCTTAAAACTTAGAACTAGTTATACCTAACTAACCTAAGGACATCACACACATCCATGCCCGAGGCAGGATTCGAACCTGCGACCGTAGCGGTCTCGCGGTTCCAGACAGCAGCGCCAGAACCGCGGGGCCACTTCGGCCGGCTACTTGCAACATTCACAGCAAAATAGCATCCTGCAGCTGTCCTGTACAAACCCAATATCAGCCTATTAGATGCATATAACTGTGAGAAAAAAGAAAGAAAGATTGTAATATTAATTCTTCTACATAAAATGTAATATATTTTTTTTATTTTTATACATTCCATATAATGTAATTATGCAGTCACCAATGCACTTACTTACGAGGGCCGTCCAATAAGTAATGCACCACATATTTTTTTTCTGAAAACAGGTTAGTTTTACTGAGGATTCCAGTACACCACGTTATTCCCAACTCTTCTGGCTACAAAAACCTATCTTCCAGATAATTACCGTTCAACGCGACGGCCTAACGCCATGTTTCTGGGAAGGCCTGTGCACCAGCGCGGTACCACTCTACTAAATGGCTCAAATGGCTCTGAGTACTATGGGACTTAACATCTGAGGTCATCAATCCCCTAGACTTAGAACTACTTAAACGTAACTAAGCTAAGGACATCACACACGTCCATGCCCGAGGCAGGATTCGAACCTGCGACCGTAGCGGTCGCGCGGTTCCAGACTGAAACGCGGTGCCCCTCTACTGGTCGACGTCGGAGCCAAAGTCTTGGTGCACCAGTAACCTCCCCCTCATCCACGTGCTGCCTCCCGCGGAGTGCATCTTTCATTGGGTCAAACAGATGGAAGTCGGACGGTGTGAGATCCGGCCTGTACGGTGGTCGAGGAAGACCCGTCCGGTGAAGTTTTTTGCGCATTTTTTTTTTTTTTTTTTTTTTTTTTGCGACGAGTACGTTGGAGTCGTTTCTTCGATTTCCTGAGGATTGTGCAGTCGGCCGACTGGCACGCATGAGATCGGATAGGTTCGCGAGACCTTGTTGCTCTGATGACAAACGCCTCGCCCAACGTCCCGCAGCGCTTTTGTTCACTGCCACGTCTCAGGATACAGAGTGGTCCATTGTTCGTGACCGGGCCAAATATCCCACGAAATAAGCGTCAAACGAAAAAACTACAAAGAACGAAACTCGTCTAGCTTGAAGGGGGAAACCAGATGGCGCTATGGTTGTCCCGCTAGATGGCGCTGCCCTAGGTCAAATGGATATCAACTGCGTTTTTTTTAAACAGGAACCCCCATTTTTATTACATATTCGTGTAGTACGTAAAATGTTTCAGTTGGACCACTTTTCTCGCTGTGTGATAGATGGCGCTGTAATAGTCACAAACATATGGCTCACAATTTTAGACGAACATTGGTAACAGGTAGGTTTTTTGAAATTAAAATACTGAACGTAGGTACGTTTGAACATTTTATTTCAGTTGTTCCACATCTTGACAGATGGAGCTGTCGCTTATGCTGATGATCTACTCGTCGTAGTTTCAGCAAATAAGAAAGAGCCAATGGAACACTTAGGACAATAACCCAATGGTGCACAGATAATAAATTAAAGATAGCAGGAAACAAAACAACTTATACATTGCTAAAAGGTATCCTGCGCAGGAACCCAATAGTCAAAATCGGGGACACAAACATAAAAAGACTAGCAGTCACACGCTATCTAAGAGTATACATTGATGAACGATTAAACTTCCACGAACACATGCGAATATGCACAAACAAAGCAGAAAAGATACTACACAAATTGGCTAGGCTAAATTCGGAACAATTCAGACTACCCCTGTCAGTGACACGAACATACCATTGCGCTCTCTTCGAGTCAGCACTATGCTTTGCTGCCAGTACGTGGGCCCACGGGTTAAATCTCTCAACCAACAGAACCATTGTACGTCGAGGCCAAAGAAGTGTTCTACTTCGACTAACAGGGGCATTCAACGCAACATCAAATGACGCACTATGTGTCGTCATGGGAATTTTCCCCATAGATATCACCATCAGGTACCGCGCAGCAATGTTCTAGCTTAGGATGGGGAGAATAGACCAGGTTCGGCAGATCACTGGAGTACCGATTGAGACAACACCCCAACTCAGAACATGGCGAGTGGATACCTGGCAGAGCGAGTGGGACAACAGCGATAAGGGCCGCCGTCTACACAACTTCTTCCCTGACATCCGGGAAAGACTAAAACTAAAACATATTGATCCCAGCCGCGGTATGGTACATTTCATCACAGGACATGGCCCTTATCCCACGCACCTGTACCGCGTGAGTCCGCAGCAGACTAATAGACGCACATCCGGGGAAGAAGGTTCCCCTGAACATACTGTCTTCTTCTGCGGACAACGCACGAACATAAGACAAACAGTACACATAAATCGCCTGAACACACAGAACGAACTACATGCCATAATACGCGACCCGGAAAGGTGGACTGAACTCAACAAACTAACAGACGAAATCTCGAAGATCCAACAAATAGAATACTTGCGCAACAGACCCTACCGAAGGCAAGTCGGTCCAAACAGACGTCACGATGCCCAGGGGGACACAGATATGATTAGCACCACGAGTGATGAAGAAGAAACAGATACAGACCAGGGCACCAACACAGATATTGAAGCGTCCAGCGTGGATGATCCATAGTGTCAACCAAGTCAAATTCAAAGAACAGAGTGGAACAACCGACAAGAGGTGCACAAGTCACACACAATCCTAAAAACATATTGCACCTTATATATAAATAGTTAACAGCATCTCCATGCACAATAAGAGCTTAAAGCTAGGTACCTCTTCAAGGGACCTACGCCTTCCGTTAAGAGGCAGCGCACAGTCTGTATGGAAGGATCTTAATTGTGGTCCCACTCTTTTGAGCCCAGCCCGACGGGTACCTATGGTAGATCGGGGAAAACCACCGCTCAGGCTGTGTTGCTGGCGGGGCCGGAAGGTGCTAACTGCCACACCACGTATCATTGTAAGTCTCATTGGCTCAGTGTGAACTGTTTGCACAACCAACCTACACAGCATATACCTCAACCTCCACTATACTAAGAACTTCTCATCTGAAGCTTAAAGTTGGGCACCTCTTCAAGGGACCTACGACCCCCTGGTAAGAGGCGGCGCACGTCCTGGATGGAAGGATCTTAATTGTGGTTCCTCTCTTTTGAGCCCAACCCGACGGATACCTATGGTAGATCGGGGAAAACCACCGTTCAGGTCGTGTTGTCGGCGGGGCCGGGAGGTGCTTGCGCCTGATGTACTCTACTAGGAGCCTTGTAGGCTCAACACAAACCGTTAGCGTCATTACCTTATTACTTTTACCACGAGTACCCTTTCATTAGCAACTTTGAGCCAAGCACAAAATCAGTTACCTCTCTATTGTATATCGTAAATAGTTTAGCAGGCTGGACATGGAGGTCTTAGTCTTAGTTTCTAGCTTTAACGTACCCTAATCTCTTCTAGTTAAGGTAGTTTTTAGGATGGTAGATGTTAAAGGCATGGTGAGCAACGGCCAGCGTCTTGAGGGTCATTCCAAGACCCGGGCCGCCGCCCACAACCAGGTGACGGGCAATATTATACCCATAACTTCTCCATTCAGTTTTCTTACTTCCTTCTTTCTAAATATTTAATTTCGTTTTGTTTATTAATATCTTACTTGATTTTGTATTAGTTATAAGTTTTTCTAATGCTGCACAAAAAAAAGATATCAAATGGATCTAAACAGAGCCCGCCTCCACGTGGCGGGACACGGGCAACGGTGTGAGTGGGGACGGGAGCCGGTGTGGTGTTACTTTCAGTCACTGCGGACCCCGGACCCAGTCACAGCGGGTAAGTGGCAATATACGACCCACCATAAGAAATTAGACGGTGGGTCATAAAATATAAGCAGCTAGTGAAAAAAAAAAGTTGTTCCAATGTGATACATGTACCTTTGTGAACTTATTTCTGAGAACACAAGCTGTTACAGCGTGATTACTTGTAAATACCACATTAATGCTATAAATGCTCAAAATGATGTCCGTCAACCTCAGTGCATTTGGCAATACGTGCAACGACATCCTCTCAACAGCGAGTAGTTTGCCTTCCGTAGTCTTCACACATGCATTGACAATGCGCTGACGCATGTTGTCAGGCGTTGTCGGTGGATCACGATAGCAGATATCCTTCAACTTTCCCCACAGAAAGAAATCCAGGGACGTCAGATCACGTGAACGTGAGGGCCATGGTATGATGCTTCAACGACCAATCCACCTGTGATGAAATATGCTATTCAATACCGCTTCAACCGCACGCGAGCTATGTGCCGGACATCCATCATGTTGGAAGTACATCGCCATTCTGTCATGCAATGAAACATCTTGTAGTAACATCGGTAGAACATTACGTAGGAAATCAGCATACATTGCAACATTTAGATTGCCATCGATAAAATGGGGGCCAATTATCCTTCCTCTCATAATGCTGCACCATACATTAACCCGCCAAGGTCGCTGATGTTCCACTTGTCGCAGCCATCGTGGATTTTCCCAATTGTGCGTATTATGCCAATAGTGCATATTATGCCGGTTTACGTTACTGCCGTTCGTGAATGACCTTTCGTCGCTAAATAGAACGCGTGCAAAATTCTGTCGTCGTCCCGTAATTTCTCTTGCACCCAGTGGCAGAAATGTACACGACGTTCAAAGTCGTCGCCATGCAATTCCTGGTGTATAGAAACATGGTACGGGTGCAATCGGTGTGGATGTAGCATGCTCAACACCGACGTTTTAGAGGTTCCCGACTCCCGCGCAATTTGTCTGCTACTGATGTGCGGAGTAGCCGCGACAGCAGCTAAAACACCTACTTGGGCATCATCATTTGTTGCAGGTCGTGGTTGACGTTACACATGTGGTTGAACACTTCCTGTTTCCTTAAATAACGTAACTATCCGGCGAACGGTCCGGACACTTGGATGATGTCCAGGATACCGAGCAGCATACATAGCACACGCCCATTGTGCATTTTGACCACAATAGCCATACATCAACACGATATCGACCTTTCCCGCAATTGGTAAGCGGTCCATTTTAACACGGGTAATGTATCATGGAGCAAATACCGTCCGCACTGGCGGAATGTTACGTGATACCACGTACTTATATGTCTGTGACCATTACAGCGCCACCTATCACAAAGCGAAAAAAGTGGTCCAACTAAAACATTCATATTTCTTTACGTACTACACGAATATGTAATAAAAATGGAGGTTCCTATTTCAAAAACGCAGTTGATATCCGTTTGACCTATGGCAGCGCCATCCAGCGGGCCAACCATAGCACCATGTGGTTTCCCCCTTCAAGCTAGACGAGTTTCGTTCCTTGCAGTTTTTTCGTTTGTTGCTTATTTCGTGAGATATTTGGCCCCGTCACGATCAATGGACCACCCTGTACATTCTGCAAGCGCCTATGAATACTGACGATGCTCTGGTTTTCCGCCAAAAGAAAGGTAATGGAATGCATCTCTGTTATAGACGCCGTTTGAAGGCTACGTATGTCGCCGCCACCTATTGGAACTTTATGAAACTATATGGTCTCAAGCGGGATATTCCGCAATGTTACACAACAAATTCCACATTTTTTCATCCGAAACTGGCCGATGAAAAAAATGTGTTGTATTACTTGTTGAACGCTCTTCGTAATAACCATATAGAATACCCAGCAAAATATAACTTCGACCATAGGTGAACCTGTAAGCAAAATATAATTTGTGACACGTTGCTTTTTTCGGATGTCACGCGGCCACACGGTGAATACTGGGCTGTTTCTGTTCAAAATCGAAGGAAAAAGTGTTTGTGCCACATGGATAGACGTAAAAAATCCGAATAACAACAAGCAGAGTAGTAAGTAAAAACAGTCAGCAGTACGTCGTAAATATACAAATCGCGAAATGTAGTAGCTGAAGAAAATTGTTACTTTAAACAGGGCAGCTGCTGCGGCCAATCTGCTGTCGATGTTGTTACTAAGTACTGACTAAAGACTCACAAATGTATTACGCAGACTGAAGATGGGTGAAAGCCCGAAATGCGAATTAGTTTAAATAAAATTACGTAACAGAGTGGCTGGATGCTGTATTTATCAAAATAAAAGAAGCAGCGCTAAACTGATGAATAAATTACGAAGAAAAATAGAAACAAAAGAAAATCGCAAGCGTCACATGAAGGGTTTTTCTTCATCACGCGGTACACGGAGTGGGATCCGAATTACAATGTAACAGTTGCCCTGCATTTTACATAGGAAAAACTGAAAGAACCTTGCACACATGGTATAAAGAACACACCGACGCCTTTCGACTAAACCATTTTGAAAAATCTACAATAGCTAACAACATGTATATTAATAAACACAGACTTGACGACATCCACAACAGCCTAACTGTACTTTACACAGAAACCAACAGTAAAAAACTTAATCTACTAGAACAGTTAGAAATAATGCTACATAAAGAAAAATATTCCGAAAACTTGTTAAATGAATAAACACAGTTTAACAGCCACAATTTTGAAACTTCCTGGCAGATTGAAACTGTGTGCCCGACCGAGACTCGAACTCGGGATACTGGCAGAAGTAAAGCTGTGAGTACCGGGCGTGAGTCATGCTTCGGTAGCCCAGATGGTAGAGCACTTGCCCGCGAAAGGCAAAGGTCCCGAGTTCGAGTCTCGGTCGGGCACACAGTTTTAATCTGCCAGGAAGTTTCATATCAGCGCACACTCCGCTGCAGAGTGAAAATCTCATTCTGGAGCCACAATTTTTTTCTAACACCTTTAAAGGTTTATTTTTTCCGGAGGAATCAAATCTTATAGTACAAACAGCTGAGAACCTACAACATGGTACCAAATAGTTATTTTAATAATACCTGTGTACTAGTAATACTATATCATATTATCTTCTGTGAAACAAGAAAATCGATTATATTTAGAAGTAGAACATCTGTATGAACGAGAATCTTTGGCATGTTTACGTTCTGCTACTACAATGTGCGAAAAAGTGTGTGACAGTGTATATATCCCAGTATGTACTGCAAATTTAAAGATGTGTATTGTGTATACCAACTGCACAATAGAAGCAGACATCATACAATGTTAAACTGTAAGTTAGTTTCATATTATTAGCGCTTGTAAACTTATATCTACAATATACCATGTTGTAACACAAAAATGTAATATCAACAGGCAAAGAACTAAAAAACCAAAAAACCTGATGTAAATCACTAAAAAGCACCTGAAGATGAGAGGAATCGTTAGCACTAGGACTTCACCCGGAACAAGTCCCGCCCACTCACCCCTGGTTTTCCCGGTCTTTGTTCGGCGCCTGGGGGTCGTTTCAGATGACCCACGTGGTTTACCGCGTTCGACTGCACTTGGAGTGAATGTTAAATTAATATCTTGATAGGTCTTAAATTTTGCCAGGTAGTTAAAAGACACGTTACAAAAAACGTGCATAACTGGCCTCAGCTGTGCCAGGTACTTCCACAGCAAATATAAGAAAAAACAATTTAGCACTGAATTCTTTAAATACGAGAATCAGTTTTCAGATGAATAGCCTATGAAGAAACATACTTCTATGTGAGAAAAAGCACCCAAAGAGAAAACAGGAAAAACCTACCATCAAAGAATAATTTGCTTGGAGAAGAGGAACCACAGAATACTTGACACTTATCTTTCAGAACTCAGACAGTACATGTGAAACAAGCACCAATATTCACTATACTACCAGAGGGCATCAAAATTACTTTGTTCTCGCTAGATCAATCCAAGCTGTTTTTGCGTGTTATTCACTGAATAGTTTTGCTGAAAAGTTTTAGCGATGGAAGAAGAACTAGCACAGCATGAAGGACGTTTTACAGCCGTGAAACACTGCAGCATTTATTTCCTCCATAACTGCTCTGTGACAAACACACACATCATCATTATTATTTTAAAAAAATGGTTTGAATGACATTTACGAAATTAATAAATCTTTTGGTTATAAACAGACAGGACAAAGAATAACGACAGATTATTTTCCTGAGACGTTTGCAACAGCGTATAGGACACTAATCACACAGAAACAGTCACAATTCTTTATAACCTCGTTTATAATGCACAGGTACGAGATAGGAAGATTTTACACGTTAAAATCCACACATTACCCATGCAAATACTAACGAAATATGTCACATAAGCAAATATCTTACTGCTTTCATTAGGCATTTCTGCTTTATGGCATTCTTATATTCTTTAATTTTCGTGAGCTGCTATGAGTGCCTACACAAACAACACGGCTTTGACTTATTTCTATATAACATTGATTTTAGACAACAGAGTTATTCGACTGCATCCGTGGCTTTACTACCGACATGACAGATTCAAGACTATTGTTTTCGCATTGTGTGTTTGCTCTGCTGTTTCCCTCAAATAAACGTGTTATAGTAAGTGAATTAGCTAATTAAAATTTGTCCTTTTTGCCTGTAAATAACATCTCGTTATTTCTTTTCTGCTGGTGGCTTTTACTCACATAGAAGTATGTTTCTTCATAGGCCACTCATCTGAATACTGATTCTCGTATTTAAAGAATTCAGTGCTAAATTGTTTTTTCTTATGTTTGCTGTGGAAGTACCTGGCACAGCTGAGGCCAGTTGTGTACGTTTTTTGTAACGTGTCTTTTAACTACCTGGCAAAATTTAAGACCTAGAAAGATATGAATTTAACATTCACTTCAAGTGCAGCTGAACGCGGTAAACCACGTGGGTCAAATGAAACGATGCCCAGGCGCCGAACAAAGACTGGGAAAACCGGGGATGAGTGGGCGGGACTTGTTCCGGGTGAAATCCTAGCGCTAACGATTCCTCTCATCTTCAGGTGCTTTTTAGTGATTCTCTACAAATATTTTTATTTCTTTAATAATGCACATACATATTATATTACTATGCAGAAAAACTGAAATTTCTTATTAACATTACTGAATTTCATCACAGTGTAACGTGTTGGACTGTGACGATAACAACTTTGCTGTAGCTTCCAGTTTGCGGAACTGGCGGCTGTTTATGGGAGGGCCTTACACTATGGATAGGCGTGGAGGGGGCTGAATGGGCGGGACTTGGTCCGGGTGAAATTCTAGTGCTAAAGCCCGTCTCACACGGAGCAAGGTTCGCTGCAAGTTTGCAAGATGGCGTGCATGCTCGCCGGCTTGCAGGGAAGGGAGCCGGCTATCTTCCATGTCGAAGCTCTCCCACGGTGCAAGATCGGCAGCTAGTTGTGTTGTGATCGGCTGCATGTTGTATCGAACGAAGATGGCTGCTTCAGGTACAGATGTTCAGAGCAAACTGCCATTATTAGCTGTTTTGGTGCTAAACGATGCAGAAATGCATGCTAATGAGAGAAGAAGAAAGAGAGAATTGACGAAAAACTGTACTACGAGGAGAAACGCTGGAAAAGGTGTGCTCTCCATGCTTCATAAAGAGTTGAGGTTAGTTCGCATAACACCTACTTTTGTTTGAAAAGTATCACCATTTCATTACTGTTTGACTTTATAAATATACCAATAATGACTGTTATCTACGACTTTATTTTATAGGATAGAAGATCGTACATCCTTTGCAAATTTTATACGTATCGATATGCTCGAAGAAGACATACGTCACTTGCAACTCTTCCGAGTGCTTCTGCACGCAAGTGTTTATTATAGTAGTTTGCGCTTTTCGTGACGTACGGACACTGTTCTTCCCTATAAGTACATATCAATGCTTTAATCGCTTCCTTGGACCACTGCGGTGCCATTATTTAATAATTATACGAACTTCCTACCGCACCTCACAACAGCAGAAAAGCGACTATCAACAAAGGCTTCCCGCCCAAGCTTTCCGCGACTGACGTCACAAACGAAACGTCTCATGATTGGCCAACGCAGGTGGCACGCAGGGAACCTTACAAGAAAAATAGCACCGGACCTATCCTGGAAATCTTACAAGGTTCCCAGCAAGGTAGCCCGCTAGCAGACGACGGAGCCCGCAAGGTAGCCGTCGCGTGAGCCAGCTCGGAAACTTACAGCGAATCTTCCTCCGTGTGAGACGGGCTTAAGGGCACCTGAAGATGAGCCTCCAGGGCTCGAAATGCATAGTGCAGTAAATAAACGCAACTTGTGACCGAAGGCGGTTTGTTCTTCATTTTACGAAAGTGAAACAGTCACGGACGAAACACTGAAAAACTATGCATAAAATTAAGGGAGAACTAAATCGGGAACTCGTGTCGAGCCCCGTCGCACAGGCAGCAGGAGGTGGAGGAGGCGGAAAGCCAGCGCGGGGGAAACGCGGGATAGTGCGCGCCTGCCACCGCCGCCATTGAGGTGTGCGTGACGTTAATCCCCGCACAAGCGGCGAGGCGGCCGCCGGGTTCACACCTGAGGTCTCCTTTGGCCGCGCTGCTCATTCTTCGGCGACGCTGCCGGCAGGTACGGGCCGGAAGCATTAGCAGCAGGAAGCCCGGTTTATCTGGGCACAAAGCGCGCACAATGCCGGGCCTCCCCGCTACAAAGGCGCGCGCGGCCGTGGGAAGCCCACTCGCTTCCGCCCTCCTTCATTCATCTCGAGGGGCCGCGGCCTGCCCGACGCCAACCTCACACCTTTATGTAGTCCCATCAATCAGCAAATCGTAGAGTTCACTCCACATTATAAAAACAATTACCTACCTGCAACAGGGATATCAGTCCAAGTATGTGACTGGAATGTTTCTCGCTAGCGTGGACGCTTCGGTTATCTTGGATGGAGATTCACCGACAGGTGTATAAGTACACTGCTGGCCATTAAAATCGCTACACCACGAAGATGATGTGCTACACACGCGAAAATTAACCGACAGGAAGAAGATGCTGTGATATGCAAATGATTACCTTTTCAGAGCATTCACACAAGGTTGGCGCAGGTGGCGACACCTACAACGTGTTGACATGAAGAAAGTTTCCAACCGATTTCTCATACACAAACAGCAGTTGACCGGCGTTGCCTGGTGAAACGTTGTTGTGATGCCTCGTGTAAGGAAGACAAATGCGAACCATCACGTTTCCGACTTTGACAAAGGTCGGATTGTAGCCTATCGCGATTGCGGTTTTTCGTAAAGCGATATTCCTGCTCGCGTTGGTCGAGATCCAATGACTGTTGTCAGAATATGGAATCGGTGGGTTCAGGAGGGTAATACGGAACGCCGTGCTCGATCCCAACGGCCTCGTATCACTAGCAGTCGAGATGACAGGCATTAAGCGCATGGCTGTAACGGATCATGCAGCCACGCCTCGATCCCTGAGTCAACAGATGGAGACGTTTGCAAGACAACAACCATCTGCATGAACAGTTCGACGGCGTTTACAGCAGCATGGACTATCAGCTCGGAAACCATGGCTGCAGTTACCCTTGTCGCTGCATCACAGACAGGAGCGCCTGCGATGGTGTACTCAACGACGAACCTGGGTGCTCGAATGGCAAAACGTCATTTTTTCGGATGAATCCAGGTTCTGTTTACAGCATTATGATGGTCGCATCCGTGTTTGGTGACATCGCGGTGAACGGACATTGGAAACGTATACTCGTCTTCGCCATACTGGCGTAGCACCCGGCGTGATGGTATGGGGTGCCATTGGTTACACGTCTCGGTCACCTCTTGTTTGCAATGACGGCACTTTGAACAGTGGACGTTATATATCAGATGTGTTACGACCCGTGGCTCTACCCTTCATTCGATCCCTGCGAAACCCTACATTTCAGCAGGATAATGAACTGCCGCATGCTGCAGGTGCTGCACGGGCCTTTCTGGATACAGAAAATGTTCGACTGCTGCCCTGGCCAACATTTTCTCCAGATCTCTGCCCAATTGAAAACGTCTGGTCAATGGTGGCCGAGCAACTGGCTCGTCACAATACACCAGTCACTACTCTTGATGAACTGTGGTATCGTGTTGAAGCTGCATGGGCAGCTGTACCTGTTTGACTCAATGCCCAGGCGCATCAAGAGGCGGTTGTTCTGGGTATCTATGCACCAAAATTGCGTGAAAATTAATCACATATCAGTTCTAGTATAATATATTTGTCCAATGAATACTCGTTTATCATCTGCATTTCTTTTTGGTGTAACAATTTTAATGGCCATTATTGTAGTCTTGCGTTAACGTTGTCTCTTGATAATAAAAAATTAAAACGTATTTGTGTTACATTTTATTCTCATACGAAAACACATTAGAAAGAATGTTTTCATGGCCCCTTGCAACTTCACCAGAAGACCGTTAGTTTAATTTACTTTCATCCAGAGAGAAAACCCTGTACCAATTTAAAAAATCCTCACAGGAAAATATTTGTGTTGTGTCCTGTGTAACCTCATAGAGCTTGTCGGTTTAAATAATTTTCGCCCTATACGCGAGATTTAAAAAATAGAACATTCAGGAATATCGTTCAAAAATTTGCAAATCAGATGCGAAATTCGTCCGAAATGGAGTCACATATAGGGCACTGTCGTTTGCAAGCATAAGGTTCTGCGCTGAACAGGAAAATGAACAAAGAGAACAGTGGCACAGGGGTTCTACGATTTGGTCTTCTCCACACTCACATGTAAAACCTGACAATTTAAGGGAGGAATTCGCCCTAGGGAGGAATTCGCCCTAGCGAAGAGGTAAAGGACCTCCAAACACAGCATTACTCATCTTTGGCGCTTGTAAGGTTTTCTCGTGTTTCATCCAGTCTGTTGTATGGATTTCTATCGAGAAAGTCTTGTCTTGTCTGGAGGGAATTTCAAAGGCTCTGCTGTTCGAAGCAAACTTTCTCCTGAGTTTACTCTCGGCTGAGGTAGTTCATGGCAAAAGAGTGCAACCAGGTTCGTCGTTGAGTACACCATCTCTAGTGCTTCTTTCTGTGATGCAGCGTCAGGGGTAACCGCAGCCATGGTCTCCGGGCTGATAGTCCATGCTGCTGCAAACGTCGTCGAACTGTTCGTGCAGATAGTTGTTGTCTTGCAAACGTCCCCATCTGTTGACTCAGGGATCGAGACGTGGCTGCACGATCCGTTACAGCCAAGCAGATAAGATGCCTGTCATCTCGGCTGCTAGTGATACGAGGCCGTTGGAATCCAGCACGGCGTTCCGTATTACCCTCCTGAACCCACCGATTCCGTATTCTGCTAACAGTCATTGGATCTCGACTAACGCGAGCAGCAATGTCACGATACGATAAACCTCAATCGCGATAGGCTAGACTCCGTCCTTTACCAAAGTCGGAAATGTGATGATACTCATTTCTCCTCCTTACACGAGGCATCACAATAACGTTTCACCAGGCAACGCCGGTCAACTGCAGTTCGTGTATGAGAAATCGGTTGGAAACTTTCCTTATATCAGCACGTTGTAGGTGTCGCCACCGGCGCCAACCTTGTGTGGATGCTCTGAAAAGCTAATCATTTGCATATCACAGCATCTTCTTCCTGTCAGTTAAATTTCGCCTCTGTAGCACGTCATCTTCGTGGTGTAGCAATTTTAATGGTCAGTAGTGTAATACAGAAAATTTGTTTTGTTTGTGATCTGTTGTTGAGAAGTGTGAAATATAAAACCAGGTTGTATAAAGTGCGACTGCACTGCCATTTAAATGCAGAAGGTTGAGAGTTTCGCACTCTTTCCCCATCCTCGGTCTCAGACAGCGTGGCGTGTCACTGGGAGAAATGTTCAGCGAGACTGGGTGCCTTGGCGCTCGTGTCCGGCCACGGTCCGCGAGCTGAAATCTTGGCGGCCCCTGCTGTAGAGGTTCAAAAATGCCTCTGTCGACCTGTAAACACAGGTTGCGCCGGTGGGTAAAGTTCTGTCTGACCAACACCGACTCAAAGGAAGGCCTCGGCGCTTGTTGGTGACGTCACTTCAGCTAGGCACGGCGAACGCCAGGTCTTTTGCAGGCAGAAACGCCTGGGCGTGCTTATCACATAAATCTGTAATTTTGGACAAAATGTTTGGTATTGTTTAGGATTCTGCAGTTTTATTTAGATGAAAGATTTTCTTAATATCGTAAAGCTACAAATGAATATCATAGTTCTGTATTACTGAATCCTGTCGAAACACACGTAGATCAATATGAGATGAAGCTTTGCCCCATTTCAAGCTTCGGAAATTTTACATTCAAGTAACTTTTTTTACTTGAACCATTTTGCCATCGAAATTTACCCCAACCCATTTACAATTAACTCGTTTCTTTTATTTATTTATTTATTTTCGTTTGACATCGTCGCTGGAAATGTGAACTAATTTACATGTGTAAATGTCCAAGTGTTGCCATTCATTAGATTACAGTCGTTTTCAACGAAAGGAATTGTAAACAGGAAACAAAATAGCTTCATACATTGAAAATACATGCACATTAGAAAAGATAAATATTCCCCTCTTGCAACAGAAAGGAGAAACTTTATAAGATAAAAAAAATTTATTTGATAAAACAAGTATCTCTCTTTTGCCTCTTCTTCTGTGTCCCCCCCCCCCCGCCCCCCCCCCCCCCCAGCGTGTACAATCGCAAGATATTTCATTAACATTCAGTGGTTCTCACCCCATATCAAACAAGATACCTAAAGAGGAGCACCAATACGTTCACAGTTTCTTCTAAAAGCAACCCATACAAACGTAACTTCCTCAGATTTACAAATAAGGTAAATAAGCACGAAATCTGTTGCTGCTGGACCATGAAGTTGTTTTTGTATGTCAATCCTTAAAACAGGTGGAAATTTGAGTTCAGAAGCGTAATGAATTGCACAATTAATTGATTGCAGAAATCTCTCAGAACAATGTGTATTGGTCAGCTACCACCAATAGTTTCACGTTTTCCTGTGTTAGAGAGGGAGACACCACCATTATGAGTATGCCAGCAACAGACCTGGCGTTCGCCGTACCTAGCCGACGTGACGTCACAAACAAGCGCCGATGCCTTCCTTTGAGTCGGTGTTGGTCTGACGTGATAAAAGACTGCAGGAGTGTCCTTAATCTCCCTTGCTGCTGCTAGTATCTGGGCAGTCAGATGCTCTTCTGGTTTAACAGGAGTTTTTTACACAAGATTGCAAATCTCTTCTCAGGCAGAAAAGGCCAGAGCTGTCAGATTAGGGGATCGAGCGGCCCATGGTACAGCACAACCATTGCCAACGCAGTCCAGAGTTGGCCAGTATTAATAATTTTCACCCTGTGTAATGCGCAAAACTGTGTGCACTGTAAAGGTAGCCTACTAACGTGAGTGAATAAATAAATCTGAAGGTCGAAAACCATCCTTGCAGAAACTGCCAGTTTTCGAGAGTGTCGCTAATGGGAGAGCGCGGTGACTCAAAGCAAAGTCTTTTAGATACAAGGCCTACGTACAGCGGCCATATTGTCACGTGACGTCACAAACTGTTGGCCATCTTATCTTTAGTCGGCAGTCCTGTTGACATGTATGTTGTGTTGAAAGTGTGTGCCACGTGAAACTGATATAGATTTCATACAGTATTCGCCTACAGTTCTTCGAAGTATGAGATACAAGTGTTGCGTTCCCTTTTGCCAGGGAAATTATAAATCCCAAAAAGGCATGAAAGTGCACATGTTTCGATTTCCCAAACGTGTGAATTTGAGAAATCGCTAGATTGCAGCTATTCCCAGACAGGAATTTGTGTCTACGCATCATTCAAGGGTAAGTAAATGACAAAAAAATTATAGCATGTTATTTGTTTCCATTGCACCACATTTGCCAACTGTTTTTAAAAACAGTTATTTACTATGTACCAGTATAATTTATTTCTTAATTCTGGACCATTGCTGCGAGGTTAATACGAATCTGGCTGTGAAATGTCTCTCATATTTGCAACTATTGTCACACAGAATAGTTATATTAATTAGTGTGGTTCGAAAATGTTTAGTATTCCTTATCATTCCTACCAGATTATTGAGATTCCAGTACTTATATAGCTATTCGGAAATTATTTCAATTTGAGTAAACTACCTTAGAAAATTGTTTTAATGAATTCAATGTTCGACAGATTAGGCAGTATATAAAGCAGAATTTCGAGGTAAGTGCATTGTGATTAAATTAACAGCGCTCTGTGACACGAATTTCAGTCAAGGATATAGGAGAAGCAATCTTTTCATGTTTAAGGTCTAAAGTTCTGGAGAAACAGGGAAATAAAATATTTTTTCGGGTGTTTTGATTTATTAAACATTATGTCAGGAGGTGCTTCATTTCGTCGAATGATCTGAGTTTCGTGTGAGGTCAGCAAATTTTGAAGTGGAGAGGAAAATATATGAAAATAACCCGGGGAAACAAATTCTTAAATTCTGTGTGAGCTCCAGCTGGTTTATTTAAAACCGAAAACGTCTGCTTGTTGTTGCGTATTGCCGATTTTTTTACTGCAAGAAAACGTAGCTCCTGAGGTAAAAGACAGAATTTAAAATTACAGTTTGTATTCGAGCCTAGAAACGCGTATTTAAGGCAAATCGTCAAAATAATTTTACATCTTGAAATAACAAAGGGCAGTTTTGTTCAGTTACTTTACGCAGTGATATAAATTTCCAAATTTTCATTACAAGGCCATGTAGAAGAGAAAAGCAACAGAATCGCTATGCGGTCTCAGCAGTAAAACTCGTAAAGTTCGTAAAGCTCCAGAGTGCTTAACAGGAGCGTTACGATACAGACCCGGCCATCAGTATGTGACGTCACAAGTGTGCGCGCAGGCCTGTAGTGTAGGTGGTGCTGCTCAGAGCCTTTTCCTCTGAGCACGTTGGCGGCGCGCGCTTGGCAGTGTGACCGCCGGCGACGCCTGGCCGTGATCTACGGAGGCCGGTAGCAGGCCTGCGCTGCGCGTCCGCGTCCCGCTAGGGCTGACCCCATTCCGCGGCCAGTGCCGTAGGTCGCGGAGCGCGCCTGCCGAGCTGACCACGATAACGCGCGGCGCGCCGCCGACACACACGCCACGCGCCCCAGCTGGACGCCCTTCCGTGGAAAATTCTGCTATCTGCATCCACGTCTGCGTCCATACTCTGCAAACCGCCGTGAAGAGCGTGTCAGAGGGAAACGCTAATTGCACCAGTTACTAGAGCTGCTTCCCGCTCCATTTACACATGGAGCGCGCGAAGAAGCACTATTTAAACGCGTCTGTAAGCGCTGTTATCATTCTAATCGTTGAAACTTCCTGGCAGATTATAACTGTGTGCCGGACCGAGACTCGAACTCGGGACCTTTGGCTTTCGCGGGAAAGTGCTCTACCGTCTGAGCTACCCAAGCACGCCGAGGAGACGAGGTACTGGCAGAATTAAAGCTGTGAGTAAGGTTTATAATTTATATAAAAAACATGTGGCTACATGTATGATTTAAAAAGGTTTATTATCTTCAGACCATGACCGGTTTCGGATTTTTCTTTACAAATCCATCTTCAGATGGCAGATTGCAAGCATTCTTAGTTGGACCTAGTTTTGTTTGTGTTATTCGTTTGCTGCACTGGGAAAGAAAGGAAATATTTTTGTTGTCATATCGGTAATGGTATTTTTACGAAAGATTTACTTCTTTTACAAAATCTAATTGCTCATGAGATGGTTTTTATAAACATTAGTAAACTTGCAGGTTAGTGTACATACGAGCTGTGTAGTTCTGCCTGACGAAATATTCGTGCGTTTATGTTTTCGAACGCAAGCTTAATACACTTTTCAATATGCACTATGTGAGTGCTATTCCAGTCAATGGACGTCACTTTCAACCTCATCATCTTAATTACACACGCAGCACACACGAATAACGTTTACAAAACATGGCCCAGCTTCACATTACAAACGAGAACAATATTTGCAAAGAGCTTACAGTCATAACGATGTTAACTTACAGATGCTGTATAGTCGATATGGGTACAGTAAAATATCTCTTTGCTATTGTATGAAATTAATCTAAAACGGAATAAATAAAATTACATACAAATTAGATTACAAACGTTATATGTAGTACAGAATTACTGTGTATTACTAATTAGTTGTTACAATTGTAGGAGATAAATTCTAATATATGACATAATATGCAATGCACATGTTTTCATTATGCAATTTTTCAATGACATATAAGCAGTTTTTGGGGCCTGTATACTGACTGTTTTTGACGGAATATTGGGCTGCAGTTGTTTTAAAAAAGTAAAAGCTTCTTCAAAGTTATTTAAGAAGGGGGTGTTAACTGACTCTGTCTGTTCATTCAAAATGAGATCAGGGAACCTGTTTTTATGTGTATGAATCTCAATCTCCTCTAGGAGATTCAATGTGAAACCTTTGTCTTTGAGGTGTAATATCTGTAGGTTGTTTTCTATATTCTCAACTGTATGATTGTTTTCTGCAAGATGGGTGGCAAAAGCAGATTTGCTTAGGTTTTTCAGACGTAGGGCATCAAGGTGTTCCTTGAATCTTGTTTCAAAAGCTCTACCTGTTTGGCCAATGTAGAATTTAGGACAGTTGTTACACTTGAGTTTATAAATTCCAGATCTTTTATGGGGTATGTTATTGTGTGGGAGTGAGTGTATGACTCTTTGTTGGAGTTTGTTATTGGTAGAGAAACTAATTTTGTCATTCTTCTTCTTGAATAAGTTGGAAATTTTATATGAACGTGGGCCCATATATGGTAGGGCTACATATTTTACTGATTTTTTGTCTTTCATAGTTATTGTGGCTGTTGCTTGTTGCAAAGATTTATTGCTAGCAATTTTTACTTTTGTTTTTTGAGAGAGTGTGTCTATGATTGAAGCATCATAGCCATTATTTTGGGCAATTGATTTGATTATGCTGATTTCTTTGTGCTGTTCAGTGGGGGTGAGGGGGACTTTATGCATACGATGTAGCATTGACCGGAAATTAGCCATCTTATGTTGGTTCGGGTGGCAGGATGTGTTACTGATGGTAACATCTGGGGTTGTTGGTTTTTAAAACGTTATTCGTATGTGCTGCATGTGTAATTAGGATGATGAGGTTGAAAGTGACGTCCATTTACTGGAATAGCACTCACATAGTGCATATTGAAAAGTGTATTAAGCTTGCGTTCGAAAACATAAACGCACGAATATTTCGTCAGGCAGAACTACACAACTCGTAAGTACACTAACCTGCAAGTTTACTAATGTTTACAAAAACCATCTCATGAGCAATTAGATTTTGTAAAAGAATTAAATCTTTCGTAAAAATACCATTACCGATATGACAACAAAAATATTTCTTTTCTTTCCCAGTGCAGCAAACGAATAACACAAACAAAACTAGGTCCAACTAAGAATGCTTGTAATCTGCCATCTGAAGATGGATTTGTAAAGAAAAATCCTAAACCGGTCATGGTCTGAAGATAATAAACCTTTTTAAACCATACATATGGCTGGTAGCTGTTTTTTATATAAATTATAAACCTTAAGTACAACAGCCACGTTTCTTAACATGTCGACTTTCGACAAAATAGCGTAAAGCTGTGAGTGTTGTGGGTTGGCAGGAGAGCCAACACCGGGTTACTAGAGGAAGCCGAAAGGCACGCGTTTTAGCTCATGCTGGCGTGAGGTCTGGAACAGGTCAAGGAAATTAGACTATAGAAAAAACGGAGGTAGCTGGTGGAATACTTAACTTTAATCCATAAATGGTGAACGTCGCTCTTGGCTGTACATTATTCACAATATCAATTGTAACTGGTAATGGCGCCTTGCTAGGTCGTAGCAAATGACGTAGCTGAAGGCTATGCTAACTATCGTCTCGGCAAATCAGAGCGTATTTTGTCAGTGAACCATCGACAGCAAAGTCGGTTGTACAACTGGGGCGAGTGCTAGGAAGTCTCTCTAGACCTGCCGTGTGGCGGCGCTCGGTCTGCAACCACTGATAGTGGCGACACGCCGGTCCGACGTATACTAACGGACCGCGGCCGATTTAAAGGCTACCACCTAGCAAGTGTGGTGTCTGGCGGTGACACAACAGTGAGGACGGGGCGTGAGTCGTACTTGGGTAGGTTCAAATGGCTCTGAACACTATGGGACTCAACTGCTGAGGTCATCAGTCCCCTAGAACTTAGAACTACTTAAACCTAACTAACCTGAGGACATCACACACATCCTTGCCCGAGGCAGGATTCGAACCTGCGACCATAGCGGTCGCGCCGTTCCAGACTGCAGCGCCTAGAGCCGCTCGGCCACCCCGGCCGGCTAAATGATGGGAAACTTCTGGTAAAATTTAGGTTATTATTGCACCAAACAAACACAGTTCACTCACTGATCCATACGAATACAGTACTGAAAGTTTCAACCTGCTAGTGTCGATGCGGCGGTTGGCGGGCGGCAAGATGGCGAGTCACAGAGCACACATACAACCACAGCTATGGCTCTTGACGTATCGGCACTTTAATTCTTCTTAGCGTCGCAATACTTTTCCATTTAGTGCCTATGGAATTTTGCCATGCTGTGTGGGCGTTGGAACGGCATACCCAAGGCTCAGTGAAGCTATATCTTCCAGGAGAGCCTCCTCGCTCCAGAAGGTGTTGCTCAGACCAGTGCCAAACTCCAACTACTACTGCTGAGCCCGTTGTGCCGTGCAGTGCCCGCGCGCGTTTTCCCGCGCTCGCCTGCCATCCACGTTTTACCGCTCCCTGACAGACAGGGTATTCACCAGAGGTTTTGCATTCTACGTATCCTAACACATTGCTTACGTATGAACTAGACGCACAGTTACAATTTTAAACATCTTACAACAGTTTCAAATTTTGTTACATTTCAATTCTATTACAATATTACTTGACATTTGACATAAACATTAATATTCACATTGAAACTTATTTACAGTTTTCTTAACATAATGGCATGAAACAAAAAGAAATGAAATCAGAACATCAATTACACAAGTTTATCGTAGAATCATATGAAAAGAATTACTTATTTGTACAATAGTACAGAGTCGTTGTTGGCCAGCCGAAGTGGCCGTGCGGTTAAAGGCGCTGCAGTCTGGAACCGCAAGACCGCTACGGTCGCAGGTTCGAATCCTGCCTCGGGCATGGATGTTTGTGATGTCCTTAGGTTAGTTAGGTTTAACTAGTTCTAAGTTCTAGGGGACTAATGACCTCAGCAGTTGAGTCCCATAGTGCTCAGAGCCATTTGAACCATTTTTGAGAGTCGTTGTTGTCACAAAAGGGCCAAATAAGGTTGGGGTCAGTTTCGGTTCCTAATTGTAATTTACGAACACTTTTACAACAAAAGCGGCACATAGCCGGACCTTCACCCAATGGAAGTCTTTCACGGCTGAAGGCTTCCAAACAAGAAATGGCTCTGAGCACTATGGGACTTAACTGCTGAGGTCATCAGTCCCCTAGAAATTAGAACTACTTAAACCTAACTAACCTCAGGACATCACACACATCCATGCCCGAGGCAGGAATTGAACCTGCGACCGTAGCGGTCGCGCGGTTTCAGACTATAGCGCCTAGAACCGCTCGGCCACAACGGCCGGAAAACAAGAAATCTTAACAAATCAACAAGATGAAATCCAATTAAGACAGCAATAAAACAATTAAAAAATACATCACAGCAAAGTAGATAGAACAAACATACGCATGGTGCAATACCAATGGCTGAAGGCCACAATTAAGTTTCAAACTTTTAAAATATATTACCATAATCTTTTAAAGGCAGAAGGCCGCAATGTTTAAGCTTGAAAGATAAATTAAAGAACTAATTTTGCAAAATTTTTAAGAAAAAAATTTAAATTTTAAGCAGCTAGAAACAGATAATTAAACACCGGTGGCAATCAGAAGCCTCCAGGGAGGTCGGTCTGCCCTCGTTCACTTAGGCGACACAGGTGGTGAACCTAACTACATTTGATCCGTCGGAACCCAACCAGGGGACAGCCACGGACCGACCAACACAACGACTTGCCTCCCATCAACCAGCACATGAGAACTCAAACAGAAAAAGTTACAAACGTGATAATCCACAATAGAGTATGTATTAGCTGTCAAAATTACACATCATATTGGACAGCGACAATGGGTGAGGAAAGGATGCTGCCTGAAATTACGCTAGTGCCCAGGGCAGATAATCAGAACACTAACGGCCACAAGACAGAAAATTCCACTGGTGCACTCGAATTGTAGTCAACCAAAATAGTTAATTGCACCGCATGGCGGCTAAGTTTCAGCAGTAGAAATACTCGGTGTTGCTCACAGGAAAACCTCCCCAACAGCAAACGAACCACCCCAACATGAAAGGACGTGGCTTGGGTAGTTGAAACCACTACTCAACTTTGACGTCCTGGGTCAGTGAACCACGAAGCTCGTAGCGATCGGGCAGCTCCACACACGCTGCGACACTGCACAGGGGCTGCCAACGGACCCAGTCGACTGCACCGCGCGGAGATAACTTCCCTCGTCCGCAACAACCGACCCACTCCCTCCAGACCCCCTAGCCGGAAACTATGCACCAACCCAAAGATAGTACACGCCGCAAATATCGATACACATCACTGCTGCCACACGTAGAAGGAAGAAGAACCACGACGTAACCGCGACAAGGGCGGGAAACCGAACACAGATAGACAGCGAGGTTCACGAAAACGCATAGTTGGGAGTGAACTCGGCTCAGTAATCATTTGTTTGTCCGTACATGTACCTCACATCTACCGATTTCCGTCGTATTCGGATAACTCTTTCGTGGTGTGTCGTGATTCTTGAGACTTTAAGTAGACTTTCACGTGATAGTGTCCGTCTACCTTCAAGTGTTTGCCACTTCACCTTTTTCAGCGTCTCCATGTTGCTCTCCCATTGGTCATACAAATCTGTGACCATTCGTCTTGACCTTCTTTGCATACATTCAGTATCCCTAGTTAGTCCTGACTCCTACGATCCCACAGAATTGAGCAATATTTAGGATAGGTCGCACGAGTGTTTTGTAAGCATCAACTTTGTAGAGTAACTGCGTATTCGCCGTGTTCTATCAGTGAAACGAAGTTTACCACCTGTTTTACCTGCGACTGTGCATATGTGATCGTTCCATTTCACATACCAACAAATAATTATACCCAGGTATTTGTATGAGCTGACCGATTCCAGCTATGATTCATTGACATTGTAGTTGTAAGGTATCGCGTTTCTTTCGTTTTGCGAACTACAGAATTTTTCATTTCTGGACAGTTGAAACCAGCTGGCCATGTTTGGTTGGTTCAAATGGCTCTGAGCATCATGGGACTTAACATCTGAGGTCATCAGTCTCCTAGAACTTAAAACTACTTAAACCTATCTAACCTAAGGACATCACACACATCCATGCCCGAGGCAGGATTCGAACCTGCGACCGTAGCAGTCGCGCAGCTCCGGACGGAACGCCTAGAACCGCGAGACCACCGCGGCCGGCACATAGTGCTTTATTATAGACAACTGCATTACATATGAAAAGTCTGTAGTTATTTTTAATATTATCTGCTAGTTCATTAACAAACATCAAACGCAAGAGTCCCAACACTTTTGCCTGGAGCACATCTGAAGATAAGTCTACATCTGTCGAGCCCGCTCCACCCAAGAGATAACATGCTGCGTGCTCCTACCTTGAAACCCTAAGTCCGCGCGGTTCTGAGTAAAATGCTTTTCGGAAGTCATGAAACACTTCATCCTACAGGGGCTGTATTTCTCAGCGTTTATACCCAATAATTTATTTCCAGATTATGATCACGATGACAGAATTACTTGGGCATACGAAATCGAGCTCTTTAGTGCCTAAAATGTCAGAGGGATGAGTGTGGCTAAAACGGGTAAGAGTGTTGAAATACTTTTGGGTTAAGTGATAAAATATTTGCTAAAACTTCTCTTTTGAAACATACACACGGTTAAGTCCCATGGTGCTCAGAGCCATTTGAACCATTTGAACACACATAAGAACGAACTATAAAATCTTGTTATGTCAGTACATAAAAAAAGTAATAAAAGGAGAAACAGAGCCCAAGGAAAAGGTATTTAAAGATTGTTGCTAGTAGATCACCAAACAAGAAAGGATCCGCCAGCCGCCCTGCAACCCCCTAAAAGTTCCAGAGTAACAGTTTACGTTGGAATCTGGGCACATCACAAAATTTTAAACCCCGGTTCGCACTCGTCTCGTCATCAGCAAAAATACAAGGGAAGTCTCCACTTCAAGTAAGCGCTGCCTTCTCATCAGAAGGCAAGGCAAAAACTGTTAAAATATTATGAGGGCTATTGGAACAAACCTCTCGCTGTGCAAAAAGCCGGATAGGAAAAAGACGTGTACGGAGACTAGTCCCAACTACTTTATTCTATTTCCGTGACCAGGAGGAGGATCATCACAGCCGGACAGTTGATTTCACAGGCCGCAGCATATTTTCCGAAAATTCCAGTCACTCTGTCTGCCAGTGGCTTATGACTTTCTGGCTCAACAGCGAGGAAACGGCTCGTAAGGGACCACAACAAGTTTTGCTGTGTGTCCCTAACAAGTTTCCTTGGCTGCAATATCAGCTTCTTCATTGATCTGGATTCCGAAGTCTTTGGTACCCTGCAAAATACAGCTTCCTTTCCCTGCTCACGAAGATACTTCAGGGAGTCGTGAATCATATGGATCATTTTCTCTGCTGGATACTCAGGCAGTACTCAGGGAGGTGAGATGGTGAGAAAACTTTTACGAAAAGTGGAAATACCTGCATATGGTCAGTGAATGCTGCATAGCGTGACAGCTGCCGCTGAGCATAAATAAATGTCACGTATTGCACGTAAAGGGACGAAACGATAGGATTCGTTTGTTGAAATATTTAGATCAGAGTGACCTCCTTCCTGTTGGAGAGCCTCTACACGGCTGTCAGAAACAGTCTGAAAAACTTGTAAGGGTGCTGCAGGATAACTTGTGCTCAGAAATAATTGTTACGAAAAAAGTTGGTAGCGTCGTGCCGTTTCCAAGTTAATCAGCATTGACGTTTGGCAGCCGGAACGTTGCGCGTGCAGATTCAGTGAGTTGTTCGCACAGCGTAGACGACAGCGCACGAGACTGCTCACGCTTTGGTTCGATTCTTTCTGCCGTCAAATCTCCAATTCTTGTGTCGATCGCTTGCTCGGTTTTAGGAAACCAAACGAAGAACGCGTTTGGCGACACCGCCTCTGGCGTGTCACTTGAATTTGCACGTTCAGCGGCCTGATTGACTAAATTTGATGATAATTTACTCGAAAACGGCGAAAACCTATCGATTTTTTTCTTAACAATTATTTCTCAGCTCAACCTACTCTGCAACACCCTTCGAAGCTTTTCATAGTGTTTCTGACTACTCTGTATACAGAGATAGAACGTGTGTGTGGATATACAGGGTGTTTCAAAAATGACCGGTATATTTGAAACGGCAATAAAAACTAAATGAGCAGCGATAGAAATACACCGTTTGTTGCAATATACTTGGGACAACAGTACATTTTCAGGCAGACAAACTTTCGAAATTACAGTAGTCACAATTCTCAACAACATATGGCGCTGCGGTCTGGGAAACTCTATAGTACGATATTTTCCACATATCCACCATGCGTAGCAATAATATGGCGTAGTCTCTGAATGAAATTACCCGAAACCTTTGACAACGTGTCTGGCGGAATGGCTTCACATGCAGATGAGATGTACTGCTTCAGCTGTTCAATTGTTTCTGGATTCTGGCGGTACACCTGGTCTTTCAAGTGTCCCCACAGAAAGAAGTCACAGGGGTTCATGTCTGGCGAATAGGAAAGCCAATCCACGCCGCCTCCTGTATGTTTCGGATAGCCCAAAGCAATCACACGATCATCGAAATATTCATTCAGGAAATTAAAGACGTCGGCCGTGCGATGTGGCCGGGCACCATCTTGCATAAACCACGAGGTGTTCGCAGTGTCGTCTAAGGCAGTTTGTACCGCCACAAATTCACGAAGAATGTCCAGATAGGGTGATGCAGTAATCGTTTCGGATCTGAAAAATGGGCCAGTGATTCCTTTGGAAGAAATGGCGGCCCAGACCAGTACTTTTTGAGGATGCAGGGACGATGGGACTGCAACATGGAGCTTTTCGGTTCCCCATAGGCGCCAGTTCTGTTTATTGACGAAGCCGTCCAGGTAAAAATAAGCTTCGTCAGTAAACCAAATGCTGCCCACATGGATATCGCCGTCATCAATCCTGTGCACTATATCGTTAGCGAATGTCTCTCGTGCAGCAATGGTAGCGGCGCTGAGGGGTTGCCGCATTTGAATTTTGTATGGATAGAGGTGTAAACTCTGGCGCATCAGACGATACGTGGACGTTGGCGTCATTTGGACCGCAGCTGCAACACGGCGAACGGAAACCCGAGGCCGCTGTTGGATCACCTGCTGCACTAGCTGCGCGTTGCCCTCTGTGGTTGCCGTACGCGGTCGCCCTATCTTTCCAGCACGTTCATCCGTCTCGTTCCCAGTCTGTTGAAATTTTTACGCTTACAGGATTTGAGAGTCACTGCCCAGATATCAATTTTCTAAAGCAGTACGATGCAATTCCAAAATTCTAAAACAGAAAAAACATAAAAAATTAGTCTTTGAAGATTCCCAAGAGCTGTTAAGTACAAAACATTTCTCACATATTTATTTAGACGCCGGTAGGTGAGTGCGTAGCGTCAAAGTTTCAAAATCAAAATCCGGTTCGAATATCATCATTAGAAACTTTTTTTAACATTTATTTAAATTCTCTAGTTATTCCCAAATGGAAATGATAAAATATACGTACAAATATATTGAATCACGACTTATTGATAAAAGTAGCATTTTTAATTACGGGTTATATCAAACAAAATTTGATAGAGACACGCAAAATGACTAGGTTAAATGATAAAGTTACATGCGCATACGAACACCAGGCTTTTTGATGCCTTTTTCTGCCTATCCTTGCTGATTATCAATCTGTTTTATTATGATTCAGATACCAGGCTTTGTTTCGATTTCGGTATTACCGCAGATTTTTGGCGCGGATAAATTGTGAGCCCTTTTTTTCGCATTTGAAGTTGGTTGCTGATGCTCTGCTTACTGAAAATAATCGTCCACTTAAGATATTTTGCTGAACAAATCGCTTTGACAACACTTTGTAGTCTCATGACATGCAGATTTATTGTCCAAACTAAGCTGTTAATATTTACTGTAGGTGAAAATAATTTTTTGTTATATTTGTCCTTTTTTATTTCGTTTTTGCAGTACAGCGCAGTATGGTATCACAGAAGTGCTTGTTGTTCGTAAGGTTGCCCATGAAAGGCATTCATCCCGAATCTGTGAATGCTTCTGAAGAAAACGTCGTACTATTACGCTTTGTCACGTCTCGAAATACTTGTTGACAGTCTGAAGTGGAAGACTGCTTACGACTTTACCTTATCTGGCGTGTGTTTCATTTGTAACTTTTTACACTTGACATGGAAAAGAAATCTTATACACCTAAATTTGTAATCAACTGTTCTTGTTAGTGCCGTGATATGTCTCATAAACAAGCTTCAAAGCAGAAACATCTAGGTGTCGAAATACTTTTTACATTCACTATATGATATCCTTGCGCTGTAAGCGTAAATAGCGCTATGAAAATGTGTTATTGATCTAGTAAGCATACAGTAGCTCAGAAAAGGTTACTTCCGTATTTTTCGCAATTTTAATCCCATGTTCTTGTCTCAGTTACAGCGGTATAGCTGTGGACGTTGCTCTCCGCTACCGGTCGGTCACATGTTGCGCCGAGGTTTAGGTGAAACATGACCGCTGTAGTGGCGATGGCGTCTCTCTCTGTCTCTCTGTATGTGTGTGTGTGTGTGTGTGTGTGTGTGTGTGTGTGTGTGTGTGTGTGTGTGTTGGCTCTGATACTTCCCGCCAACCAAGGCACTCTGATGGACGTCATATTTGTAGACGATCACACAGAGTTATTATAAAGCGTTTGGCTATGCTGGGAGCCGCAGCTGCGGAAAGGCGACCTCTGCTCCAAGTCTCTACGGTTGGCTTGTGTGTCGATGAGGATGAAACCATGATGAAGACAACCCAATACTCAGTCCCCGAGCGGAGAAAATCTTCGACTCGGCCAGGAATCGAACCTGAGCCCCTCGCATGGCGTGCCGCTCTGACCACTCAGCTATGGAGTTGGACATCAAACGGGATAAAATTAACTGTAGCGAAGATTTCTTAGTAAGGATAACAGAACGTGTTATCTTGGATGGAGAGTCTTCAGGCACGCCCCACGGAAATATGTTGAATTCCTTCCTGTTCATGTCGCTTATTAATACGTGGAAGGCTGCATTAATAACAACCTCAGACTTTTTGTGAAATACAGGGTAAAGACATCATTACCCCTGAGCTTACTAGGCAGGGTCCAATTGAAGGGGGTGTATCATTGCCTTCCTCTGACATACCTAGCCAATTACAGCATCTGATTAAAAGTATCCGGATATTCGTATGTGATGTGTAACTGACCACTAGATAGCAGGAGAGGCGGGTCCGCCAGTGTTAAAGGATGGGAGGAGTGTAGAGTTTTCAGTAACAGCAGAACTGGGAGATCAGGAGAGCTCAGTTACTTCGAACGTGCACTAGTCATTGCATGTCACCCGACTAACAAATTCATCAGTAGCAATGACGTGATTCTGAAGCTGAAACCTGAGGTAACAACCACCACTAAACCGAGACCTGATGGGCACGGAACGACGAGATTTGCAGAAGATGGTTGTGACAAATGAAATCAGCGAAAAGAACGACTCTCGAGTTCCAAAGTGCTACCAGTAGCTACGCCAGTGGAAAGTGTGTGATTGGAAAAGAGTGATTTGCAGTGATAGATCACGCTATATCCTGTGGCACCCCGATGGAAGGAATTGGGTTTGGCGACTGTGTCGATTACTTTACGTGTCACCATGTGCAGTGCCAACAGTCAAGTACGGAGGATACGGTGTTACGGTATGGGAGTGTCCTTGCAAGCGCTCAAGAAAACGCTAAATGGGCAAGGATATGAAAACATTTTCCAGCACTGTATACTGCATATAATAGAGGAACAGTTCGGTGACGATAATTGTATCAGCATGACAATGCAGCCTCTCATAAAGCAGGATCTTCAATGGTTCAAATGGCTCTGAGCACTATGGGACTCAACTGCTGCGGTCATTAGTCCCCTAGAACTTAGAACTAGTTAAACCTAACTAACCTAAGGACTTCACAAACATCCATGCCCGAGGCAGGATTCGAACCTGCAACCGTAGCGGTCTTGCGGTTCCAGACTGCAGCGCCTTTAACCGCACGGCCACTTCGGCCGGCTCAGGATCACTGAGTCAACTTTTTTGTAGACAATAACATACTTGAAACGGACTGGCCTTCCCCGAGTCCCGACCTGAACCAAATGGAAAACCTCTGGGATGAGTTACAACAGCGCCTTCGCTCCAAAACCTAGCGTCCAGCATAACTATCTTCTTTGGCTTCGGCTCTTGTGGAAGAACTGGAAACCATTTCCCCACAGACATCTTACTGAAAGTATCCCCAGAAGAGTTCGTTATACAGGCGAATAGTGGATACAACCTATATTAATGTCCACTAACAGGTGTCCGCGTACTATTAATCAGATAGTGTACATGGGGGCATACAGTATAACGGGCATTCCTAACCACGCTACAAATAACTATTTTGTACATTAAAAAACATTGGCTAGGCTGAAAACAGTGACGAATAAAACCCCTAAGACTGACCGGGATCGAAGCCCAGACCTTTGGATCCATCTGCCAGTATAGCACTGACCCGCCGAATGTTTAAGCTTTATAAATATAAGTTGAAGAAATTTACTGAAGCAAGGGTTTGGCACAAGAAAATTCCTAACGGAAGTGATATCTGGGTTCACCAAGGAAGTGTTATAGGCCCTCTGCTCTTCCTACACTATATAAACGATTTAGAAGACAATCTGTGTAGCCCTCTTATTGTTAGATTGTTTTCAGATTATGCCACCGTTTACCACCAAGTAAAGTAATCACAAGATCAAACGGAATAGCAAAATGGTTTAGACAGGATATCTATAAGGCACGAAAAGTGGCAATTGACTCTAAATAATGAAAAGTATGAAATCGTGCACATGAGTACCAAAAGGAATCCATTTAATTTCGATTACACGAAAAATCACACGAATCTAAAGGCTCTAAACGCAAATAAATACTTGGGGATTACAATAATAATTGCGAATAACTTAAGTTGGAATGATCGCATGGATGACATTGTGGGTAAGGCAAACCAAAGACTACGATTTATTAGCAGAACACTGAGAGAATCCCACAGATATAATAAGGAGACTCCCTACGCTACGCTTATCCGTCCTCTTCTGGAATATTGTTATTCGCCATGGGATCATTACCCGATAGGATTAACGTAGTACATCGAGTAAGTTTAAAGAAGGGCACCTCGCTTTGTGTCATCGCGACATGGAGGAAAGAGTCATGGATGCGATACACGATTTGAGGTGGCAATCATTAAAATAAAGGTGCTTTTCGTTGTAGCCAGATCTTTTCAAGAAACGTATCACCAACTTTCTCCTCCGAATGCTCAAATATTTTGTTGTCGCCCACCTTGGGAAAAAATAGTGACATTAATAAATAAGGGAAGTCGAAGCTCACACGGAGAGATTTCAGAGTTCGTTTTCCCCGCGCGCTGTTTGAGAGTATAAAGGTAAAGAAATAGATTGAAGGTGGTTCTACGTACCGCTGCTAGGCACTTAAGTGTAAGCTGCAGAGTAGTCATGTAGATGTAGACGTAGACGCACAGAGAGAGGTGAAAAATCTCATGAAGCACAGAAGTTTTATTATCATGGAATAACGGAAGCGGAAGCGAGAGACTGCAGTACTCATTCTCATTCGGATGTCTCAGCTGTGTCCCAAGTGATTTATCTAAAAGTGAAACCAATAGACTGTTGCTGTTAATGGTACTCAATGGAGATATCATTAGCTGAAAAATTGGTTAATAGTACAAATTCATTAGAAAAATTGCAGCATTCATTCAGTGAAGTCATGATGGTAAAAGTAACTTTCTAAATCACCGTACAGAAAATACCTTTATATTCTGAAAAGTGTATTTTGTATAGGATTACAGAATAGCTGAAAAACGTCAGTGATATATCTTCTATTTTGAGTTCTAAGTCGATAGGCTTCTTTGAGGCATACTGTTCTTGTCTTGCACAAGCTTTCGTGCAACTGGTAGCTTTGGTCTCGTGATTCGACCGAGCGTAGAATAAAATAGTCTCATACAAGATATGAACACAAACATAATAATCAAAAGGTGCAGTAACAATACACTTAAATGCTAAAAGTGAATAAGCATACAAAAAGGTAAAATATATTTACGACGTGGTCGAAAACATCTTGTAAGCGTGTTGCAGGGTAGGTTGTGTTGAGAAATAATTCTTAAAAAAAAAAAGAAAACCTTCGATACGCTACACCATTTCCGACTCAATTTATGTTAAAGTTAGGCTATCAGGCCGTTGCGCACACAAATTCAAGAGAACCGCAACATACAATCACCGTCAGTTATCTTAATAGCGTAGATGATAGCGCAGGAGACCGCTCAGCCCTTGAATCGGGTTCGATCCTCACTACCGCCCCATGTCCAATTCTTGTATCGCTCTCTTGTTCAGTTTTAGGAAACCAAACGAAGAACTCCTCTGGAAACCCCGTCTCTGTCGAGCTGCTTGAATCTCCGCTCACAGCGGTCTGCTTGGCTAACTTCAGTGGCAGTTAACTCGGAAAGGGTGCAACCTATCGAACTTTTTCTTAACAATTATTTCTCAGAACAACCTACTCTGCAACACCCTTACAAACACTTAAGATCTTTCCGACCACTGTGCACACAGGAATACAAAATAAAAGATCGTAATACTTGGTTATTGGCGCCTACCTAAGCAATAACTTAACTGTTTCTTCTATTTAAGGAGGATCCTGCAAAAAAGGCAGCATTTGGTGCACTTCCAAAGATGTGATACGTAGATGTCTCTAGCAACTGCAGCGGCCGATATTGAGATGCGATGTGGCCGTATCATTGTTCCTAACGATTATTCTGCGTCACTCAAAGTTGAGTGGTAACTGCCGAGTGCAGTTTATATACACTACTAGCCATTAAAATTGCTACACCACGCAGATGACGTGTTACAGACGCGAAATTTAACCGACAGGAAGAAGATGCTGTGATATGCAAATGATTAGCTTTTCAGAGCATTCACACAAGGATGGCGCCGGTGGCGACACCTACAACGTGCTGACATGAAGAAAGTTTCCAAACGATTTCTCATACACAAACAGCAGTTGACCGGCGCTGCCTGGCGAAACGTTGTTGTGATGCCTCGTGTAAGGAGGAGAAATGCGTATCATCACGTTTCCGACTTTGATAAAGATCGGATTGTAGCCTATGATGATTGCGGTTTATCGTATCGCGACATTGTTGGTCGCGCTGGTCGAGATTCAATGACTGTTAGCAGAATATGGAATCGGTGGGTTCAGGAGGGTAACACGGAACGCCGTGCAGCCACATCTTGATCCCTGAGTCAAGAGATGGGGACGTTTGCAAGACGACAACCATCTGCACGAACAGTTCGACAACGTTTGCAGCAGCATGGACTATCAGCTCGGTGACCATGGCTGCGGTTACCCTTGACGGTACATCACAGACAGGAGCGCCTGCGATGGTGTACTCAACGACGAACCTGGGTGCACGAATGGTAAAAAGTCATTTTTTCAGATGAATCCCGGTTCTGTTTACAGCATCATGATGGTCGCATCCGTGTTTGGCGACATCGCGGTGAACGCACATTGGAAGCGTGTATTCGTCATCGCCATACTGGCGTATCACCCGGCGTGATGGTATGGGGTGGTATTGGTTACACGTCTCGGTCACCTCCTGTTCGCATTGACGGCCCTTTGAACAGTGGAAGTTAGATTTCAGATGTGTTACGACCCGTGGCTCTACCCTTCATTCTATCCCTGCGAAACTCTACATTTCAGCAGGATAATGCACGACCGCATGTTGTAGGTCCTGTACGGGCCTTTCTGGATACAGAAAATTTCGACTGCTGCCCTGCCCAGCACATTCTCCAGATCTCCCACCAATTGAAAACGTCTGGTCAATGGTGGCCGAGCAACTGGCTCGTCACAATACGCCAGTCACTGCTCTGGATGAACTGTGGTATCGTGTTGAATCTGCATGGGCAGCTGTAGCTGTACACGCCATCCAAGCTCTGTTTGACTCAATGCCCAGGCGTATCAAGGCCGTTATTACGGCCAGAGGTGGTTATTCTGGGTACTGATTTCTCAGGATCTATACACTCAAATTGCGTGAAAATCTAATCACATGTCAGTTCTAGTATAATATATTTGTACAATGAGTATCAGTTTATCATCTGCATTTCTTCTTGGCGTAGCAATTTTAATGGCCAGTAGTGTATTTATCTAGCTGTGACACCTGCAGGAGGAAATTTCGTACCAAGGAGGAGGGCAGACGAAATTTGTGGCTGCGGCTGAGTCGCAGGAGGCTTCTATTATTTTTCCGTCTGATTATATTTAACTCTCGTCCCGTTCCCAGCCGCTTGACAGCTTTATCGAATCACGAAACGGCGCTTGTGGCAACTGGTGGTGCTACTCAAAGAATAACTGTCACGTATTTCTAGAGGACCCCGTTTGGGTTTCGTGTTCCAGACAGCATCGTTAGTTCGTTTGCCGGTTGCTTCACCCTACAGACAAACGAATCCGCTCCTTCGATGTAACAAAGCACAGTGCGTAGGTTCTCGCAGTCAGGGGGCTTATCAACAGATGCCCCATGTTTCAATAATCCACGGTCATTGAAGAAGAAGCCAGTACCAACACTACGTGACTACTCGTAACTGAGAAGAATCTTACTCAGCGCTGAAAGACCGAAGTCGAAACAAAGCTCCTGGAGCAGAGCAACAATTAAGATCTCGTGGAAAACATACCAGGACACTACTGTTCTACATCGTATACAAGAGACTTGAGACAAGCTGACATACCCTCAGACTTCAAGAAGAATGTAACAATTTCAATTCCAAAGAAGGCAGATGCTGACAGATGTGATTATTGCCGACCTGTGAGTTTAGTAAATCTTGATTTGAAATTGCTGACACTCATTAGTTACAGAAAAAAATGCAAAATTAATAAAAGCCGACCCCGTGGAAGATCACTTTGGCTTCCTCACAAATATGGGAACGCATTAGGCAATAGTGACGGACGATAATTCTTATACGATAGGTTGAAGAAAGACAAATATACGTTTGTAGCGTTTGTAAATTTAGATAAAGATTTTGTCAGTGTTAACTGGAAAACACTTTTTGTAGTTCTGAAGGTAGCAGGGATAAAATACAGGAAGCGAAAGGGTATATACAACTTGCACAGAAACCAGACTGTAGAGTCGAAGGGCATGAAAAGGAACAGTGGTTGAGAAGGGAGTGAGATAGGGATGTAACCTATTCCCCAATATTATTCACTCTGTACATTGAGCAAGCAGTAAAGGCAACCAAAGAAATATTTGGAGTGGGACTCAAAGTATAGATACAGGAACTTTAAAGGTTGTCGATGATACTGTAATTCTGTCAAAGACAGTGAAGGACTTGGAAGAGCAGTTGAACGGAATTAATAGTGTCTTGAAGAGAGGATATAAGATGAACATCAACAAAATCCAGACAGGGATAATGGAATGTAGTCCAGTAGATGATGCTACAGGAATTAGACTATTAAATGAGACACTTAAAATAGTAGATAAGGTTTGTTATTTGGGCAGCAAAATAACTGTAGGTGGCCAAAGTAGAGAAGATCTAAAATGTCGAGTGACAGTGGCAAAAATGGCGTTTCTGAAGAAGAAGAGAAAGGAGCGATAATCGAATATCATTTTAAGTGTTAGGAAGTCATTTCTGAAGGTATTTCTCTGGCTTGTAGTCTTGAACGGAAGTGAGACACGGATTGTAAACAGTACGGTACAGGTATGAAGAAAACAGAAGTTTTGGTACTGTGATATTACGTAAGATTTTTGAACATTAGGTGGGTAGGCTGGATAACTAAAGAAGGATTGTAGTATCATATGGGGGGAAAAAGGCATGTGCCGGGTTGTTATAACTAAACTTATTCTATTTAACACGTTGTAACATGCAGACTAATTACCGTATGAGTACCAAAGTTCGTAGCATCAATGTCCAGATTAAATGGTACATGATTTCCATGCGTCACAGCGCTACCATCCAATTCCAACTATGGCCACCACGGGCCATGATCAGTCATCGTTATTCATACTCTCACACTACTGACCAGTCGCAGTACACTTGTTGACGTGCAACATGGGCTTGGACAAAAGTTCCATTATCAAAATAACAGTTATGCTGTAGCTGCACTTGAAGAATATCGCCGGCTAAAAGGATTACGGAAGGATCCTCTTTGTTCATCTGCTGTGCGGAACTTGATGAAGTTCGAATGAACTGGAGAACTGGACGTCGATCCAGGAAGAAGCCGATGACTGGTTGCACATGTGGTTGACGAAATCGCTGTTGCTATACTAGACGATGTTGCGGGCAATTCCCGATCGTCAGGCAGTGCTGTCACGACAATTAAACATCCCATGGTCCACTGTACGGAAGGTGCTTCGAACCATTCTCAAATGGTATCCATACAAGCACAACGACGTGTTGACTTCGTTCTCCGCTTTCTCGCAAGGACTGAAGTTGGGAACCGCGCGACTGCTGCGGTCGCAGGTTCGAATCCTGCCTCGGGCATGGATGTGTGTGATGTCCTTAGGTTAGTTAGGTTTAAGTAGTTCTAAGTTCTAGGGGACTGATGACCACAGCTGTTAAGTCCCATAGTGCTCAGAGCCATTTGAACCATTTTTTGAACTGAAGTTGACGAGGGCTGGTACTGGACCATCCTTGGACAGACGAAGCTCACTTTTCTCTAACACGTGAGGTGAACACACAGAATTGCCGAATGTGGGGATCTTCACCTGCAATCACTGTGCATGAAGTTCCTCTATATGATGAACGTGTCATGGTATGGTTCAAATGGCTCTGAGCACTATGGGACTTAACTTCTAAGGTCATCAGTCCCCTAGAACTTAGACCTACTTAAACCTAACTAACCTAAGGACATCACACACATCCATGCCCGAGGCAGGATTCGAACCTGCGACCGTAGCGGTCGCGCGGTTCCAGACTGTAGCGCCTAAAGCCACTCGGCCACCCCGGCCGGCGTGTCATGGTTTGGTGTGGTTTCACGGCTACGTTCAGCATTGGCCCATAATTTTTTTACACAGGTTGGCGCTCAAGGACCAAAGACGTGCAGTGTGATTGCCCAACGTTAGTGCGATATGCTTCGCCAGCATGTCATACCCGCCCTACAGGGTGGAGACGCATCGAACTCAACCGTTTTCATGTTTTCATATACGATGGAGACCCACCGCTCGTCGCTCGTGAACTTCACCTGGTTCATCGAAACACATTTGGAAGAGATCGAATTATCAGCCGATCGTTTCCAAATGCTTGGCTGGTACAATCACCTGTGATTTCTGTTTGGGGGGCCACCTGAAGTACAGGATTTACCAGGGGAGCATTTACACACGTGCTGATCTGAAGTGCAGCATATAAAGGGAGGTAGCCAGCGTAAATACAGACATGTTCGTTCTGGTGTGCAGAATGCAATCCTGCACTTTCAGAGTCTTCTGGACTGTAGCAGCACCACTGTTTGGGTTGGGGAAAGTTAGTTTTGTGCAATATTCTCACAAGTTACAGCCAGGTGCGGGCTGGATTGCAGTGAGTTACGCATACGAACAGTTGCGAAGTAGAACAGAGGCCACAGGGCTGTCAAATTACTAAAGAGTATACCTAGCGGTTTTGAATGTCGCAAATCACAGGCAGAAGGGACCCACTGGCCAACCTAGCATGTTATGAATAAGTGACACGAAGCAACATGTATGGCAAAACAGAGGCGTATAGCCACATATAAATAAGTTCAGGTTTCTGACGAGATTGATTCAAGTGAGGCAGCTCTTCTGGATGGCAGGGCGTGTCACACCACCAGCTACACGCAGCAGGAGATGGGGCGCCAGCGTTCCAGTCCACAGCAGGTTGCTGGTTTGAGCCTCTGAGGCTGACACGGGGTCTGTAGCCAGCCAGTGGTGGGCCACTCCACAGCTCGCTACTGTGGGCAGGCATCCTGGCTTCCAACCCATGCCGGAGGCATCCCGAGGTGAGGGCCGCAGATTCAGATGCTGAATCGTGGGTGCCTGTTGTCGCCACGACTCAGCCACGCCAGCGAGAAGCACACAGCTGGCCGCCTGCGGCTCACACTGACTGGCACTGAGTCGGCAGGGATGCAGACCGCTGAGTCGACTGCTGGCATCCTGATGATGCCGCAACTCTGCTGGCTTACAAGGCTGACATACAGTGCGTGCACGGGTCACTGAGGCAACCATTCCGCGCCAAGGCGTTTTGGAGTCAGCGAAGTGGTGTCCTCAGCATTGCGGGACCCAGTGACGCAGATCGAGAGGAACGTGGGCACTGTAGTTGGAAACAGTAAATCATTTTGAAAGCTTGGACGAGTCTCAATATGGTGCCTTCTACCTCTTCCCACTACATTTGGTCATTCTGATTCATTCGGTGGAAGAAGATGTCACTACATTTGGTGTTAGAATAGTGGACGTCATCTGTCCAGTATGACATTCGAGCCCACTGCCTGCATTACATTCACAAGATGTGGTGAGTTTTGACCAGTTTTCTGTTGAGTATTGGACGTTTTCTTGACTTTTTGTGTTTTTGAGTATGGCTCATGGCAGGCCATTTTAGATGTTTTGTGTAGGCATATTATTATTTTTTTTGTCAGAATAAGTGTTAGTGTATTTGGGGAAGTAAGATTTATTATGTTTTTCGTGGCATTTAATTACTTTTGTATTGGTTTGAGTATGATGTTACCGAGTAGGATGATACTGAGGTGTAGGGAGCCGTGTTATTTTTGTACGTAATTGTTTTTTTTTGGGACAAACTGGGAACGAAAGCAACGCAATGGCAGAGTCAGCGATGCGAGGTGTGTCAGAACCAGAAGCAATACGGATTTTGTTGGAAAAAGTAGCACAATTGACAGCAAACAATACGCACTTGAGAAATGAATTAACAACTGGAAGTAAGCAGGAAACCGCACCTGATCAGTCGTTGTTGCCTAGGGTGCAGGAGATTGCCGCGAGTTTGATTATTCCATTTTCTGGCAAGGCATCTAAGGCTGTGTGTTCGTTTGTGGAGGACTTGGAGACTTCACCGGTGAGCAGTTGTTACATATAGCCAAGATTAGATTAAAGGCCAATAAAAATGTCTGCTAATTGCCGTCTTTGACAACCACCGATATTTCGACAGGTGAGCACCCAACAATTTTCAAGGCACAAATGCAACAAGAGAGCGCTGTTGAGAGAAGTATTCAAGCTTCAGCAGGTGGGACAAGGCTGATTGAGACCCATAATGCGACATACGCAGAAAGACAACATGCACACAGTAAACAACTATCATCACCATAACAACCAGAGAAAAGTCAGAATTTGTCGATAGTGAATTTTAATTACGAATGGATAAGCAAGTAACATAAACTTGTGTCGCTGTGTTGTTTGACAAGAGACAGAGCAGAATTGTACGCAGAATATAACCAAAAATCTCTGTGTCTATGAGGTGAGTTGCTGATTAAATCTCAACAGCCTCCTTAATAAAATGATCCCAATAGCTGGAAGCGCACAGCAGAATCTCTGTGCTGTTATATCCCATAGGATGACCTGTGTCGGGGAATGTTCTGCAGTAGCTTATTTGATAGGCTGTTGTAAACGTGTGTGACGGTTATACTCGGTACGTAAGTCGCCCACGGTCCTGATAGTCTGACCAAAATATGACATGCCACAACTGCACAAGGAATACAATGGACACCTGCCTCAGGCAAACTATGATCATCCTTAATAGAACCTACAAGGGCCCCGATCTCAGATTCTACATCTACATCTACATGGATACTCTGCAATTTACACTGAAGTGCCTGGCAGAGGGTTCATCGAACCATTTTCATACTACTTCTCTACCCTTCCACTCTCGAATGGCGCGTGGGAGAAAGGAACAACTAAATCTTTCCGTTCGAGCTCTGGTTTCTCTTATTTTATTATGATGATCATTTCACCCTACGTAGGTGGGTGTCAACAAAATATTTACGAATTCGGAAGAGAAAGTTGGTGACTGAAATTTCGTAAATAGATCTCGCCACAAAGAAAACCGCCTTTGTTTCAGTGACTGCCACCCCAACTCGCGTATCATATCAGTGACACTCTCACCCCTATTGCGCGATAATACGAGACGAACTGCCCTTCTTTGCACTTTTTGATGTCCTTCGTCAATCCTACCTGGTAAGGATCCCATACCGCGCAGCAATATTCCAGTAGAGGACGGACAAGTGTAATGTAGGCTGTCTCTTTAGTGAGTTTGTCGCATCTTCCAAGTGTTCTGCCAACAAAGCGCAGTCTTCGTTTAGCCTTCCCCACAATAATATCTATGTGGCCTTTCCAATTTAATTTGCTGGTAATTGTAATTTCTAGGTATTTAGTCAAATTGACAGCCCTTAGATTTCTGCGGTTTATCGTATACCCAAAATTTATCGGATTTCTTTTAGTACCCATGTGGATGACCTCGCACTTTTATTTGTTTGCTGCTAATTGCCACTTTTCGCACCGTACAGAAATTCTTTCTAGGTCAGTTTGTTATTGGAATTGACCGTCTGATGATTTTACTAGACGGTAAATTACAGCTTCATCTGCAAATAATCAAAGGGGGCTGCTCAGATGAGTTCGCGAAACACATTGCACGTCACATTTCCGCAAAATACAAGGAGTCTTGAGGAAATGCTCCATGCTTAAGGCAGGAAGGCCGTAGACCTTGGTGCCAGCTCGGTAGTATCATTACTACCACTAGTTGCACAGTTGGTCGATAGCACTACTTCATCCATTCTGACGAAAGGTGACCTCAAGATGGGTTAACTCGGCTGACAAACTCCCAGAGTCTGAAATGACGTGGTCTTACGATCCAAGGTACGAGGTACTCCTTCACGCTGATCCATATGGTGAAAACAATTTGATTATGAAAATCAGTGCGAGCTGACTTCCTATAAACATGTCCCCACGTGCCATTAACCATCCTCCGGAGCAACACGCCAATGAAGGGAAGACATCCATTCTTTTCCACCTCCACATCGAAGGGAATATTCGGGGTGGAGTAAAGAGAGCTTCACTGCAAATTTAAACGCAGCCAAAACCTCTCAGACAAACATAAGCTAAACGATGTCAAAGTTAGCGTAAGGAGGGCTATGCGTGCAGCTTTTGAAAGTAAAATTCTGTGTACCGACTTGACAGAAAATCGTAGGAAGTTCTGGTATTACGTTTAATCAGTAGGTGGATCGAAACAACATATCCAAACATTCTGGGATGATAATGGCATTGAAACAGAGGATGACACACATAAAGCTGAAATACTAAACACCTTTTCCAAAGCTGTTTCGTAGAGGAAGACCGCACTGCAGTTCCTTCTCTAAATCCTCACACTAACGATAAAATGGCTGACATCGAAATAAGTGTCCAAGGAATAGAAAAGCAACTGAAATCCCTCAAAAGGGGGAAAGTCCACTGGACCTGACGGGATACCAATTCGATTCTACACAGAGTACGCGAAAGAACTTGCCCCCCTTCTAACAGCCGTGTACCACGTCTCTATAGGAACGGAAGGTTCCAAATGATTGGAAAAGAGCACAGATAGTTCCAGTTTTCAAGAAGGGTCGTCGAGCAGATGCACAAGACTATAGGTCTATATCTCTGACATCGATCTGTTGTAGAATTTTAGAACATGTTTCTTTCCTCGCGTATCATGTCATTTCTGGAAACCCAGAACCTACTCTATAGGAATCAACATGGATTCCGGAAACAGCGATCGTGTGAGACCCAACGCGCTTTATTTGTTCATGAGACCCAGAAAATATTAGATACAGACTCCCAGGTAGATGCCATTTTCCTTGACTTCCGGAAGGCGTTCGATACAGTTCCGCACTGTCGCTGGGTGGCTGGATTGAAGAGTTTTTAGCAAACAGAACACAGCATATTGTTCTCAATGGAGAGACGTCTACAGACTCAAAGTAACCTCTGGCGTGCCAGAAGGGAGTGTTATGGGACAATTGCTTTTCACAATATATGTAAATGACCGAGTAGATGGTGTCGGAAGTTCCATGCAGCTTTTCACGGATGATGCTGTAGTATACAGAAAAGTTGCAGCATTAGAAAATTGCAGCGAAATGCAGGAAGATCTGCAGCGGATACGCACTTGGTGTAGGGAGTGGAACTGACCCTTAACATAGACAAATGTAATGTATTGCGAATACATAGAATGAAGGATCCTTTATTGTATGATTATGTGATAGCGGAACAAACACTGGTAGCAGTTACTTCTGTATAATATCTGGGAGTATGCGTACAGAATGATTTGAAGTGGAATGATCATATAAAATTAATTGTTGGTAAGGCGGGTGCCAGGTTGAGATTCATTGGGAGAGTCCTTAGAAAATGTAGTCCATCAACAAAGGAGGTGGCTTACAAAACACTCGTTCGACCCATGCTTGAGTATTGCTCATCAGTGTGGCATCCATACCAGGTCGGGTTGACAGATGAGATACAGAAGATCCAAAGAAGAGCCGCGCGTTTCGTCACAGGGTTATTTGGTGAGCGTGATAAGGTTAAGGAGATGTTTAGCAAACTCAAATGGCAGATTCTGCAAGAGAGGCGTTCTGTATCGCGGTGTAGCTTGCTGTCCTGGTTTCGAGAGGGTGCGTTTCTGGATGAGGTATCGAATATATTGCTTCCCCCTAATTATATTTGCCGAGGAGATCACGAATGTAAAATTAGAGAGATTCGAGCGCGCACGGAGGCTTTCCAGCAGTCGTTCATCCCGCGAACCGTACGCGACTGGAACAGGAAAGGGAGACAATGACAGTGGCACGTAAAGTGCCCTCCGCCACACAGCGTTGGGTGGCTTGCGGAGTTTAAATGTAGATGTAGACGAACACACCAGAGAAGGGAAGAAGACATCCATTCTTTTGCACCTCCACATCGAAGGGAGTATTCGGGGTGGACTGAATTGGACAGCGATCTACAGTTGCATTTCTGCGTCGACAGTGGCGGCATGTTCACCTGTCAAAATCCAGGAACCGTTAGCGCTAGGATTTCACCCGGAACAAGTCCTGCCTACTCACCCCTGGTTTTCCCGGCCTCTGTTCGGCGACTGGGCATCGCTTCATTTGACCAACGTGGTTTACCGCGTTCGGCTGCACTTGGAGTGAATGTTACATTAATATCTTGCTAGGTCTTAAATTTTACCAGGTAGTTAAAAGACACGTTACAAAAAACGTGCACAATTGCGCTCAGCTGTGCCAGGTACTTCTGCAGCAAACATAAGAAAAAAACATTTAGCACTCAATTCTTTAAATACGAGAACTCAGTATTCAGATGAATAGCCTACGAAGAAACATACTGGTATGTGAGGTAAAGCACCGAAAGCTAAAACAGGATAAACCTACCCTCAAAGAATAATTTACTTGGGGAAAGAGGAACGACAGTATACTTGACACTTAAGTTTCAGAACTCAGACAGTATATGTGAAACAAGCACCATTGTTCACTACACTTCCAGAGGGCATCGAAATTACTTTGTTCTTCCTAGATCGATCCAAGCTGTTTTTGCGTGCTATTCACTGAATAGTTTTGCTGAAAAGTTTTAGGGGTGGAAGAAGAACTAGCACAGCATCAAGGACATTTTACAGCCGTGAAACGCCGCAGCATTTATTTCCTCCATTACTGCTCTGTGAGAAACATTTTAAAAAATGGTTTGAATGATATTTACGAAATTAATAAATCTTTTAGTTAAAAACAGACAGGACAAAGAATAACGACACATTATTTTCCTGAGACGTTTGCAACAGCACATAGGTCACTAATCACACAGAAACACCCACAATTCTTTGTAACCTCGTTTATAATGCGCAGGTATGGCATTGGAAGAATTTACAAGTTAAAATTAACCCATTACCCATGCAAATACTAACGAAATATGTCATACAAGGAAATATCTCACTGCTTTCATTAGGCATTTCTACTTTATGACATTCTTATATTCTTTAATTTTCGTGAGCTACTATGAGGGCATACATAAACAAAACAACCTTCAGTTATTTCTATATAACGATGACTTTAGACAACAGAGTTATTCGAATGCATCCGTGACTTTACTACCGACATGACAGATTCAAGACCATTGTTTTCGCATTGTATGTTTTCTCTGCTGTTTCCCTCAAATAAACGTATTATAATAAGTGAATTAGTTGAAACTTCCTGGCAGATTAAAACTGTGTGCCCGACCGAGACTCGAACTCGGGACCTTTGCCTTTCGCGGGCAAGTGCTCTACCCTTGTATGACATATTTCGTTAGTATTTGCATGGGTAATGGGTTAATTTTAACTTGTAAATTCTTCTGGAAACATCCCCCAGGCTGTGGCTAAGCCATGTCTCCGCTATATCCTTTCTTTCAGGAGTGCTAGTTCTGCATTGTTCGCAGAAGAGCTTCTGTAAAGTTTGGAAGGTAGGAGACGAGATACTGGCAGAAGTAAAGCTGTGAGTACCGGGCGTGAGTCGTGCTTCGGTAGCTCAGATGGTAGAGCACTTGCCCGCGAAAGGCAAAGGTACCGAGTTCGAGTCTCGGTCGGGCACACAGTTTTAATCTGCCAGGAAGTTTCATATCAGCGCACACTCCGCTGCAGAGTGAAAATCTCATTCTAGTGAATTAGTTAATGAAAATTTGTCCTTAATGCCCTTAAATAACATCACGTTATTTTTTGTTTTCAATTGCTGGCGATGCTTTCAATTCTCTATAAATATTTTTATTTCTTTAGTAATGCAGATTCACATTACATTACTATCCAGAAAAACTTAAATTTCTTATCGTTAGTGAATTTCATCGCAGTCTAACAGTGTTGGACTGTGACGATAACAACTTCCGTAAAATGAAGAACAAACCGCCTTCAGTCACAAGTTGGTTTTATTTACTGTACTACGCATTTCGAGCCCTGGAGTCTCATCTTCAGGTGCTGGAAAAACCTTCCACACACGGTAGAAAGAACACACCGACACTTTCGACTAAACCATTTTGACAAATCTACAATAGCTAACCACATGTATATTAATAAACACAGACGTGATATCCACAACAGCCTAACTGTACTTCACACAGAACCCAACAGTAAAAATCTTAATCTACTAGAACAGTTAGAAATAATGCTACACAAAGAAAAATATTCCTAAAACTTGTTAAATGAACAAACACAGTTTAACAGCCACACTTTTTTCTACACCTTTAAAAGTTTATTTTTTCCTGAGGAATCAAATCTATAATAATACAAACAGCTGACAACTTACAACATGGTGCCAAATAATTATTTTAATAATACCTGCGTACTAGTAATACTATATAATATTATCTTCTGTGAAACAAGAAAATCGATTATATTTAGAAGTAGAACATCCGTATGAACGAGAATCTTTGACATGTTTACGTTCTGCTACTACAATGTTCGAAAAAGTGTGTGACAACGTATACAGGGTGAGCCACCTAACGTTACCGCTGGATATATTTCGTAAACCACATCAAATACTGACGAATCAATTCCACAGACCGAACGTGAGGAGAGGGGCTAGTGTAAGTGGTTAATACAAACCATAAAAAAATGCACGGAAGTATGTTTTTTAACACAAACCTACGTTTTTTTTGAATGGAACCCCGTTAGTTTTGTTAGCACATCTGAACATATAAACAAATACGTAATCGGTGCCGTTTGTTGCATTGTAAAATATTAATTACATCCGGAGATATTGTAACCTAAAATTGACGCTTGAGTACCACTCCGCCACTGTTCGATCGTGTGTATCGGAGAGCACCGAATTACGTGGGGATCCAAAGGGAACGGTGATGGACCTTAGGTACAGAAGAGACTGGAACAGCACATTACGTCCACATGCTAACACCTTTTTATTGGTATTTTTCACTGACGCACATGTACATTACCATGAGGGGTTAGGTAAACGTACACACATGGTTTCCGTTTTCAATAACGAAGTGGAATAGAGTGTGTCCCACTGGAAACGCGTCGACGTATGTGGTAACAGCATGATGGTGCACCTGCACATTCCGCAATTAACACTAGGCTGACCCTTGACAGGATGTTCGACGGGCGTTTCATAGGACGTGGAGGACGCATAAATTGGCCAGCCCGTTCTCCTGATCTTACACCTCTGGACTTCTTTCTGTGGGGTACGTTAAAGGAGAATGTGTACCGTGATGTGCCTACAACCACAGAGGATATGAAACAACGTATTGTGGCAGCCTGCGGCGACATTACACCAGATGTACTGCGGCGTGTACGACATTCATTACGCCAGAGATTGCAATTGTGTGCAGCAAATGATGGCCACCACATTGAACATCTATTGGCCTGACATGTCGGGACACACTCTAATCCACTACGTAATTGAAAACGGAAACCACGTGTGTACGTTTACCTAACCCCTCATGGTAATGTACATGTGCGACAGTGAAAAACACCAATAAAAAGGTGTTAGCATGTGGACGTAATGTGCCGTTCCAGTCTCTTCTGTACCTAAGGTCCATCACCGTTCCCTTTGGATCCCTACGTAATTCGGTGCTCTCCGATACACACGATCGAACAGCGGAGGAGTGGTACTCAATCGCCAACTTTAGGTTACAATATCTCCGGATGTAATTAACATTTTACAATGCAACAAACGGAACTGATTACGTATTTCTTTATACGTTCAGATGTGCTAACAAAACTAACGGGGTTCCATTTAAAAAAACGTAGGTTTGTGTTAAAAAACATACTTCCGTGCATTTTTTTATGGTTTGTATTAACCAATTACACTAGCCCCTCTCCTCACGTTCGGTCTGTGGAATGGATTCGTCAGTATTTGATGTGGTTTACGAAATATATCCAGCGGTAATGTTGGGTGACTCACCCTGTATATCCCAGTATGTACTGCAAAATTAAAGATGTGTATTGTGTATACCAACTGCACAGCAGAAGCAGACATCATGCAATGTTAAACTGTAAGTTAGTTTCATATTATTAACGCTATTAAACTTATATCTACAATATACCACGTTGTAACACAAAAATGTAATATCAACAGGCAAAGAACTAAAAAACCTGATGTAAATCACTAAAAAGCACCTGAAGATGAGCCTCCAGGGCTCGAAATGCATAGTGTGTAACACCCCACCCGTCACTTATCTGGTTTTGGCGTGTGTTCACCCCAGCTAATTGACTAACAGATTAACAGAAAGTGCAAAACTGCCGCAATATCGGATAACGCAAAGAAAGTAATAAGGCGCTGTGACTCCTGATTGAACTGCGGTTGTAGTGTTGACATTAATTGATTCAGAATTGATCACTTTTAGTTAAAAAGGGGTGGACATTGATGTTATATGCAGCTATTGAACACCAGATGTAAATGTTGAAGATAAAATTAATTAAGAAAGTGACTTGGGATTTCAACTACTTGATTGAAAACAGATGCAGTCGATTATCACAAATTTATTTTAACTCACGACCTTCAATCATCACATTACATGACTCTCCAACCAGGCAGTGGCAATAAATTGAGTCTGCGTGGAGTAAAGCGCGATAACTCAAAAGTAATTCCTATCGACTGACCCAGGCGTAATGCGAAGTGTGAGAAGAAGTCTACAGTACACGGCCCATGAAACCCTCGTGGAAACTTTGCCGGCGTGATCCAACAAATTAATCAGTGGCCGGACCGGGCGCAATATCACCGAATACAGCGTGGCGGAGCGGCGTCGCTGTGCGGACGTCGGCCAACCTTGTGGTGCTGCAAGGCTGCGTTCGTCTGTTCACTCCTAGCTATCTTGCTCAGTACATAGAACCAAAACTTTCTATCTCCAAGCTCAAGCGTTCCATTTGCTAAGTCCTAAACTGCAGAGATGCTCACTCTTTCTCAGGCAAGCTGAGTAATGAACGCCACGTCTGCACTCTAGGCAAGCTGGGAACGGAAGACCTCTACTGAGACTTCTGCCAGTCCGCTCTTCGCCTCGGTTTCCCCTCCAGCAAAATCACTTACGCCAATTGCAGCGCAAGTCGCGTTAATTATGCGTCGCTTCCCAGCGCCGACCAATGCCTGCTCTGGGAAGTGAACAAATTCCCACAGAATTTACCTTCCTCTCAACTTCTTCTATTTCGCTCCCCCCAGGCCACCCATCAAGGTTAGCGTCTGCACGAACACCAACTTTTCCGGTATTCTGACTCCCAGGAGAGTACTTCAAATTCCTCAGTCCTACGTTACCATCAGAGGCCGGCGTATTTCATGCTGTCACTCTTCACCTGATTTACTTCAGGCTCTGCGGACTGTGAATCCACCGTGAAGTTGCTATAGTCACAAACACGCATATTTTGACCTCTGTTGACCGCTCCACCGTAGCTTTGCGCGGCTTTCTCGCATGTTTCACAGATAATGGGACGACAAACATTAATCAACAGGCGTTAAGTTCTCTGTCTGTTTCCCGGTACATCAGCATGCGGTCGGGGTCAACCACCCATGCTGTCACTCATCTTAAGGCGGCTGGAGGCCGCGCCGCGTTACCGCTTTCTCAGAGCTTGAGCCGCCCTAAGCTGCCTATTATCGCTTCCCTTCGCCATTCCCCCTTCCGGCCGCGGTCAGTTCTAAATACTTCCCTGGGGTAAACTAGCGTCCAGTAAATCGACTCCATTCCACAAAGTTTTCATGTCGTGTGAATTACTTTAAAACCATCACCCGACATTAATTATTCCAATACGTCCATACTATACCCTCTACAAGATGCATTGTGCCTTGTCAGTCATTTTCTGTTCAGCCCTACTGTTCGTTCATCGTCAGTTAGGTGATCTTTAATGACTTCATGTAAGGGGCATAGTTCTTGCCATCTTACAAGTGCAGCAAATAAACCAAGTTGTGACTGACGGTTTGTTCTTCATTTTACGAAAGTAAAACAGTTACGGACGAAACACTCAAAAATAAAGGATAAAATTAAGATAACAACTTTGATGTAGCTTCCAGTTTGCGGAACTGGCGGCTGTTTAGGGGAGGGCCTTACACTATGGACAGCCATGGAGGGGTGGGGGTGAATGGGCGGGACTTGTTCCGAGTGAAATCCTAGCGCTAAAGACACGTTCAAAATTCCGGCTGCTATAGAAGGCGTTACCCGGCTGCACCTCAGCGAGTGGTCGGCGCGGGGCTGGAGGCGCAGCGCAGGCGGGCCGGCGTGCGGCGCGCGCCGTCTGGGGCGATTTTTCTTGGCAGGCCTCCCGGCGGCGCGGCGGTCGCCAACAGAAATAGTCGGCTGGCCCGCCGCGCCCGAATCTTGGGCTTACACGGGGATTTCCAGAGCGCGCGGCGCTCTGCGGCTAGGGGCGGCGCGCCACGCCGCTCACTGCAGGTCCGAGGGGAGTCGCACTCCACTAAAGCCATCCACAGTATATTCTCACCTGTGTCAGTCATCAACCTCCTTAGCCACCCATTGGCCAGTAATGCAACACGACTACAGTACTAAGAAAAACTGGAGAGGAACTCCGCCTTATGCAAGACAATTTTACTTTAGTTATTACCCAGACGTAACTTGTGTATGTCGGAAGCTTTACATCTACCATACAGAGGGGTCCAAAAAAAATTTATCCACTATTTAAAAGTCTATAACTTGCAAACAAATTGGCGGAGTTGTATCATTTTTGGTGAAAGTGTAACTTAAAGTCCAGTTTCTACATCTACATACATACTCCGCAATCCACCATACGGTGCGTGGCGGTGGGTACCTCGTACCACAACTGGGATCTTCTGTCCCTGTTCCACTCCGAAACAGAACGAGGGAAAAATGACTGCCTATATGCCTCTGTACGAGCCCTAATCTCTCTTATCTTTATGGTCTTTCCGCGAAATATAAGTTGACGGCAGTAAAACTGTACTGCAGTCAGCCTCAAATGCTGGTTCTCTAAATTTCCTCAGTAGCGATTCACGTAAAGAACGCCTCCTTTCCGCCAGAGACTCCCACCCGAGCTCCTGAAGCATTTCCCTAACACTCGCGTGATGATGAAACCTACCAGTAACAAATCTAGCAGCCCGCCTCTGAATTGCTTCTATGTCCTCCCTCAATCCGACCTGATAGGGGTCCCAAACGCTCAAGCAGTACTCAAGAATAGGTCGTATTAGTGTATTATAAGCGGTCTCCTTTACAGATGAACCACATCTTCCCAAAATTCTACCAATGAACCGAAGACGACTATCTGCCTTCCCCACAACTGCCATTACATGCTTGTCGCACTTCATATCGCTCTGCGATGTTACGCCCAAATATTTAATTGATGTGACTGTGTCAAGTGCTACACTACTAATGGAGTATTCAAACATTACGGGATTCTTTTTCCTATTCATCTGCATTAATTTACATTTATCTATATTTAGAGTTAGCTGCCATTCTTTACACCAATCACAAATCCTGTCCAAGTCATCTTGTATCCTCCTACAGTCACTCAACGACGACACCTCCCCGTACACCACAGCATCATCAGCAAACAGCCGCACATTGCTATCCACCCTATCCAAAAGATCATTTATGTAGACAGAAAACAACAGCGGACTTACCACACTTCCCTGGGGCACTGCAGATGATACCCTCACCTCCGATGAACACTCACCATCGAGGACACACTACTGGGTTCTATTACTTAAGAAGTCTTCGAGCCACTCACATATTTGGGAACCAATCCTATATGCTTGTACCTTAGTTAGGAGTCTGCAGTGGAGCACCGAGTCAAACGCTTTCCAGAAGTCAAGGAATATGTCATCCGTCTGATACCCTTCATCCATGGTTCGCAAGATATCATGTGAAAAAAGGGCGAGTTGTGTTTCGCAGGAGCGATGCTTTCTAAAGCCGTGCTGATGCATAGACAGCAACTTCTCTGTCTCAAGGCAATTCATTATAGTCGAACTGAGAATATGTTCGAGAACCCTGCAACAAACCGATGTTAACGATATCGGTCTGTAATTTTGAGGATCCGTCCTTCTACCCTTCTTATATACAGGCGTCACCTGTCGCTCGGGACTTTACGTTGGGCAAGAGATTCGCGATAACTTAAAGATATCACTGTATGTGTTCGAAATGGTCACCATTAACATCCACACACAAACGATGCCGCCGAACTGCAGCACCAACTACTGACTGCAACGTGTTCAGTTGGATATTTGCACAGGAATGTACGATGGATTCTCGAAGTTCATCCAATGTGCCTGGCTTTTGTCGACAAACGGCGTCCTTTAGTGTTCCCCACAGGTAAAAGTCCAGAGGAGTTAGGTCTGGGGAACGTGGTGGATACTCCACAGTACCTCTACGGCCTATCCATCTTCAGCCGGCCGGGGTGGCCGAGCGGTTCTAGGCGCTACAGTCTGGAACCGCGCGACCGCTACGGTCGCAGGTACGAATCCTGCCTCGGGCATGGATGTGTGTGCTGTCCTTAGGTTAGTTAGGTTTAAGTAGTTCTAAGTTCTAGGGGACTGATGACCTTAGATGTTAAGTCCCATAGTGCTCAGAGCCATTTGAACCATTTGAAGCCTATCCATCTTCCTGGTAGATTTTCGTCGAGATATGCCGTAACACGATTTTGGTAGTGGGCTGAGGCACCATCTTGTTGAAAGTAAACTCTTCCGTCTCCATACAGGTCTGGGATGGCAGGTAAAATGGATGTCTGAAGCTTCTGAAGGTACACCTCACCGATAACTGTGCTGTCAAAGAAGAATGGCCCAATCAAGCCCCGGTAAGACAACCCACACCACACATTTACTCCTGGCAAATTCACGGCTTTGTCTACATGGACGTTCGGATTTTCGGCGGCCCATTAGATGCAATTGTGGCGATTTACTGTACCACTGAGTTTGAACTGTGCCTCATCAGACCATACAATCATCTCTGCAAACTCTTCATCTTTGCGCACCATGTTAGCAAACCACTCGCAGTATTCCATTCTACGATCTGGGTCGTCCTCGTTCATTGCGTGTAGCAATCGTGGGATGTAGCACTTCCACTTTGCTGTCTTCAAAATTCGCCGAACACTTGAGCGACTCATTCCAGTTTCAGCGGCACACTGTCTCACAAACTTCTGTGGTGAGCGAGTGAATTGTTGTAACACACGACGGGAGTTAGCCGGACTTGTTACTGTTACTGGTCGTCCAGATCGTTATTTGTGTACATCTTTAACACAGCCTTCGGCTTCAAATTTGTCTCGAATGCGAAGAATCGTTAAACGTGTCGGTGGCTCGGTTTGATACTCATTTCGCCATTGCCGTTGAACCTCATTAATGTTTTCGTACTGAAAATACCACTTCAAAACTGAATTCCTTTCATAGAACGTAAGCCTTGCGACACAGATGTTTACTCGAGTAACTAGGCGCAACTAGGAACAAAACACTGACTATCTGGCAAGTGTCATCTGACAAAACAAAACAACGCAATACAACGCTTGTGTGGCGATTGCCGGAACTACAAACTGTTACACTATCAACGATGAGACAACTCCGTCAATTAGTTTGCCAGTTATAGACTCTTAAACAATGGATACATTTTTTTGGATCCCTCTGTACATTCTACAGCTTGCCGTCTGGAAACAACGAAACGTTTTCTATTTTTCCGTTTATCGTTCATTTTCGACTGAGAAGCGATAAACAAAGTTTTTGTTTTAACTAGAGACAACCAAATATCTCGAAAACGACGCATCGTAAAAAAAAAAAATGTTCTAGGTGAAAAGTTATACCAGTAAAGGGGGTATCTGTCTGTGCTACGACTAGCCACCTCCTACCCACCCTCCTGCGTGGGCGGTGACAACTTCGTATTTTCAAATAAGAACTCCCCCACCCTTTTTTATCGCATATTCGGATTTTACGCCAAAAACCAATTACGGTTTACTTACACCACTGTTTTCCGCTCGTAGTAGATGGCACTGTAATCTGCAAATATTAAGTGTGCCAGGTTTTGCCATTAAGAACCGACGTATTTGATTCTAAATTTCATTTGCAATGTAAATGTAAATCTCTATGTTCTAATTGTTGATGTTAACGTTCGAAATTTACTTTAGAGTTTCAAATTTTATTGTACAGTACATTATGATTAGCCGTTTCAGTGTCTGGTTAGGAACTATGTTTAGCGACATCCAGGGACGACGACGTGAGTGTAACATGCCATAGAGATGCTCGGTATCGGAGAGTCCCCTGGTCTCTCACCACTACGATCCTTGATTTCGGTGAGCGCGTGAGTGTTTACACGATATATGCGTGCCTGTCTCTTCATGGACATTTTATCTTATTACAATGGTTCAAATGTTTCAAATGGCTCTGAGCACTATGGGACTTAACATCTGAGGTCATCAGTCCCCTAGAACCTAGAACTACTTAAACCCAACTAGCCTAAGGACATCACACACATCCATGCCCGAGGCAGGATTCGAACCTGCAACCGTAGCGGTCGCGCGGTTCCAGACTGAAGCGCCTAGAACCGCTCGGCCACTGCGGCCGGCTATTACAATGGTTGTGGTTTGTATTCAGCCGGTAGCTGCCTACCCGCCAGCACGAGAGTCAACGGCGTGTGGGTAGAAACACACACCTAAATGTCACCTTAATGGGTTCGAGGGCGTCCACCGAAGTCCGTTGGTTTGGGGACTCACCATAATCAACCACTTAGGGAATAGAAAACTATGTTACCCCAAGTAGCTTATCTTCCACAAATGTCAGTGTCTAGCCATGTCATTTGTACTGTAAAAAACACAATTCCAACGCTCAAGTATTGTTTGAACGTCAATATCAACCGTTAGAACACAAAGGTTTACATTTAAGTCGTAATGAAATGCAGAACCAAATGTAGCGGCAGGTACACTTAATAGTGCCATGTATCACGAATGGGAAACAATGCTTTGAGTAAGCCGCAGGTATTTTTCGGCGTGGAATCCGAATATGAAATGAAAACGGGGATGTGTTTCCCATTTGAAACTGCAAATTTGACCCCGCCCACGCAGGAAGGGTGTTTAGGAGGTGGCCAGTTGTAACACAGACAGAAGTCCCCTTTACTTATATTAACAATTCACCTAGAACATTTTTTTTAATGCGGCGTGTCCTTTTCGGGACTTTAAGTTCCCTCCAGTTAAAACAAACATCCTGTATATTGCGTTATTTAGCGTGTTACTTACAGGTGTCTATTCTGTGGTATCTGTGGTCGTGCTTCACTTCTTGTGACGTGTTTAAGTACTTATTTCTTGTGGTTTTGTATTTTCTTACTATTACACACGAATTTTACACAATTTATCAGCAAAATACAACGTTTCTGCCACCATGTCGCCTGTTATAGCTTTGTGGTGTACATAAACAAAAAAATAGAAAAGTTTTTGTTGATATTAGATGACAAGCTGTAGAATGTTTGGTAGATCTAAAGCTACCAGCATACACAACTAATAGCGTCATGTGAGGTATGTGAACAAATATTATTTCCAAATTTAGTTCAAAAAATGGTTCAAAGAGCTCTGAGCACTATGGGACTTAGCTTCTGAGGTCATCAGTCCCCTAGAACTTAGAACTACTTAAACCTATCTAACGTAAGGACATCACAAACATACATGCCCGAGGCAGCATTCGAACCTGCGACCGTAGCGGTCGCGCGGTTCCAGACTGTAGTGCATAGAACCGCTCGGCCACTGCGGCCGGCCCAAATTTAGTATCCTAGAACAAAACTTCTAAGTATACCGTAAATTAACAACATAAATTGCGTCACTCAGTCACATACGTTTAAAATCTACACTGTATGTAAACTAATGTAAAATACACTCCTGGAAATGGAAAAAAGAACACATTGACACCGGTGTGTCAGACCCACCATACTTGCTCCGGACACTGCGAGAGGGCTGTACAAGCAATGATCACACGCACGGCACAGCGGACACACCAGGAACCGCGGTGTTGGCCGTCGAATGGCGCTAGCTGCGCAGCATTTGTGCACCGCCGCCGTCAGTGTCAGCCAGTTTGCCGTGGCATACGGAGTTCCATCGCAGTCTTTAACACTGGTAGCATGCCGCGACAGCGTGGACGTGAACCGTATGTGCAGTTGACGGACTTTGAGTGAGGGCGTATAGTGGGCATGCGGGAGGCCGGGTGGACGTATCGCCGAATTGCTCAACACGTGGGGCGTGAGGTCTCCACAGTACATCGATGTTGTCGCCAGTGGTCGGCGGAAGGTGCACGTGCCCGTCGACCTGGGACCGGACCGCAGCGACGCACGGATGCACGCCAAGACCGTAGGATCCTACGCAGTGCCGTAGGGGACCGCACCGCCACTTCCCAGCAAATTAGGGACACTGTTGCTCCTGGGGTATCGGCGAGGACCATTCGCAACCGTCTCCATGAAGCTGGGCTACGGTCCCGCACACCGTTAGGCCGTCTTCCGCTCACGCCCCAACATCGTGCAGCCCGCCTCCAGTGGTGTCGCGACAGGCGTGAATGGAGGGACGAATGGACACGTGTCGTCTTCAGCGATGAGAGTCGCTTCTGACTTGGTGCCAATGATGGTCGTATGCGTGTTTGGCGCCGTGCAGGTGAGCGCCACAATCAGGACTGCATACGACCGAGGCACACAGGGCCAACACCCGGCATCATGGTGTGGGGAGCGATCTCCTACACTGGCCGTACACCACTGGTGATCGTCGAGGGGACACTGAATAGTGCACGGTACATCCAAACCGTCATCGAACCCATCGTTCTACCATTCCTAGACCGGCAAGGGAACTTGCTGTTCCAACAGGACAATGCACGTCGGCATGCATCCCGTGCCACCCAACGTGCTCTAGAAGGTGTAAATCAACTACCCTGGCCAGCAAGATCTCCGGATCTGTCCCCCATTGAGCATGTTTGGGACTGGATGAAGCGTCGTCTCACGCGGTCTGCACGTCCAGCACGAACGCTGGTCCAACTGAGGCGCCAGGTGGAAATGGCATGGCAAGCCGTTCCACAGGACTACATCCAGCATCTCTACGATCGTCTCCATGGGAGAATAGCAGCCTGCATTGCTGCGAAAGGTGGATATACACTGTACTAGTGCCGACATTGTGCATGCTCTGTTGCCTGTGTCTATGTGCCTGTGGTTCTGTCAGTGTGATCATGTGATGTATCTGACCCCAGGAATGTGTCAATAAAGTTTCCCCTTCCTGGGACAATGAATTCACGGTGTTCTTATTTCAATTTCCAGGAGTGTATATCTAGACGTAAAACTCTCTACGCCTATTAAAAGAGCATAATGAGAAACGAGAAGCACTGTACCTAATAACAAGAGTGTAAACAGGATCTGAGCTGGAGGTGAGGGGTGTAGCTCATTAGCTATGGTGAAATCGTTTTGACATTTCGCGACAAATGGTTCTCGTTAAATTTGATACAAGTCAGTGCCTATTACAAGTTTCCGCCTTACTTCAAACTGATACTGAACTGATACTGTTGTTTGTGGAGTAAGGCGTAATGCGAATTCGGTTTGCGAAAATTTTTTTTCTTAGTTGCAAGTATCAGCCTCCAAACTTTGCTAGCATCCAACAATATGGCAACGTATGACATACTGCGCGAGTTCGCCAACGGCGCCAACTTCCGATATAGCTCCCTGCGCGACTAATCTAATCCTCTTGGTAATTAGAATGCCAGGGAAAGACCAAAGAACAATTAACTGACTATATTCCCACGCGTGCTACTCAGCAGGATATAGGACGCTCAGCCTATAAATGTATGTCACGATGCACCTCCTACATGTATGTGACTGAATACTGGCATGTCTATCCCTATGGCTGTTATATCCAAATGTGGTTCTTGTATGCCGTTCTCATATTCTGTCTAGATGGTGCTTATAGGCCTGCCCGAATATTCTATTCCCTATCCGCCAGCTTTGAAACAATTCTTACAGGACATACCTAAGAAAATTTTATTGCTTATTCGGATACATAGTCTTCAATATTGATTGAACTGGGAATATCCCAAATTTTGTACCAGTAGCGGTTTATCACTTCTTATGCCGTTACCACTAGGATTTTTATAGCATACTACCTCTGTGTATCCCGTGTTACATTTTCGTACTGTTTATTCGTTTCACTACACAGCGGATATAAATTCGGTTTTATGTCCGAATCTGTCCTATATTAAATCTGTGTAATTCGTACCAGGTTCCGATTTAAACTAATGTAGTTTGTCAGAACAATCTGTAGAATAACATTTCCAGTGTTGAGATGGCTGTATGGGTACGTCCGAAAGCCAACATTTTTTAAGAAAGTTTTTTTTTCTACGGGAAGTCAACGACTGCGCTTTCCCCCCATCCCGGCTTTGCCCCCCCCCCCCCTTTCGCCTGCTACACTTCTGTGCAGATATTTTTAAAATGTTTCTAATGGAAACTCGGTCTCTCGTGGCACATATACTCCACTTCCAAAAAGAAATTGCTATTTTAGGAAACTGAAATTTGGGCTAAATATTGTAACTGCGTCATACTCAACTGGAATCCAAAATTTTCCATATTAGAACTAAAATAATTGGTGCTTCATGGCAGATTAAAATTGTTTGGTAGATGGGGATCTTTGTATTTTGCCGGCAGAGGCTCTCCGACAGAGCTATCCAAGTAAGACTCACGGCCCGCTTTAATAGCTTTACTTCCGCCGGAATATCATCGTAGTTGACCGTGAAAGGCACAGATCCTAGGTTAGAGTTTCGGTCCGCACATACTTTAATCTGTTAGAATGTTTCAAATTGACGCACATTGCGCTGCAGAGTGAAAATATATTCTTCAGGCGACCGAAACTGAGATTACAGTGGACTCCCAGGTATTCCTACCGCCCTTTAATACCTTCGAAGGTTTACTAGTAGTGCCCAAGCAGCGGAAAAGTAAATATGGGCGAGGAAATTGTATTAATAAATTCTTTTACATTCATTTTAGCATTTTATTTTTTAACGACTCTTGGAACAAATATATACAAATTTAAACATTGTCCTTGGTAATTATGATTTGTAGAAGCTTGTTTTCAAAACGCTCTAACTAGCATGTTGGAAAGCGAGTTCCTGCTAATCGTAGTATGCTATTAAAAAAATAGAAAGAAAGAAATCTGGGAGAAATACCGCCTTATGCAAGTCATCGTTTGACAGTTTCGTTACTACCTACACATGTTCCAGCACATTATGTGCTATCATCAGATGGAATTTTGTTTATTTTCTTTCTCACATGACACTTTCAGTTGTGTATGCTGGTAGCTGTAGAGCTACCACACATTCAATAGCTTGTCATGCTTTTTTCTTTTTCGATATTATGATCTTGCTTCCCTTGTTTGTGACGTGTTAAAGCACGGATTTCCTTGCTTTTATCGTTTCTTGCTGTCACACACTCATTTCATACATATTACCAGCAAAGCACAAGAGAAATAACAAAACTATAAAACGGCGTCTTGGATAAGGCGGGATTCCTCTCCGGCTTTTCATATCAAGAAAGTAAAGTAAAAAAAGCAACAAAGTCCAAAAGCTGGTTATTCCTGTTCTAATTATAATGTATAATTACACAAAGTTATAACTTGCTGGACGTGCACTCTGAACGGTGTACATAAAGAACTACAGTCGAGATTTCGAGAACAGTTACGGATACGCGCAATGAATGAAACTATAACTCGGGGTAGGACGAAGAATGGTGCAGCTGAAATAAGACGAGAGACCACCCGACGAAGAAGGAAGTCGGCCACCCCTTTGGACCCTTTCCTTCGCGAATCACCCTTCTCTACTGAGCGCTAGTCAATGTGGAGGGACCAACGGTCTGACCGGCTGCGGTAAACTTTCAGGCCAGCCAAAACCGCTCATGTTATGATTGGCCGAGCTTGCTGCCAGCAACATGTTCGTCAGTGAAAGAAGGTTGAGTAACGCAAGACAAAATGGGATAAGCCTTCCACCAATAAAAAATAAACAAGTAAATAAGTTTTATTGCATTGTATTAAACCGAGGACCTAGAAACGACGGAGAGGCTTCGTCCCGCCGTAGCCCTCAGTGGTTCACAACCGCACAGCAGTCTACCCACCCCACCGCCGCCCCACCGCCCCATACCGAAACCAGAGTTATTGTGAGGTACGGTTCCCAGAGGGGCCCCCGTCTCCCTCCGTCCCTCCCCCCCCCCCCCCCCCCCCCCCCCCCCCCGCTGCCCCAGGAACTTCTCTTGCAGACGAGTGTGCCCCAAATGTTTGCGTGGTAGAATAATTATGGTGTTCGCGTACGTGTACGTGGAAACGGTGGTTGTGCAGCAGTCGCCGAATCGCGGACACTGTCTGCTGCGGAACAAAGGGAACCAGCCCGCATTCGCCGAGGTAGATGGAAAACCGCCTTGAAAACCATCTACAAACTGGCTGGTACACCGGACCTCGACATTAATCCGCAGGGCGGATTCGTGCTGGGGACCGGCACGCCTTCCCTTTTGGGAAGCAGCGCGTTAGACCGCGCGGCTAACCGAGCGGGCGTCGAAATAAACACGTAAATATGGCTCTCGCGCGAGACGTCAGAGCTCGTCGTGAAGTTTCCACAATATTTCCTCGGCGCAACTGACTGACTTCTTCAGGTGCGGCGAACACGCTGCTGAGTGGCTGTGATCGAAGCCTCCTTCTTATGGCAGTTCAAATGGCTCTGAGCACTATGGGAGTTAACATCTTAGGTCATCAGTCCGCTAGAACTTAGAACTACCTAAACCTAACTAACCTAAGCACATCACACACATCCATGCCCGAGGCAGGATTCGAACCTGCGACCGTGGCAGTCACGCGGTTCCGGACTGAAGCGCCTAGAGCAGCACGGCCACCGCGGCCGGCACCTATGGCAGTCTGAGAAGAAACTGTGCAGGAGTGAACGTGCCGAATTCGATGACCAATAGCGCAGATGTGCTGATCGGTTGCGACAAACACAGCTACGCCACCTGTCGGAAGAGGAACCTACATCTTCGACGCACGCATAAAGACTGTCAATCAAATGGTTCAAATGGCCCTGATCACTATGGGACTTAACATCTGAGGTCATCAGTCCCCTAGAACTTAGAACTACTTAAACCTAACTAACGTAAGGACATCACACACATCTATGCCCGAGACAGGATTCGAACCTGCGACCATAGCGATCGCGCGGTTCCAGACTGTGGCGCCTAGAACCGCTCGGCCACCCCGGCCGGCGGTAGCCGCCTATCAATAACGTGATCGCGCTGGCGTGTGCCTATCCTCGCCGTTGTTGTCCGATTATCTATGTCGCCAACGCAGCGTCATCCCTTGTACGACCAACAGTTCTTCTTCCAGCCGCTGTAATTTTAACATGACCAACGCTGGACCCCATGCAGTGCTGAGTTGGTATCCTGTGTCCCTGTTAAGCAGATTAGGAGTAGTTGAGGTGCCAATTTCCACTGCTTCTTTAATAACGCTGCCCCAGTACGAAAACGTCGACGAGAGAATTTTGGTGTTCTTGTATTCCATACTGTGTCCTGTACTCAGACAACGCTCGGTTATTGCAGATTTCTCTGGCTGGTTCAAAGGTGTGTGTGTGAGATGCAGAGAAAAGAAGCACGTTTCTGGACAGATTCGCAGTAAATACTAGAACGTTATGGAAATACTCATCAAACTCCTTTAGAAGACGCCACAAGAGTCGTGTTACGAATGACGAAGAGGTTTAGTGTTGCATTCCTGAGAGCGTGCGTCCCTATAAGAGGCAGACGATAAAGTATCTTCCGCCACCCAGATCTCGCAAAACGAGCATAATGATACAATAAGGGACATTCGAGCTCTTAGTAAGCCGAAAGGACGAGGAAACAGGGTTCGGCGGGGGAAGGTGGAGAAATTAAGTTATGGTGGTGCATGATGTATCCTCCATGAAGAAGACAAATCTAGGCTGGCCACCATCAGGACAGTCTCATCTGCAAGAGATACGCTGTCGTAGGACCGAACTTACTGGATAGAACTCATTTCCATTTACCACTCCTGGGCAGACCGCGATGAGATAGCGACAAATGTTGTGACTTCATTCACGGTGTAGTCATTGACATAGCCAAACACTATAGTCCCTTCTGCAATTCTAAAAAATGGTTCAAATGGCTCTGAGCACTATGGGACTTAACATCTGAGGTCATCAGTCCCCTAGAACTTAGAACTACTTAAACCTAACTAACCTAAGGACATTACACACATCCATGCCCGAGGCAGGATTCGAACCTGCGACCGTAGCGGTTGCGCGGTTCCAGACTGTAGCGACTAGAACCGCTCGGCCACTTCGGCCGGCGGATAGAACTGTCCCGTGGGCCCCAGCGTGGGGCAACTCTCTGCCGTCAAGACAATTTCTATTTACAAAAGCAACAGGTGATCTGAGACCTCGAAGTTGAGTGCATTCCGTTTCAGACTCCGGAAAAATCGACAAGTCAAAATCAGGAACTCTACGTCAATGTCCAGTGACGCTCAAAAATGTAGCACGCCGCCCGCGTGCTACACCACGAAGATGACGTGCTACAGACGCGAAATTTAACCGACAGGAAGAAGATGCTGTGATATGCAAATGATTAGCTTTTCAGACCATTCACACAAGGTTGGTGCTGGTGGCGACACCTACAACGTGCTGACATGAGGAAAGTTTCCAACCGATCTCTCGTACACAAACAGCAGTAGCCCGGCGTAGCCTGGTGAAACGTTGTTGTCATGCCTCGTGTAAGGAGGAAAAATGCGTACCATCACGTTTCCGACTTTGATAAAGGTCGGATTGTAGCCTATCGCGATTGCGGTTTAACGTATCGCGGCATTGCTGCTGGCGTTGGTCGAGATCCAATGACTGTTAAAAGAAAATGGAATCGGTGGGTTGAGGAGCGTAATACGGAACGCCGTGCTGGATCCCAACGACCTCGTACCACTAGCAGTCGAGAAGACAGGCATCTTATCCGCATGGCTGTAACGGATCGTGCAGCCACGTCCCGATCCCTGAGTCAACCGATGGGGACGTTTGCAAGACAACAACCATCTGCACGAACAGTTCGACGACGTTTGCAGCAGCATGGACTATCAGCTCGGAGACCATGGCTGCGGTTACCCTTGACGCTGCATCACATACAGAAGCGCCAGCGATGGTGTACTCAACGACGAACCTGGGTGCACAAATGGCAAAACGTCTTTTTTTGGATGAATCCAGGTTCTGTTTACAGCATCATGATTGTCGCATCCGTGTTTAGCGACATCGCGGTGAACGCACATTGGAAGCGTGTACGTCAACGCCATACTGGTGTATCACTAGGTGTGATGGTATGGGGTGCCATTGGTTACACGTCTCGGTCACCTCTTGTTCACATTGACGGCACTTGGAACAGTGGAAGTTACATTTTAGATGTGTTGCGACCCGTGGCTCTACCCTTCATTCGATCCCTGTAAAACCCTACATTTGAGCAGGATAATGCACGACCGCATGTTGCAGGTCCTATACGGGCCTTTCTGGATACAGAAAATGTTCTACTGCTTCCCTGGCCACCACATTCTCCAGATCTCTCACCAACTGAAAACGTCTGGTCAATGGTGGCTGAGCAACTGACTCGTCACAATACGCGTCACTACTCTTTATGAACTGTGGTATCGTGTTGAAGCTGCATGGGTAGCTGTACCTGTACACGCCATCCAAACTCTGACTCAATGCCCAGGCGTATCAAGGCCGTTATTACGGCCAGAGGTCGTTGTTGTGGCTCCTGATTTCTCAGGATCTACGCTCCTAGATTGCGTGAAAATGTAATCAAATGTCAGTTCTAGTACAATATATTTGTCCAATGAATACCCGTTTATCATCTACATTTCTTCTTGGTGTAGCAATTTTAATGGCCAGTAGTGTACATTTTCGTTACGCCAAAGATCAAAGTGGAGCCGAGAAATCTTCGTTAGACACTCATAGACAACTTCGAACATGCCAGAAGCAAATGACACCTCTGGAACTTTCCGTAGCAAGTGCTGGAAAGAGATGGTGTGACTTGTTCCATGCCTCTGAGGACTGACACCCCACCCGCGTACGTGGGAGCGCGGCGAGCGGCGGGAGAATCCTTTCAGCCGTGGTAAATCGGATTACAAGGAGGGAGGCGGGCCGGAAAAGCGTGGCGGGAGGCCTGGTCGTTGACGGGCCTCGGAAGGGATTCTGCGCGTACGGAGTGTGGTGGGGGTGCGACGCACCGGATGAACAGGTAGTGGCTGCGGGCGGCAGGTAGTGGCTCGGGCAGGAAGCGGACAGCGCGGCCGCCAGCTGACTGCGGTCTCGCGCCTCTGCCGGACCGGCTACCTGTTGTGGACACCCTTCTAGTACGACCCGGCGGCGAGGAGACAGGGGTGAACACGAGAAATCAGTCAGCTCATTTCGTTGCAATACGCTATACATCGCAAAGGCCGAGAATGTTCCGTTGCTACTTGACAGAACATGATGTTGTTGTTGTTGTTGTTGTTGTTGTTGTGGTCTTCAGTCCTGAGACTGATTTGATGCTGCTCTCCATGCTACCCTATCCTGTGCAAGCTTCTTTATCTCCCGGTACCTACTGCAACCTACATACTTCTGAATCTGCTTAGTGTACTCATCTCTTGGTCTCCCTCTAAGATTTTTACCCTCCACGCTGCCCTCCAGTACTAAATTGGCGATCCCTTGATGCCTCAGAACATGTCCTACCAACCGATCCCTTCTTCTAGTCAAGTTGTGCCACAAACTCCTCTTCTCCCCAATTCTGTTCAATACCTCCTCATTACTTATGTGGTCTACCCATCTAATCCTCAGCATTCTTCTATAACACCACATTTCGAAAGCTTCTATTCTCTCCTTGTCTAAACTATTTATCGTCCACGTTTCACTTCCATACGTGGCTTCACTCCATACAAATACTTTCAGAAACGACTTCCTGACACTTAAATGAATACTCGATTTTAACAAATTTCTCTTCTTCAGAAACGCTTTCGTTGCCATTGCCAGTCTACATTTTATATCCTGTCTACTTCGACCATCATCAGTTATTTTGCTCCCCAAATAGCAAAATTCTTTTACTACTTTAAGTGTCTCATTTCCTAATCTAATTCCCTCAGCATCACCCGACTTAATTCTACTACATTCCATTATCCCCATTTTGCTTTTGTTGATGTTCATTTTATACCATCCTTTCAAGACACTAACATGATAGTAATATTAAATAATACAATTTGACCCTCGAAAATAAGAAAGCAGCAACTGGCCACCGTTAATAAGGCTATTTATTTACCCAAATAGTCCCGTTACCCATTTCCAATCGACAGGTTCATCTTCATACAGTTGTTCACATTCAGATTACATTTGCTGTCGTTTACGTGAAGTGACAACTTACGGCGAAAGCACCTTCGGCTAGTGGTGCCCTACAGGAACAAAAACGATGTCAGAAACGGCCTATGTAATTGTAATTGCACCCAGAAGAGAATGAAAACATTGTAAACATATCTTTAAGCTATCTTCATGTTAGAATTGTTGTAGACTTACATGAATTACGTCGAAATTCCCGCAAAATTATGTTGCACTGTAGACTGCTTGTGTTCTCGAAATAAAAAAAAAAAAAATACTGAGTGGTCAGAAACAGTATTAGAAACTTGTAACGTTGTTGCAGGGTATGTTTTACTAAAAAATAGCTGTTTAGGAAAAGTGGATGCGTTACACCGTTTCCGAGTTATTTATTATTTATTCGAATAACCCTTTTGGAGGATACGATAAATCAAATTTTATTTTGCTTGTTTGTATTTAATTTTCGTTGTTCCCAGACTTCCTCCATCCGCCGAGAGCGCCGCTCCTTTTCTTCCTGGGTCTACTTTCTTCCTTTCGCAGACCTCTCTGTTCCCTGAAATCCTTCCTTTTGTGTAGCTACTGTAAAAAATTCTGTTGTGCATTGTGTCCATTCTGATTCCCATGTTTTTCATATCTTTGTCAAGTTCGGAGAACCATGTGGATTCGGTTTTGTAGCTGCTTACTAATTGAAGATCTGCTTGGTTAGTTTGTTACTATCCATTCGGTATATGAGACCCAAAACTGTCTTCTTTTTCCTAATTACATCAGTTAGCTTTTCTATTTTCAAATAGACTCTTTGTTTGACTTTAATTTGTAGTCAACACTATTATTACTTCTGGGTCCCAGTATTTTCCTTGCACTGGACTCGCATTCGGGAGGACGACGGTTAAATCCCGCGTCCGGCCATCCTAATTTAGGTTTTCCTTGATTTCCCTAAATGGCTCCAGGCAAATGCCGGGATGGTTCCTTTCAAAGGGCACGGCCGACTTCCTTCCACGTCCTTCCCTAATCCGATGAGACCGATGACCTCGCTGTCTGGTCTCCTTCCCCAAAACAACCCAACCCAGTATTTTCCTTAGAATTCTTCTTTCAGTTTTTCAAGATCCCTAAATTCTGTTATTTTAAGTGTTTCTGCTGCAAACAGTGTTTCAGACCTTACCACTGTGTGATACTGTCTAAATTTTGTGTTCCAGGACAAAGCTTTTTTGTTATTCATGTTTTTTGTCACTTACAATGCTCTTTCCATTTTATGTACCCTATTTTCTATGGCTATCATTTCTTTTGTGTTGCTTGTCGTCTATTCTCCTAGGTGTTTAAAACAGTTTGTTTTAGTTAATGTGTTGTTATAAATTTTAAGGTTTGGTGGCGCATACTGATATTTGCCATGAAATGTGTTTTTTCCAATGATATTTTTAGTTCTATTTTGTTTACTTGTTTCTGTAGTTCGCTGATTTGCTCTTTGGTACTATCCAGTGGATCTGTAGTTAATGTCATATCATCTGCAGGAACTAGACAATCTATGGTGAATTTGTCTGCGCTTCTTCCTAGCTGAACACCCTTACTGTTGATGGATTTTCTCCATTCTCTCACTACTTTCTCTAATGCACAATAGGGGTGATAAACCATCTTCATCGGCCGCGATGGTCTAGCGGTTCTAGGCGCTCAGTCCGGAACCGCGCGACTGCTACGGTCGCAGGTTCGAATCCTGCCTCGGGCATGGATGTGTGTGATGTCCTTACGTTAGTTAGGTTTAAGTAGTTCGAAGTTCTAGGGGACTGATGACCACAGATGTTAAGTCCCATAGTGCTCAGAGCCATTTGAACCATTTTGAAACCATCTTCCTGTTTTGCTTCTGATTTTATTTCAGAGGATTACGACAGTTTCGCCATAAATTTTACTTTTGGTGTTGTGTTTGTTGAAGTCCCTTTGATTATTTCTGTTGTTTTATTGTCGAGCCCGAATTCCTTTACAACACTGATCACTGCATTTCTGTCAATTGAGTCATGCGCTTTTTTAAAATCTACAAAAGTTACCACTTATTTCAAGTTTCTGATTTTCCTCATTTCTATTACGTTCTTTAGACTTAGTGTTTGCTCTGCTGAAAACCTTATCTTCCTGCATTCTGCTTGATACTCTCGTAGTTATGGGTCTAGAATCCCTTTAGTTCTCTTTAAAAGTGCCACGAACAACACCAACAACACCTTATATGACATTGGTAGGATGGATATACCTCTGTAATTGCTAGGATCAGTTTTTTTCCTTTTTATACAGGGTGGTCCATTGATAGTGACCGGGCCAAATATCTCACGAAATAAGCTTCAAACGAAAAAAATACAAAGAACGGAACTCGCCTAGCTTGAAGGGGGAAACCAGATGGCGATAAGGTTGGCCCGCTACATGGCGCTGCCATAGGTCAAACGAATATCAACTGCGTTTTTTTTTAATAGGAACGCCCATTTTTTATTACATATTCGTGTAGTACGTAAAGAAGTATGAATGTTTTAGTTGGACCACTTTTTCCCCTTTGTGATAGATGGCGCTGTAATAGTCACAAACGTATGTGTACGTGGTATCATGTAACATTCCGCCAGTGCGGACGGTATTTGCTTCGTGATACATTACCCGTGTTAAAAATGGACCGTTTACCAATTGCGGAAAAGGTCGATATCGTGTTGATGTATGGCTATTTTGATCAAAATGCCCAACGGGCGTGTGCTATCCTGGACGACATCATCCAAGTGTCCGGACCGTTCGCCGGATAGTTACGTTATTTAAGGAAACAGGAAGTGATCAGCCACATGTGAAATGTCAACCACGACCGGCAACAAATGATGATGCCCAAGTAGGTGTTTTAGCTGCTGTCGTGGCTAATCCGCACATCAGTAGCAGACAAATTGCGCGAAAATCGGGAATCTCAAAAACGTCGGTGTTGAGAATGCTACATCAACATCGACTGCACCAGTACCATATTTCTATGCACCAGGAATTGCATGGCGACGACTTTGAACGTCGTGTACAGTTCTGCCACTGGGCACAAGAGAAATTATGGGACTATGACAGATTTTTTGCACGCGTTCTATTTAGCGACGAAACGTCATTCACCAACAGTGGTAACGTAACCGGCATAATACGCACTATTGGGCAACGGAAAACCCACGATGGCTGCGAGAAGTGGAAGATCAGCGACCTTGGCGGATTAATGTATGGTGCGGCGTTATGGGAGGAAGGTTAATTGGTCCCCATTTATTGATGGCAATCTATATGGTGCAATGTATGCTTATTTCCTACGTAATGTTCTACCGATGTTACTACAAGATGTTTCACTGCATGACAGAATGACGATGTACTTCCAACATGATGGATGTCCGGCACATAGCTCGCGGTGCGGTTGAAGCGGTATTGAATAGCATATTTCATGACAGGCGGATTGGTCGTCGAAGCACCATACCATGGCCCGCATGTTCACCGGATCTGACGTCCCCAGACTTCTTTCTGAGGGGAAAATTGAAGGAAATTTGCTATCGTGATAACATTTTTCCTGTTCTTACCATTTTTTGTTTGCGTTCCAGATATTCCAAGCTCTTTCATCATCATCATCATCTGTTTATTGCTATATTAGCAGGTCCTTTGCCTCTCCATTTTCTGCGATCCATTGCTTCCTTCCTAAGGCTGCTGTATATTGTACCGTCCATCACGCCATCCAGTATCTGAAATCTCTTCCTTCCTCGCTTCCTTTTCCCTTCTACATGACCTACTAAAACCGTTTTTATCAGTCCGTCATTCTTTCTTAATATGTACCCAATCCAATTTCCTTTTCTTCTTTTTATTGCGTCTAGTAACTGTCTTTTTTCTCCCACTCTTCTCAGCACCTCTTAATTATTTACTCTGTCCATCCAACTTATTCTTTCCATCCTCCGCCAAGTCCACATCTCAAAAGCCTCCAGCCTATCTCTGTCTCTCTTTCTCAAAGTCCATGTTTCAGCGCCATACAGAAGAACACTCCATACAAAACATTTTATGAGTGTTTCCCTCAATTCTCTGTCCAGACTACTGCAGAAAATTCTCCTGTTCTAAAAAAAAATTCCTCTTTTGTTATTGCTATCGTTGTTTTAATTTCTGCGTTGCACTTTCAGTCGGTGTCGATCCTGCTTCCAAGATACTTAAAATTTTGCACCTTTCCAATATTTCTCCATTCAGCATAATTTTTATTTCTGTATTTCCTCCTAGTGCCAATACTTTTGTCTTCTTCGTGTTAATTTTTATTCCTTAATTTTTTTCCGTTAGCTTCGATGGTGTCCACTAAATCCTGTAATTCTTTTTCCTCTGTGGCTAAAAGGACCATGTCATCAGCAAACCTCAGACACCCTTCTCTTCTACCTTCAGTTTCTACTCTTTGTCATCTAATGAGCGTTGGTCAGTTATATTTTCCAAGTAGAGGTTGAAAAGGGTAGGTGACAGACAGCATCCTTGTCTTAGTCCTTTTCCAAGTCCCATCCAGTCTGTACTTTCTCCTCTCACTTAAACTGAGACTTTTTGATTAAGATATTATGAGTGGACAAGTCTTCTTGTTTTCCAGTCCACTCTCTTTTCCCTCATTATGATCACCAGCTTGTCCCAAGCCTCATTGTCAAATGCCTTTTCTAGATCAATGAAGCACATATAGAGGTCTCTTCCTTTTTCAATAAACCTTTCTCCCAAGATTCGTAGGAGCCCTGCTGTATATCTGGTGCCTGTATTCCGTCTAAAACCAAACTGCTCCTTGCCAAGATTCTCCTCCATCAAGTTTTCAACTTTTATAAATTATTCTCAACATCATTTTGGCTGAATGTGAAATGAAGCTAATTGTCCTGTGCTCACTGCATTTCTTGGTTCCTTGTTTTTTCGGTAATGGAATCCTTACTGCTGTCGGAAAGTCCTTAGGCCATTAGTTAGTAGTTTCAATTTTCTGGTTCTATATTATTTCCATGTTATTAGCAATCAACCATTAATGTCTTAATGAAGCTATTTCTGTCTGTTTTATAGATAAATTTGCTTCTATTAATTTATTTCCGCTGAGGCAGTTAATTTGAAAAGAAGTGTTTCATTCCGCACTATTGGCTACTTTCAACTTCGTTCAATTTCAAGTGCAAGTTTTCATTTTCTGGGACGAACGACATTATACCATAAGAAAGAACCAAACATGAGAATACAGCACTGGACCACCAAGAAAATTGGTATCACGAAAACCACGTGAAAAGCTGAACATCAGGTACTTCAGAGTGCATCTAGACACAGAAATGTGCAGTTAGAGCGGAATGAAGCATTTTTGTATGGTTTATGAAATTCTGATGCTGCTCGAGTAGTCTCTGATGTCCTGTTCCTTTTATGACATTGTAAGATCTCTTAATGATATATACGTACGAACATACGTAAACATTTACTTGAAGCTGACTAAGTAGGCAAATTTGGTCAGTAGTATTGAACTAAATATTTTGTTTCAAATATAATGACAGCTGTAGCAGAATTTTACAAAAATGGTTCAAATGGCTCTGAGCACTATGGGACTCAACTGCTGTGGTCATAAGTCCCCTAGAACTTAGAACTACTTAAACCTAACTAACCTAAGGACATCACACACATCCATGCCCGAGGCAGGATTCGAACCTGCGACCGTAGCGGTCATGCGGTTCCAGACTGAAGCGCCTTTAACCGCGCGGCCACTCCGGCCGGCGAATTTTACAAATCTGCCTTCTGTGAAAGTGTTTTTCGATCACAAGGTACTTGTCTAGTACTTCCTCTAGGCCTGAAGTTATTTCTTAATTTGTGTTTACGTCTTAAATTTATAAGATGCCATTCTCTTGTAAATTGTAAACTGGCAGCATACCGTATTTCATCGTTTTAACTCCCCACATGGCTGTATATTTATTCGTAGGGTAGAATATAAACTGTCAGTTGTACAGTTTCTTCACAGACAACCTTGTTAACTTTTTACACATTTTGAAATAGTCATGAAATTTATTGACCTTTATTCCGGTGTAAGCTACACGAGAAACTGTTTTTTTTTTTTTTTTTTTTTTTTTTTTTTTTTTTTTTTTTTTTTTTTGCAAGAAATTTGTATTCCATCCTACTAGCTTTTTGCAGTGCTGTGTAGATGTAAACCTGATTGGAAATGCTACATAACAATATTGCAGAGTACGAATAAAAAAAAAATCTGTCAAAATATAGCAAAATTTTATGGTACTTCGAGCTGAGGAGTCCAATTTTGAAATGATATTTTGCCAATAACTGCTTCCTTATTTGCATCCTTTATCTGGGTGGGATATGATAAACCAATTGCTCTAAGTACAACTTCGTATGTCCTCTCAGCAACATGCCGCAGAGCTGCATATGGTCACGTGATGCCCCACCACGCACGAAATTCCACCAGAAATGTGACGAAAAGCGTATGAGCAGAGCAAGCACCAAGCACGGGCTGCCTACGTCATCGTAGCTGCTCATGGACAGTACAGCCTGTTGGCTGGCGCTGTCTGGTAACTGCTCAAACGAACCTAGTATCACCTGATGCTTTGTCCGACATGAAGTAACTGGAAGGATGGAGGGAGGGGAAGAGGGGATCGGAAGGAGGATGGATGGGGAGGCTGCTTCTTCCAGCGTCCTCCGCCGGTGTTGTTGTGTACTAACTCAGTGTCTGCACAGTAGAGCGAGCACTTGGAACTGCTGCTTCCACTGACCTGGTAGGGAAGGTGTGTGTTTGGGAGCAAAACAGGGAGTGAGTTCGGTATCAAAGGGGCTTTGTTCGGGGATAATGTAGCACGCGACCGTGGAGCTGCCTAATGACTGTGGCCCTGGACTCCTGCAGTCACTGTCCGGTGCTCAGCGCATGTGCGGCTCCGACCCTGTCATCAAGTGCTACTCTACGGACAGCGTGCGCGAAGAAGCGAAGAAGAGAGTGTGTACAATCGGAAAGTTGTTTTTTCGTCAGATACGTTTAGCGCGATCTGTAATTACAAACAGTGAGTGTTTTATGTCGACGGCATTTCTTGCGCGATTTGGAAATAGCGATTTATTTGCGCATTTAATTACTTCTATTCGCTGTATGTTACAAGACCTGCAGCTCGCAAAATTAAATAAACAGCAAAGAATGATGAGATTTTTCCACCAAATAAAGAGAGCCAAACCCTGCAAATTGAACTTTATAAATAAACAATGCATTATTATTATTTATTGTTATGTCCTCTCTAATGTAATTGAATTTCCTATCATGAGATCCTTCAAGTCCACCAGCTCAGCGGTTTTCCCCGCCAGTTTTGTTCTGGGAGGAGTAGGGAATGAGTAGAGGTGGGAATCCCCTGGTGGTGGCACTGTGCACTAGGTCAGTCAGTCCCTACACGTCAAGGTGAGCACACACGCGAAAATTTCCCAACAAGTCAACACCTCCAGTCTGCAGCAGTGTAATTACATAATTAGGACATGTAGCTGTTGGACAGGGTAATATTTGCACCTGCCACACCAACAGCTCTGCACAGACTGAGTGATTTTCCGGTCAATTTTTTGTAGCCACAGGGAAGAAGTGCTGTGAGGTTAGGGGAGGGCTGAGAGTTTTCCCAGAAGGTGGAGGGTAATTAATTGATAAAATTAATTTATAAGTTAATTTTATATCAAAAGTGTGCCTCTATCGGTGAGGGGGAGGGTGGAGGTTGAGGTTAGGTTAGGTTAGTGTTGTTTAACGTCCCGTCGACAACGATGTCATTAGAGACGGAGCGCAAGCTCGGGTTAGGGAAGGATGGGGAAGGAAATCGGCCGTGCCCTTTCAAAGGAACCATCCCGACATTTGCCTGAAACGATTTAGGGAAATCACGGAAAACCTAAATCAGGATGGCTGGAGACAGGATTGAACCGTCGTCCTCCCGAATGCGAGTCCAGTGTGCTAACCACTGCGCCACCTCGCGTGAAGGTTGAGGATTTACCAGCGTGATGGGAAAGAAGAGGGGGGAGGGGATTTCTCAGAAGGAAGGATTATCCCCTTGAGGTCATAAGGTAACCCACATGGGATCAAAAATAAATTATTATTACCATATGTTAAGGGGAGGGGGAGGTGTTACAAATCAATCAAGTTTGGCCCTGAATATATGCTTGCCCATCAATGTATGCAACCCGCAATGTGGAGTAGAATGAACATTACCCTACTGCTCACAGGAAGCGTTAAATCGTAAGAAATAGCGTGCACTGACACAAAGAGTGGACCTTTATTTAACGGGAAGGCACCAGGAAAAGGAAGAAGAAGAGGAGAAAAAGAAGAAGAAGAGTAAGTTCTGAGTGTAAGGTGATGTATCCTTTGTTCATGTGCTCAAAGACAAGTTGAAGCAGGCCATCCATCTCCAGCATGATGCTGTTCCTCGTCCGACAATGCAGCATTAGAACATCTCCAGACCAGTAGCTGTAGGACACTGAAAATTCCAGTCACACTACGCACACATCTCGTGGCGATGCATCAGCCTCAGTGGGCAGGTAAACACATGCGCACAGCTGATGCATCTCACGTGTCCCGTTAGGATCCCTAGGAACGATGCAACCTGAGCTATTCTGGGAAGCATTGGAAGAGATTTCTATGGCACTGGACCCGCAGCCCTGCGTCATCGCGCCAGCAACGGTGCCTAAGAGAACATGTATTTTGACAGGAATTTCTCAGGTGTCTTGCAGGACCCGAACAGACACATGTGCATGGCTCGGCAGCTGACGACCACGTCGTCACTTCGTGGGGCGCTGCTGGTATTCCATCGATTTCCCCGACCAATAGGGTGCTGCAAATTAAAAAGACTACCGCAAGAGAAATTTGTTAACATCAGGTATAGATTTAAGTGTCAGGAAGTCGTTTCTGAAAGTATTTGTATGGAGTGTAGCTACGTATGTAAGCGAAACGTGGACGATAAATAGTTTAGACAAGAAGCGAATAGAAGCTTTCGAAATGTGGTGCTACAAAAGAATGCTGAAGATTAGATGGGTAGATCACATAACTAATGAGAAGGTATTGAATAGAATTGGGGAGAAGAGGAGTTTGTGGCACAAGTTGACTAGAAGAAGGGATCTGTTGGTAGGACATGTTCTGAGGCATGAAGGTATCACGAATTTAGTATTGGAGGGCAGCGTGGAGGGTAAAAATCATAGAGGGAGAAAAAAATGGCTCTGAGCACTATGGGACTTAACATCTATGGTCCTCAGTCCCCTAGAACTTAGAACTACTTAAACCTAACTAACCTAAGGACAGCACACAACACCCAGCCATCACGAGGCAGAGAAAATCCCTGACCCCGCCGGGAATCGAACCCGGGAACCCGGGCGTGGGAAGCGAGAACGCTACCGCACGACCACGAGATGCGGGCATAGAGGGAGACTAAGAGATGAATACACTAAGCAGATTCAGCAGGATGTAGGTTGCAGTAGGTACTGGGAGATGAAGAAGCTTGCATAGGATAGAGTAGCATGGAGAGCTGCATCAAACCAGTCTCAAGACTGAAGACCACAACAACAACAACAACAACCCCATACATGTGAAGAATATCGATTTAATTAAATGCGTACATTTTTATGTCAATGTGGTGTTAGCAGTACAATAGTTAAGGGGAGAGTGTGTGTGAGTGGGTGACATGGAGCAGAACAGAAGGTTAAGTACAGAACACTAGGCTAATTTGCATAATTTTTATGTAAAACACTGTACAATAGTTTAAGGGGCTGGGTGACAAAGAAGAATGCGCCAGAAATGGCGTTCTAAAGCATGTGAAATTCGGAAAGTGTTCCAGAAAATGGTGGGAGGACATAACTAATATAACTTAATTTAGTAACAAAGGCGGTGCAATAGTTTGAGGAAATGGCAGTGACATGGAAAACCACTTAACAGAACAATAGATTAAGTGCCAACAAAGGGCAGAACATTAGGAAAAGACACCCAGAGTACAGTGCCAAACATGAGGTTATGCAACATGTTTTCCCCATGTAATTATTTCTTACAGAACCTACATGTTTCCCAACAGCAGCGAATGATTAGCAAGAGAAATCCAACCCTCACAAACTGAATTTTTTATAAATAAACAATATGCCCTTGAACTGCCTGTTGTGAGATCCTTCCTCTCCACCAGAGAGTCACATATTTCCATATATTCTGTACACTGCCTTGAATCCCCTAAATTGTTTAAATAAACCATGGTCCACACATTTTATAAATTGTTTAAACAATGTTCCATACACAGCAGTCGCTTTCTGGACAAATTCAGTAACTAAATATATCAACTATATTCCATACACTGCCAATAATATTCTATTCATTGTCTAAAGTGTTTAAACAATATTCCACACAATGCAATTCAATTCCCTCTAAATGCCCAATCAACTAAGGCTTTTTCCTGTCAATTTTGGGGAGGTAGGGTGTGAGGGGAGTTGGTTTACCAGAAGGTGGAGGCTAATTAACTGATCAATTTAATTAAATAGTCAATGAAATTGATAAGAGTGAGAGAGGCAATTCCAATAACTCAGACCTGAATGTGTACCTGTAGCTGCAAGGGGGAGAGGTTTCCTGAGGGGTGGGTGGGGGGGGGAGGGTGGTGGGGGGAACACTAGGTTCAGATGGCTCTAAGCACTATGGGACTCAACATCTGAGGTCATCAGTCCCCTGGACTTAGAACTACTTAAATCTAACTAATCTAAGGACAGCACACACATCCATGCCTGAGGCAGGATTCGAACCTGCAGCTATAGCGGTCGCATGGTTCCGGACTGAAGCGCCTAGAACCGCTCGGCCATAGCGGCTGGCAAAAGGAAGGATCCTTTTAGCAGAACAATAGGTTAAGGGCCTCTCAATCAAAGTAGAACAATAGGTTCGCCCCTGAGTGCATACCTGCCCCTCATGTAGGCAACCTGCACTAATAAAATGTGCCAGAATGGACTTTGGTCCTCTACTGCCATCTGCACCATCTATGGGGGGCCAAAATATATGAAGATGGCTTGTACATAAATCGAAACCGGATAATAAAGAAACATTATTGCTATCTTGTCTGTTCATTTCAACTTAAATATAGCATCTGGACGCTGTTGTCAAAATTTATGAACAAATGGAATTAAGTCAATGTATGAAATCATACAAAAATACAAGAGTTGGGTGCTCGTTTATTTGAACATGCGGGTTCAATTCCTGCAAAATTTTACTTTCTTCTGATCTAACTGAGTTATTCTCACCTGTTTTCCCTGTTTTGACCATGGTGGACGCGCATTCGGCAATCTGGCAGGGCACTAGCAGGGATGGTACTTCACCAAAACGTCATTTACAAGGAATTAAGGTGATCAGGAGACCCTTGAGATTTTGGAGGGTTCATTCTTGGTCTTGTTCGATGTGTCATGCTGGTATATTCTGATGTTGTCACGGTGAGAATTGTCGAATGAGAACCCTCACCGTCTAGGCAGGAGGCTGTGGGTGAAAGTTCTTCGCCATGGAGAGGTTCTTCAGCCTCTGAACAATCAAGAAACGCCAAGCTCTCGCTCTTTCGGTATAGCTAATTTCTGACTCACCGCCATCAGAATCTGTACAAAAAAATTCAGATCGACGTTTTCTTAAAAGTTTTTTCTTAGAGTTGTCAACCTTAGCAGTTTCACCCTTCTTCATTGTATATGGCTTTTTCTTTCTCTCTCTCTCTCTCTCTTTCTCCCCTTTTTTTGCCCTTTCAGCCACAACTCTACCTTGCTGGGACTGTCTTTTAGAATAGTAGCAAATCTTCTTTTTCGGCCGTAGCTAGATTGATGTCGTGGCCCGAATGTAGAGAAGGACGAATTCCTTTTATGGTGGTGTGCATTTATTAATTTTTTACGGTCATCATTGCTTTTTTATGGGCGGTAATGGAGGGTTTAGTTGACATAAGGTGTGGGGCGAGTTGCTACAGGTACGCCAACGGACCCCGTATCTGACTATGCCAGCTAACCTCTCGACGATATCAAAAACGGAATGGATTCTACAGAATTTCAAACATCAGAAACAAAAGATTATGACAAAATCATGCAACCAAGGTTTACCACTCTTTCGAAAACCGCCATCAGTGGGGCCTCAATTCAGTCTACGGGTTCATCAGAACAAAAAGGTTAACGAGGAAAAAATTTAGTCACCAATCGCGAAAACGAAGGAACTGCGGTCCTTTCTTCGTAATGCTTCCAGGCAGACTCAAGTGGATGGTGCATCGCTACATACACTCCCCACAATGATAGTGCTCAAACTCCACGGTGTCAGGAAATGGAAGTTGTTTGCTAATTAGCCGCTTATACCAAGTAACCCCGGTCTTCCCTACTGTAAATTAGGAAAGGTTTGCACCAGAAGCGTTTGGTTTTATCAATAAAGCGTCGTCAGCCGCTGGTGCCATTTAACGCTCCTTTTTTTATACATACGTATTAAACACAAAGCGTCTGGTTGGAAATTTTCCGGTTTGCAGCACATCTGTACAAGACAATAACTGTTACATAACAGCTGCTGCGGGACATGGCCACCTAGACGAACGTGGGATTAATCGTTTTATGAAATTATGCTAGATGACTGCAACGACATCTTTGGTTGCTGGAGTTCAATACCGTACTGCAACTGCCCGTTTCGTCATGTAAGTTTAAGACCTCATAGAGCGCCGCCGCAGTATTTGATGGAAGAGTGGTAGGAAGAAGAATGAAGGAAAACAATGTGACAGCGGTCGGCGCCGTGCCTCGCGCGGCTGGTGCGCAGTTGAGTCACGTAGCGGCGAGGTGAAAGTGACATGTGCCGCTCCGGGACAGATGGCACCGTTTCCAATATCTGCCTGACTGCACAATGAAGAGTTACCTACCAGTGCGAAAGCCAGTCACAGAACGTAGCGACTGTCAGGGGCTCTATCATTAGATTTACACTCTAAGCCAATATACAGGGTGTTAGAAAAAGGTACGGTCAAACTTTCACGAAACATTCCTCACACACTAATAAAGAAAAGATGATATGTGGACATGTGTCCGGAAACGCTTAATTTCCATGTTAGAGCTCATTTTAGTTTCGTCAGTATGTACTGTACTTCCTCGATTCACCGCCAGTTGGCCCAATTGAAGGAAGGTAATGTTGACTTCGGTGTTTGTGTTGATATGCGACTCGTTGCTCTACAGTACTAGCATCAAGCACATCAGCACGTAGCATCAACAGGTTAGTGTTCATCACGAGCGTGGTTTTGCAGTTAGTGCAATGTTTACAAATGCGGAGTTGGCAGATGCCCATTTGATCTATGGATTAGCACGGAGCAATAGCCGTGGCGCGGTACGTTTGTATCGAGACAGATTTCCAGAACGAAGGTATCCCGACAGGAAGACGTTCGAAGCAATTTATCGGCGTCTTAGGGAGCACGGAACATTCCAGCCTATGACTCGCGACTGGGGAAGACGTAGAACGACGAGGACACCTGCAATGGACGAAGCAATTCGTGCAGTTGACGATAACCCTAATGTTAGCGTCAGAGAAGTTGCTGCTGTACAAGGTAACGTTGACCACGTCACTGTATGGAGAGTGCTACGGGAGAACCAGTTGTTTCCGTACCATGTACAGCGTGTGCAGGCACTATCAGCTGCTGATTGGCCTCCACGGGTACACTTCTGCGAATGGTTCATCCAACAATGTGTCAATCCTCATTTCAGTGCAAATGTTCTCTTTACGGATGAGGCTTCATTCCAACGTGATCAAATTGTAAATTTTCACAATCAACATGTGTGGCTGACGAGAATCCGCACGCAATTGTGCAATCACGTCATCAACACAGATTTTGTGTGAACGTTTGGGCAGGCATTGTTGGTGATGTCTTGATTGGGCCCCATGTTCTTCCACCTACGCTCAATGGAGCACGTTATCATGATTTTATACTGTGCTGCTAGAACATGTGCCTTTGAAAGTACGACACAACATGTGGTTCATGCACGATGGAGCTCCTGCACATTTCAGTCGAAGTGTTCGTACACTTCTCAACAACAGATTCGGTGACCGATGGATTGGTAGAGGCGGACCAATTCCATGGCCTCCACGCTCTCCTGACCTCAACCTTCTTGAATTTCATTTATGGGGGCATTTGAAAGCTCTTGTCTACGCAACCGCTGTACCAAATGTAGAGACTCTTCGTGCTCGTATTGTGGACGGCTGTGATACAATACGCAATTCTCCAGGGCTGCATCAGCGCATCAGGGATTCCATGCGACGGAGGGTGGATGCATGTATCCTCGGTAACGGAGGACATTTTGAACATTTCCTGTAACAAAGTGTTTGAAGTCACGCTGGTACGTTCTGTTGCTGTGTGTTTCCATTCCATGATTAATGTGATTTTAAGAGAAGTAATAAAATGAGCTCTAACATGGAAAGTAAGCGTCTCCGGACACATGTCCACATAACATATTTTCTTTCTTTGTGTGTGAGGAATGTTTCCTGAAAGTTTGGCCGTACCTTTTTGTAACACCCTGTATAAGACGCACCACGGAGCAATTATCCGAATGGGACGGAAATCGATAGACGTGACGTACAGGCACAAAGTAAACAAATGATCACAATTTCCGAAAAATTTGATGATTTATTCAAGAGAAAGAGTTTCACTAATTGAGCAAGTCAATAACGCGTTGATCCTGTGATATAATAAAATAAAGGCGATGTTGTTATTCAATGGAAAAGTTGGAATTTGAGATTTCGTTTACTGTTTTATCAATCACAGTTGACGTTAGAATCAAGAATTGACCATTGTCATAAAATATTGCATTATGAAATGTGAATAGTCTTTACTTGCAGTTTCGCGTGGCTTGAAGCAGTCACAGCTAGCGTGCTATTGATTAAGAAATTGCATTATCGTCTTTCTAATTACTTCGTGACCGTAGACGCTACAGTCTGGAACCGAGCGACCGCTACGGTCGCAGGTTCGAATCCTGCCTCGGGCATGGATGTTCTAGGCGACTGATGACTCAGAAGTAAAGTGGCATAGTGCTCAGAGCCATTTGAACCATGATCGTAGATACGATCATACCCGGTTGTGAAGTTATTGTCATGAAAAAACAATTTCCTAAGGGACCAGAAAGTTCTTAAGGGCGCAAAAACAACTGTAACATCACACAAAACGAGAATTCAATATCAAAGCTGATGCAAGAAGACGATAAAACAGTTTTTTTTATGTAACACGCAAATTGGACTGCTGATCTCGGCGTCTGTAATCTTAGCAAAATGCATAGTTAAAATGAAAATAATACTGTGGAGATGATAGGAATGAGCACTGCTAAATGATTCAATATTTCCAGAACAAATATTTATTATAACTAAAACATATATCGTACCTTATGCTTAGTACTACAACGACGGTAGATTTTTATGTCCGTTTCATGTCCATTGAGCGCTCTTTTATATAGCCATTGTCCTCTTGAGTCGCCCGTGCGACGTCACGATAAGTTACAACAGTTCTTCTTTTTACACTTCACTCAAACTTAGACAAAACACGTTTTTATACATTTAGTAAAAATTACATCAGACCGCCACAAATCTGCGTCCGTCTTACTTAAGAAAAACAGTACAAATGTTTAGCGCTCAACGCTTCATTTGTTCTCCAGCGAACAGAATAGTGAAGGATTGCATATCGATCCGTATTCTTCTGTTTATATTGCCGCCCAAAGACGACGAATTACATTATTTAGGAATTTACACCGTCGCTATGCGACGCCTTATTATACATTAATCATTCTTTATAAACAAGTATTCGCTTTCTGGCTGAAAGTGTTAACTATTTGCTGCTTTAATGAAGCCAAAAATGGTAAATATCGCAATCCATCTTTGGCCCTTGTGCAAGTAATTATTCGGCTTGGCATTGATTGACAAAGTTGTTGGATGTCCTCTTGTGGAATATCGTGTCAAGTTATGTCGTGCTGGAACTTTAGATCGTCATAATCCCGAGCTGGTTGGAGGGCCCAGGCCATAATGCTCCAAACGTCCTCAATTGGGGAGAGATCTGGCGACCTTGCGGCCAAGGTACGGTTTGGCAAACACGAAGACAGTCAGTAGAAAATTTCGCCATGTGTGGAAGGGCGTTATCCCAGGATGGCTTGCCACGAAGAAACAACAAAACGGAGCGTAGAATATCGTCGACATACCGTTGTGCTGTAAGAGTGCCTTGGATGACAACCAAGTTCTGCAATGAAGAGAATGGGTGCACCAGACCATAGCTCCTGGTTGTTAGGCAGTACGCCGGGCGACAGACAGTTTGGTATTCCTTCGCTGTACGGGGCTTCTCCAGACACGTCTTCACTGCTTATTGGGTCTCAATTCGAAGCCGGACTCTTCACTGTAGACAATTCTACTAAAGTTAATGAGATTCCAGATGGGAAACATGTCTGGAGACGTCCCAGACACTGGTGGGGTAGCGCCCTGACTTCCTTCCGCCGTACAGCTCGACAACCAGGAGTGAGGGTCGTCTCTGGTGCCATTTCTTTTCACAGCAGGCTCACTTTGGTTGCCATTCACCGGACACTTACAGCGCAGCGGTACGTCGATGACATTCAACGCCCCGTTTTGTTGCCATTCGTGGCAAGCCATCCTAGGATTACATTTCAGCAGGATAACGCCCGCCGGCACACGGCGAGAGTTTCTTCCGCTTGTCTTCCTGGTTGCCAAACCCTACCTTGGTTAGCAAGATCGCCGGATCTGCTCCCAATCGAGAACTTTCGGAGCATTATAGGAAGGGCCCTGCAAACAAGCTCGGGGTTCTGACGATCTAACGCACCAGTTGGCCACAGCTGGGCATGATATCCCGTAAGAGGACATCCGACAATTATGTCAATCAGTATCAAGACTGATAACGGCTTGCATAACGGCCAGAGCTGGACCAAAACGTTACTGACTAGCTCAATTTGCGAAGCTTTTTGTCTTGAATAAATCATACAGTTTTTCTGAAATTCTAATTATTTATTTGTCTGTACATGTAAATAACATACATCGATTTCCGTCCCATTCTGATGATTCCCTCGTGGTTCGTGTTTTTTAGTCTTAGAGTGTATATTTTTAAATTTTTTTAATGAACAATACTGCCTCCAAAATAAAATTGTAATCTCAATTGCGAATTAGCAGTTAATTCCATAAATTATCTGGTAGTAGGCATTAGGAGTGATTTAAAATGGAATGACAACATAAAATTGATCGTCGGTAAAGCAGATGCCAGACGGAGATTCATTGGAAGAAGCCTATGGAAATGCAATCCGAAAACAAAGGAAGTAGGTTACAGTACACTTGTTCGCCCACTGCTTGAATACTGCTCAGCAGTGTGGGATCCGTACCAGATAGGGTTGATAGAAGAGAGAGAGAAGATCCAACGGAGAGCAGCGCGCTGCGTTACAGGATCAGTTAGTAATCGTGAAAGCGTTACGGAGATGATAGATAAACTCCAGAGGAAGACTCTGCAAGAGAGACGCTCAGTAGCTCGGTACGGGTTTTTGTTGAAGTTTCCAGAACATACCTTCACCGAGGAGTCAAGCAGTATATTGCTCCCTCCTACGTATACCTCGCGAAGAGACCATGAGGATAAAATCAGAGAGATTAGAGCCCACACAGAGGCATACCGACAACCTTTCTTTCCACGAACAATTTTTTTTTTTTTTGTCGTCAGTCTACTGACTGGTTTGATGCGGCCCGCCACAAATTCCTTTCCTGTGCTAACCTCTTCATCTCAGAGTAGCACTTGCAACCTACGTCCTCAATTATTTGCTTGACGTATTCCAATCTCTGCCTTCCTCTACAGATTTTGCCCTCTACAGCTCCCTCTAGTACCATGGAAGTCATTCCCTCATGTCTTAGCAGATGTCCTATCATCCTGTCCCTTCTCCTTATCAGTGTTTTCCACATATTCTTTGCCTCTCCGATTCTTCGTAGAACCTCCTCATTCCTTACCTTATCAGTCCACCTAATTTTCAACATTCGTCTATAGCACCACATCTCAAATGCTTCGATTGTCGTCTGTTCCGGTTTTCCCACAGTCCATGTTTCACTACCATACAATGCTGTACTCCAGACGTACATCCTCAGAAATTTCTTCCTCAAATTAAGGCCAGTATTTGATATCAGTAGACTTCTCTCGGCCAGAAATGCCTTTTTTGCCATAGCGAGTCTGCTTTTTATGTCCTCTTGCTCCGTCCGTCATTGGTTATTTTACTGCCTAGGTAGCAGAATTCCTTAACTTCATTGACTTTGTGACCGTCAATCCTGATGTTAAGTTTCTCGCTGTTCTCAATTCTACTACTTCTCATTACCTTCGTCTTTCTCCGATTTATTCCCAAACCATACTGTGTACTCATTAGACTGTTCATTCCGTTCAGCAGATCATTTAATTCTTCTTCACTTTCACTCAGGATAGCAATGTCATCAGCGAATCGTATCATTGATATCCTTTCACCTTGTATTTTAATTCCACTTCTGAACCTTTCTTTTATTTCCATAATTGCTTCCTCGATGTACAGATTGAAGAGTAGGGGCGAAAGGCTACAGCCTTGTCTTACACCCTTCTCAATACGAGCACTTCGTTCTTGATCGTCCACTCTTATTATTCCCTCTTGGTTGTTGTACATATTGTATATGACCCGTCTCTCCCTATAGCTTACCCCTACTTTTTTCAGAATCTCGAACAGCTTCCACCATTTTATATTGTCGAACGCTTTTTCCAGGTCGACAAATCCTATGAAAGTGTCTTGATTTTTCTTTAGCCTTGCTTCCATTATTGACCGTAACGTCAGAATTGCCTCTCTCGTCCCTTTACTTTTCCTAAAGCCAAACTGATCGTCACGTAGCGCATTCTCAATTTTCTTTTCCATTCTTCTGTATATTATTCTTGTAAGCAGCTTCGATGCATGAGATGTTAAGCTGATTGTGCGATAATTCTCGCACTTGTCAGCTCTTGCCGTCTTCGGAATTGTGTGGATGATGCTTTTCCGAAAGTCAGATGGTATATCGCCAGACTCATATGCTACACACCAACGTGAATAGTTGTTTTGTTGCCACTTCCCCCAATGATTTCAGAAATTCTGATGGAATGTTATCTATCCCTTCTGCCTTATTAGACCGTAAGTCCTCCAAAGCTCTTTTAAATTCCGATTCGAATACTGGATCCCCTATCTCTTCTAAATCGACTCCTGTTTCTTCTTTATGACATCAGACAAATCTTGACCCTCATAGAGGTTTTGAATGTATTCTTTCCACCTATCTGCTCTCTCCTCTGCATTTAACAGTGGAATTCCCATTGCACTCTTAATGTTACCACCGTTGCTTTTAATGTCACCAAAGGTTGTTTTGACTTTCCTGTATGCTGAGTCTGTCCTTCTGACAATCATATCTTTTTCGATGTCTTCACATTTTTCCTGCAGCCATTTCGTCTTAGCTTCCCTGCACTTCCTACTTATTTCATTCCTCAGCGACTTGTATTTCTGTATTCCTGATTTTCCCGGAACATGTTTGTACTTCCTCCTTTCATCAATCAACTGAAGTATTTCTTCTGTTACCCATGGTTTCTTCGCAGCTACCTTCTTTGTACCTATGTTTCCCATTCCCAACTTCTGTGATGGCCCTTTTTAGAGATGTCCATTCCTCTTCAACTGTACTGCCTACTGCGCTATTCCTTATTGCTGCATCTATAGCGTTAGAGAACTTCAAACGTATCTCGTCATTCCTTAGTACTTCCGTGTCCCACTTCTTTGCGTATTGATTCTTCCTGACTAATGTCTTTAACTTCAGCCTACTCTTCATCACTACTATATTGTGATCTGAGTCTATATCTGCTCCTGGGTACGCCTTACAATCCAGTATCTGATTTCGGAATCTCTGTCTGACCATGGTGTAATCTAATTGAAATCTTCCCGTATCTCCCGGCCTTTTCAAAGTATACCTCCTCCTCTTCTGATTCTTGAACAGGGTATTCGCTATTACTAGCTGAAACTTGTTACAAAACTCAATTAGTATTTCTCCTCTTTCATTCCTTGCCCCAAGCCCATATTCTCCTGTAACCTTTTCTTCTACCCCTTCCCTACAACTGCATTCCAGTCGCCCATGACTATTAGATTTTCGTCCCCCTTTACATACTGCATTACCCTTTCAATATCCTCATACACTTTCTCTATCTGTTCATCTTCAGCTTGCGACGTCGGCATGTATACCTGAACTATCGTTGTCGGTGTTGGTCTGCTGTCGATTCTGATTAGAACAACCCGGTCACTGAACTGTTCACAGTAACACACCCTCTGCCCTACCTTCCTATTCATAACGAATCCTACACCTGTTATACCATTTTCTGCTGTTGTTGATATTACCCGATACTCATCTGACCAGAAATCCTTGTCTTCCTTCCACTTCACTTCACTGACCCCTACTACATCTAGATAGAGCCTTTGCATTTCCCTTTTCAGATTTTCTAGTTTCCCTACCACGTTCAAGCTTCTGACATTCCACGCCCCGACTCATAGAACGTTATCCTTTCGTTGATTATTCAGTCTTTTTCTCATGGTAACCTCCCCCTTGGCAGTCCCCTCCCGGAGATCCGAATGGGGGACTATTCCGGAATCTTTGCCTAATGGAGAGATCATCATGACACTTCTTCAAATACAGGCCACATGTCCTGTGGATACACGTTACGTGTCTTTAATGCAGTGGTTTCCATTGCCTTCTGCATCCTCATGTCGTTGATCATTGCTGATTCTTCCGCCTTTAGGGGCAATTTCCCACCCCTAGGACAAGAGAGTGCCCTGAACCTCTATCCGCTCCTCCGCCCTCTTTGACAAGGCCGTTGGCAGAATGAGGCTGACTTCTTATGCCGGAAGTCTTCGGCCGCCAATGCTGATTATTTATCAAAATTTAGGCAGTGGCGGGGATCTAACCCGGGACCGAAACGTTTTTTTGATTATGAATCAAAGACGCTACCCCTAGAACACGAGTCTTTTTTTTTATTTTTTTTTTTTACGAGACTAGAATAGAAGGGAGAACCGACAGAGGTACTCAGGATACCCTCCGCCACACACCGTCAGGTGGCTTGCGGAGTATGGATGTAGATGTAGACGTAGAATGAGCAATTTCAATGATCGGAAAGGAAGTGATTACCAGAGGCAGCCTGTGCCTTGTGGAACGCATTCATGTTTCCGTCCAAAAAAATATGATAAAAATTCTCTTTTAATTCCATTTATTCTACAAAAACCTTCTCACAGGTACTGCAAACTATGAAAAAACCGCGGTGGTCTTGCGGTTCTAGGCGCTGCAGTCCGGAAACGCGGGACTGCTACGGTGGCAGGTTCGAATCCTGCCTCGGGCATGGTTGTGTGTGATGTCCTTAGGTTAGTTAGGTTTAAGTAGTTCTAAGTTCTAGGGGGCTGATGACCTAAGATGTTAAGTCCCATAGTGCTCAGAGCCATTTGAACCATTTTTTTATTCCAGCGCAATCTGGTTTCCTCTGGCTGACCAAAGATGACGCACTGGAAAAGGATACGGCGCAGAGAAACAACTTGCGCACTGGTCAGAACATCTGGTGGAAAAGTCGAGGAATTCCGTTACATAATGAAGTGAACACGGGGATGGAGTTCAGTTGCTGAGTATTACAGCAACGATTGAATTAGATTCGCTGAGGTTAAATCAGTTAAAATGTTATGGCACGAAATGATATCGGTGGAAACCGGTCAAAAATGTTTAACCCACAATATGGTCAATATTTCGTGGCTGACAAAAATTTTGCCAGACCGGGACCCCTACCAATCGTCGATTCATTTGGTTTCAGTGTACTTAATGCAGCTGATCTGTACTGCCTATGGCGGGGCTAGTCACTAACCCACGCCAAATTTGTTCCCCCGGTGGGGCTATGCCTATATACCCCGGGGGAGAAGAGAGCCTCCGGTTGAAGCAGTCTACATCTACATCTACATGCATACTCCGCAAGCTACCGTACGGATACCCTGCACCACCACTAGTCATATCCTTTTCTGACTGTCTACATGCCTACGTACGCACCCCAAACTCTCTAATCTTATCTTGATGGTCCTTAACGTGGAATGTAAGTTGGCTCCCTCTACAGCCTGTCTCAAATGCTGCCTCTAGTTTTTTCTTTAGTACTCCTCGAAAAGAATGTCGCCTTCCCTTCAGGGATTCCCATTTGAGTTCCCGAAGCATCTTCGTGACACTTGCGTGTTGTTCGAAGCTACCAGTAACAAATCTAGTAGCCCGCCACTGAATTACTTCGATGTTTTCCCAGATACTCGGGCAATATTTAACAGGTGGCATTAGCGTTCTATATGCAGTCTCCTCTGCAGATGAACCACATCTTCCTAAACTTGTGCTAATAAAACTAAGTCGACCATTCGCCTTCGCTACGTTACATGCTCACTCCATCTCATACTGCTTTGCAACGGCACGCGCAGACATGTAATCGCCGTGACTGTGTCAAGCAGGACGCTACTAATCCTTTGTTGCTGTTGTGGTCTTCAGTCCAGAGATTGGTTTGCTGCAGCTCGCCATGCTACTCTATCCTGTGCGAGCTTCTTCATCTCCCAGTACCTACTGCAACCCACATCCTTCTGAATCTGCTTAGTGTATTCATCTCTTGGTCTCCCTCTACGATTTTTACCCTCCACGCTGCCCTCCAATACTAAATTGGTGATCCCTTGATGCCTCAGAACATGTCCTACCAACCGATCCCTTCTTCTTGTCAAGTTGTGCCACAAACTCCTCCCCAATTCTGTTCAATACCTCCTCAGTAGTTATGTGATCTATCCATCTAATCTTCAGCATTCTTCTGTTGCACCACATTTCGAAAGCTTCTTTTCTCTTCTTGTCCACACTATTTATCGTCCGTATTTCACTTCCATACATGGCCACACTCCATACAAAGACTTTCAGAAAGGACTTCCTGACACTTAAATCTATACTCGATGTTAACAAATTTCTCTTCTTCAGAAACGCTTTCCTTGCCATTGCCAGTCTACATTTTATATCCTCTCTACTTCGACCATCATCAGTTATTTTGCTCCCCAAATAGCAAAACTCATTTACTACTTTAAGCGTCTCATTTCCTAATCTAATTATCACAGCATCGCCCGATTTAATTTGACTACATTCCATTATCCTCGTTTTGGTTTTGTTGATGTTCATCTTATTTCCTCCTTTCAACACACTGTCCTTCAGCTGCTCTTCCAGGTCCTCTGCTGTCTCTGACAGAATTACAATGTCATCGGTGAACCTCAAAATTTTTATTTCTTCTCCATGGATTTTAATTCCTACTCCGAATCCTAATCCTTTATTCGAACATTATGGATTCGTTTTTTCTACTCATCTGCATCAACTTACATTCTTCTCCATTTAGTCATAACTGTGTTCGAAAGTAATGAGAAGAAAAATCAACAAAAATTTGAATCTCTCCTGGAGGCGTGCTGAGATTGAAAGCGACTGCTCGCGAAATGCAAGAAATATTGATTCACTTACAAACTGTCGTATTTATTATTACAACAGTTTATTATAGGGCTGAGCAATATAACATTTCTCTTCGAACTGAAATCTAAGATAAATAAGCGGACAAGTGTTAAATCCTAGAATTACTTACATACAGCCTGTAGGAAGCGACTTATAGCTTCTGATCAAGATATATCTACATCTACGTGATTACTCTTCTATTCACAATAAAATTCTTGGCATAGGGTTCAATGAACCACCTTCAATCTGTCTCTCTACCGTTCCACTCTTGAACGGCACGCGGGAAAAACGAGCACTTAAATTTTTCTTTGCGAACCCTGATTTCCCTTATTTTATCGTGATGATCATTTCTCCCTATGTAGGTGGGTGCCAACAGAATGTTTTCGCAGTCGGAGGAGAAAACTGGTGATTGAAATTTCATGAGAAGATCCCGTCGCAAACGAAAAACGCCTTTGTTTTAATGATTGCTACTCCAATTCACGTATCATGTCTGTGACACTATCTCCCCTATTTCGCGATAATACAAAACGAGCTGCCCTTCTTTGTACTTTTTCGATGTCATCCGTCAATCCCACCTGATGCGGATCCCACACCGCACAGCAATACTCCAGAACAGGGCGGACAAGCGTGGTGTAAGCAGTCTCTTTAGTAGATTTGTTGCACCTTCTAAGTGTTTTGCCAATGAACTGCTCTACCCACAATATTATCTATGTGAACGTTCCAATTTAGGTTGTTTGGAACTGTAATCCCTAAGTATTAAGTTGAATTTACAGCTTTCAGATTTGTGTGACTTAACGCGTAATTGAAATTTAGCTGATTTCTTTTACTACTCATGTGAAGAACTTCACACTTTTCCTTATTCAGGGGTATTAGTAGAAAGTCTGAAGGTAGAAAGAAGAGAGCTTTCTCAGAACTCTGGAATAGGTTGAACGGGTAATAATTATGCATGGTGTACAAAACATAATATTTATTGTATAGAAAATCATTCATTGCTGGAAAGGTGTCAGCTTTTGCCATATATTTTAGTCATCAGAGACAAATGTGTTGAGTTGCATTTTATTGTGGCTAACGAACGAAAAAATACAGGATTCATTATTTACACTATGAAACTCTAGAGCACATTGGATAGAAACTCAGCATACCTTATCGTCTCGCTGCTTCTACTGATGTCCAGTGGTGGTTGTCAGTTCCCTTGCGTCGTGGCTGCGTACAGAATAGAATGCTGTCTGTACGTGCTCCGTATTTTGCCTAAGTCCATAGGCCAGAGTCTTCTCCTAATTATGACTCATCTTGACTGTCGAAGTTCTTATCATCAACGACTAGCAAGCCCACTAACTGCAGTCATCGATGAGACTATTCTCTCCATTTTAATTCGTATTAGGCCTGTTTGTTACCTTTGGATGACGTACGACTTCCTCCTTTTAAGAGTGATGTAAAAGTTCTAATGACTTATTAAGGTCGCCCATCTTATAAGCAATTCTCTGTGAGCTAAGGCCGGCGGCTGCGTGACTGTTCTCTCGTCTGCTGCTTGTTACATGTTAGCCCTGGTTCAATAACTCGCTTCTTACCCGCTGCGAGTAAACAATATAGTCGCCTGTTACTGGCTGAAGCACTCCGTCTTCAGGCCACAAGTGGCCTACCGGGACCATCCTCAGTGGAGGATGCGGATAGGAGGGGCGTGGGGTCAGCACACCGCTCTCCCGGTCGTTTGAAGGTATTCTTGACCGAAGCCGCTACTATTCGGACGAGTAGCTCCTGAGTTGGCATCACGATGCTGAGTGCACCCCGAAGCGCTTAACGTCTGTGATCTCACGGGAAACGGTGTATCCACTGCGGCAAGGCCGTTGCCCCCTGTTACTCGCTGAGGGGAAGAAATTCAGAAGCGTTAATATTCTAAGTGACACACACACAAATTTACCCATGTATAACGATATCCACGGAAATTAGACGGATTTGTGTCATACCGGGAGTAGGGGGGGGGGGACGTTTTACTTCATTAATGCCAATTGCGAATAGAATAGGAAGAGGCAAGCATGATACATGTTATTTCTTACACCTCTAACACATAACAGCAGATTGCGATGGAAATACAGATGTATAGGATGTTGCAAAAATGTTCATCATACTCCTTCTACGTGAATGAATGTAAAAACTTTTAATCACCACAACTGAAAAGAGGTATAATTAAAAAGTCTAGTGGACAGTGCTAAAAGGATTTGTGCGTCGGAATACCTGAACTCCGAGTTAAAACATCTAAAGCAGACTTTTGAGAAGAATGGGTAATCTAGTAAGGAAATAGAGTTTTGCGACCGAACAACAACAGGCCTAACGACAACGATAGGACACAGAGATGGAAGAACACGGTTTCTCTACCCTTCATCAAAAAAGTAACGTATCAGATCGGCAAGATTTTAAGGAAACATAACGTTCGACCGGATTTCAGACCAACTAAGAAAATACGCCAAGCACTTCGTACCGATAACTATAAACGTTCCCTTCTGTTTGCAAGTGGTGTATACAAGATTCCGTGTACATGTGATAGGGTCTACATTGAAACTGCAAAGACAAGTGTAAATACACGGTTGAAGGATCGTAAAAGTCTTTGCCGACTAGGGAAAACAGACAAGTCAGCCGTGGCGGAACATGCTCCTCAGTCGGGTGATCACGTAGTGAAATTTTCGGAAACTGAAGTTTTATGTACTATGACGAACTATTATCTACGGATATATAGAGAAGCCATCGAAATATATAAACATGTGGATAATTTTACAGAAAAGAATAAGCTATGAAACTCAGCAATATATGGACAGAGGTGCTACAGAACCGATGAGAAGTTTTTTATCTTTGACGAGAGTTATATTTTATCCTTGACAAGGTTTATCTCTGCTATCACGTGAAATCCAGACCAGTTTCCACGGTATTTAGGCCGTTCTTCGACGCCCGACTCGTTAGTCGGCAAGACTCAGCACCACCAGGAGTTCCTCCGAAGATGTCCAACGTAGCTTTGGACGAAACGTCAGGAATAGAAGAGTTCCATGGACCACGGCCGTACAGCCCGGAAGAATTCTCGGCAGCTGAAACATCCGGTCGTGAAAGCCTCCATTGTATGAATGGAATCTAAGCCAGGTGACTGACTTAGCTAAAATGTATTTTTCAGTTCCCCACTTTCTTTTATATAGATATTCCTCTGCACGAATTAGAGGTATGTTTGGGATTATTGTACCGCTGCAGAACACGACCAATAAATCTCTTACTAGGCTGAACTGCGTTGTTGATCAGTACCCTATGACATCCTTCCTTTTTTAATACTTCGTTAATTACCAGTAGATCACTAACTTTATCGACCGCTAAAAATCCCCACGACAAGACCGACCTTCCATCGCGGTTCACCGTTGACGTCACACACTGACTCTTCGTACGTTCTCTACGAAGTCGACGAATAAACATTCGAAGATGGCTTCCAAATACCTCAAACTTAGATTCATTCAAGAATAACCATTGGAACATTGCTGCCAGGCCAGTTTCTAATGTTGCTGTGTCCATTGCAATGTTTTCATCTTATTTTGTAATCCCTTTAAATCTCGTTCACGAAGATGGCATTGTACTGTTGGGACAGAGATTGGAGCTGTTCGCACACAGTTTACTTCCTCGCAAATTTCAAGAGCAACACGAGCACTCCGACGTTTACTTTGTTTACATATGGATAGATCTTCCATTTATGATGTAACTCGGGGTCTTCCAGATCGCGAAACACATGCATTCGCATCACTTTGCTTGAACCGCTGCAATGTATACGCCACTGCAGATTGCGCTACGCCAACTTCTGTTGTTATTGTTCCGCTACAAAAGCCTCCCTGACGCAGAGCTACAATTATAGAAAGTTTTTCAATTCCAATTTCCTGCTTCCGTCTCATCAGGAGGTAATACGAGATGCATTCAAGTTCTAAGGCCTCCAATTTTTTTTCTAATTAACTACTTACCCGAAATCGATGAAACTGGCGTTACTTCTCGACGTAATCGCCCTGCAGACGTACACATTTTTCACAACGCTGACGCCATGATTCCATGGCAGCGGCGAAGGCTCCTTTAGGAGTCTGTTTTGACCACTGGAAAATCGCTGAGGCAATAGCATCACGGCTGGTAAATGTGCAGAGAGTGTCTTTCATTGTTGGAAAAAGCCAAAAGTCACTAGGAGCCAGGTCAGGTGACTAGGGAGCATGAGGAATCACTTCAAAGTTGTTATCACGAAGAAACTGTTGCGTAACGTTAGCTCGATGTGCGGGTGCGTTGTCTTGGTGAAACAGCACACGCGCAGCCCTTCCCGGACGTTTTTGTTGCAGTGCTGGAAGGAATTTGTTCTTCAAAACATTTTCGTAGGATGCGCCTGTTACCGTAGTGCCCTTTGGAACGCAATGGGTAAGGATTACGCCCTCGCTGTCCCAGAACATGGACACCATCATTTTTTCAGGACTGGCGGTTACCCGAAATTTTGTTTGTGGCGGTGAATCTGTGTGCTTCCATTGAGCTGACTGGCGCTTTGTTTCTGGATTGAAACATGGCATCCGCGTCTCATCCATTGTCACAACCGACGAAAAGAAAGTCCTATTCATGCTGTTGTTGCGCGTCAACATTGCTTGGCAACATGCCACACGGGCAGCCATGTGGTCGTCCGTCAGCATTCGTGACACCCAACTGGATGACACTTTTCGCATTTTCAGGTCGTCATGCAGGATTGTGTGCACAGAACCCACAGAAATTCCAACTCTGGAGGTGATCTGTTCAACAGTCATTCTGCGACCCACCAAAACAATTCTCCTCTTTCTCGATCATGTCGTCAGACCGGCATGTGCGAGCCCGAGGTTGTTTCGGTTTGTTGTCACACGATGTTCTGCCTTCATTAAACTGTTGCACCCACGAACGCACTTTCGACACATCCATAATTCCATCACCACATGTCTCCTTCAACTGTCGATGAATTTCAATTGGTTTCACACCACGCAAATTCAGAAAACGAATGATTGCACGCTGTTCAAGTAAGGAAAACGTTGCCATTTTAAGTATTTAAAACAGTTCTCATTCTCGCCGCTGGTGGTAAAATTCCATCTGCCATACGGTGCTGCCATCTCTGGGACGTATTGACAATGAACGCGGCCTCATTTTAAAACAATGCGCATGTTTCTATCTCTTTCCAGTCCGGAGAAAAAAAATCGGAGGCCTTAGAACTTGAATGCACCTCGTATGGTATGACCCTCATCAGATACACTGCTAGTTACTGTAACTTAATGTGAAATGATTGTTAGACAGACAGCTGAAGGAATGAGGCCTATCCGAATGGAAGTCACTTTGGTAAAAACAAGCCAGTGTTGCTGCTGATACACAACAGCGCTCCTCTATGCGAACTATCTGTCAAATATACAATAGAGGCACACTTATTCTTTACATTTCTATATTTGTTTTACTGTAAGAAAGGGGATTTGATGGAATATTCAAAACGAAATGCTAGTTTTAACCCCAAACTCATAGTTCTGACAGTTGACGGAAAAAGTTTGACCGGCAGTGGAGATGTAAAGTATCTGATGGGGTAGTATTTGCTTACGATTCTTCGGTGCTGGGACACTGGTATAATGTTATACTAGTGAATGTTCTTGCATTGCAATGACGATGGCTGATAGGTACTTCCTGGAGTGGACGGGCAAGACCCGAGACGGTGGAGGGATGTGAAGAATGGTGCTGTGAATTGTGGAAGCGGTAAGACTTTTGGTGGGACACAGACGTGTTACGTAGAGAACACGACAAGGGAGGAGAGTGTTAGGGTCTTATATTGTGGCGGACATCTGGACTGGAAATAAGACAGCCGGTGGAGTTGCCGTTGGTAAGGGCGTGAGGTGCGTCATCTGGTGAGTGAGTAGAGGCTAGTCAGCAGGATTATGGAAGGTGTTCCAGCTGTCTGTTGAGAGGACGGAACTGGTGGCGGATAGTGCCATAGAAAGTATGTATGTGCGGATGGCAATGCCAGGTGTATGGTCTTCCAAGAGTGCTTGAAGTTAAAGGGCGCAGATGGTCAAGGCACATTGACGAATGTGACAGGTTAGAGATTGCTGGTGTGTACGTAGACTTAAGGGTCTAGTTTTCGATGGTTCTTGTGTACTGTGGAATTTTACGCGGAACGTTAGCAGATGGGGTTCATTCAGGGCCTCGGGATGGTCAAAGAAATATGCGTTTCTAAGTGAGTGGGACGGTACCGCCAGTGGACGCTAGAATAAAAATTGATGACAGCAGCTAGTGATGGGAACTATGATGACTGCCTGGGATTTAGCCAGATTGACTGACATGTAAGTCAATTAGAGCTGTATCCCCGACGTTCGTCGATGATTTACAATACAAGTGAAACGCATGTTAATGAAAACATTGTGCGCAGTATACTATAAAGTGACTTTTTTTATAATATGAATATTTATATATGTGTTTGGAGAGAGAGAGAGAGAGAGAGAGAGAGACAGACAGAGAGAGATTGATTTTTGATTGAGATTTTTACTTTAAGGCCTAACAGGTACTTGAATTTTGGTTGGTGCCTCCTTGAATGATCAGCTTCTGAACCAGTTGGTGACGTATTACAATTTGGAGGAAGTTATTGTTCTTTAAGGATTAAAATACGACTCTGTTGGTTACTTGGCCGTTTTGAGGATAGCTTTGAGCCAAAGTTTGCGTAGCTTTTCGTACCTAAGTGACCACTGTTGTAAGTAAATTAGATCAAACAGCAATCTGCTTTTCGTGAGAAAAGGAGATTGCTTAGCACGCAAACTTCCTTCAAACTACACGTCCTGCTACATCAAAATTGGGCAGTGGAGTTCAGCACCATACTATTGTACAAGAACATAATCCAATTACTGTAATTAAGAAATTATGAGAGGTCGTTACTCATTGAATGAAAACTATAGACAATGCATTTCTTTTACTGTTTTTAGTGAACTTTGTACACTTACTATTATGTCGATTGATAGACGGCGACGACAATGAAGTTCGCCTCCTTTTCCAAAAACAAGATATTTCTATTCTTCACTTCCAGAAAACTTGTATACTTAAATGTTTGGCAACTCTTACACATACTTTACTCGGTTTTATCACTAAAATATCAATTTTCATTAAATGTAACAATACGTTCTGAGCGACGGCCTAGCAACGCGTCCTCTTTCCACAAGATACTGATTAACAGTTCTCTCTTTTTTTTAATAAATCAGTTGTCTTTTTTTGAGTCCATACTCAAAGATTAACAACTACTATCGTTGCGGGGATTGCGCGATAAAGAGTTTGTTGCTGTCCAACTGCGCTTCACTTCACTTCAAGCACTTTTTGAATTAAATTTACATTTACGGTATTTACGTACATTACTGAGCTTCTCAGAATAAAATCAGACACAAATTAGTTACAAAAAAGGGGGCAGTGTGGCTCACATAACATTACAAGACGAGTCTTATAAGAATCACCTCCCCTTAGAAAAATTTATAAATTACTGTGCTGGTAAACCCTTTACGTTATTTTGTTTTCAAGCAGCTGAGCAGAATTGAACGCACTCAGACATTTCTGTTTTACTTATTCAGATCATCAATAAACTGACACAATATTTTTAGCGCAATGCAATCTGACTTCAATAATCCCTACAAAAGAATGGCCTTGACTAACAATAACCTATACCTTTCATGAATCACTTACCTGATAAAAATCTTCGTTACTCTAACTACTGCAATACAGCGAGCGCCAATACCGCCAGCTAAATAAAAGATTCTAACTACTGAAGTCACTAACTACTGATAGGCATACTACTAAGGTAAATAAACTGTTCTATATATCAATTCATGACATACAGTCTTACAAATTCACTGTCTCTGATGGACACACGTCCAGATCATCCGCTCTCAAAACTCTCCCATCTCTCTCCCCACATCCACCACTGCTGGCGGGTCACTTCCAACTGCGCAACGCTACGCGCTGTTCACATCCAACTGCCCAACACTACAATAGCGAATATTTTAACAATGCCAACCAGCCACAGACTGCACATAGCACAGCCAGTGATTTTCATAGAGAGCGCTACGTGGCGTTACCAATATAAAAACCTAAACAGCCTACTTACAGCAGGAAATACTAAACAAAAAGTATCAGTGGTTAGGTCGACACTGGCAACGACTCACTGAATGAAATACACAAAATATGACTGGCTGCTAATTATTCACATTATACGTAAGTTTATGGAGTCTCAAAGTTTCACAACGTACTTCGAAATCAAAATAAAATTGTTCTTCAATTTATTTGCGCTATTCCACTGTGCCCATACATTCGCTTTGCCGTGTTAATCAAGTATAACGCCCACATGAAAGAAGCAGCACATAAAAGATAATCAGTTCACGGAACTGCTCGCTGATGAGGCGGTCAGAAGCCCAGTAATACGCTCTGGTTTCTCCGTGCGCCCCTGCCAGTTTCCCTCCGGTCCGTCGTCGAGGATATTGTTCCTCGCCAGAGTGGAGACTTGATTCTGCTGAACTCCTCCGCGCAGCTAATCTAGGTGTATATAACAAAAGTTTTGTCTGCCCCTGCGCGGATTTTGTAAACAGAGAGAGTATTCAGAGCGACAGCAGTTTGTTTTTGGAAGCCCGCGAGGCAGCGGGGCCATCTTGCGGATGGCGTTCCTCTGCTCGCAGATTCCTGCGTGCCAGCGTGTGCCTTGTTTGCTTCGCGTACTTCCATCTGTTGTAAGCTCCAACATCCCCAGCCCCTTTCGGTGATCAGAATGATCCACTTTTTTGGTTTTGTTGGGGATCGTGAATGCTGCCACTCCACTGATTGGCACTTAGATAATGGACTCTTACGCGAAACCCAGTTCTCGTCACTAACAACAATGAGGTTCAAAAACTCGTCTTCCTTATCATACCGAGTGAGAAATGCCACTGCAGCTCCCATTCGTTTCTTTTTTTTTCTGTTCATCTGTCAAAACTGGAGGAAACCACCTGGCACACAGTTTTCTATAGATCAAATATCGACTAACAATCTGACAAAGAACTAATCGTGAAATATCAGTCCATCAGTAGTGACACATCCTTCGTGTTGAATTTTTTCCTCAAGCCTTCAGTTGACTTGATCGTTCATTATGAATCCTTCGAACTGAAGCTTCATTATCACATTTCCATAAACTTCAGTTGTTATTGTTGTTGTTTTCTTCAGTCCAGAGACTGGTTTGATGCAGCTCTCCATGCTACTCTATCCCGTGCTAGCTTCTTCATCTCCCAGTACCTACTGCAGCCTACATCCTTCTGAATCTGTTTAGCGTATTCATCTCTTGGTCTCCCTCTACGATTTTTACCCTCCACGCTGCCCTCCAATATTAAATTGGTGATCCTTTTATGCCTCAGAATATGCCCTACCAACCGATCCCTTCTTCTAGTCAAGTTGTGCACAAATTTCTCTTCTCTCCAGTTCCATTCAATACCTCCTCATTAGTTATGTTATCTACCCATCTAATCTTCAGCATTCTTCTGTAGCACCACATTTCTAATGCTTCTAGTCTCTTCTTGTCCAAACTATTTATCGTCTACGTTTCACTTCCATACATGGCTACACGCCATACAAATACTTTCAGAAACGACTTCCTGACACTTAAATCTACACTCGATGTTAAAAAAATTTTCTTCTTCAGAAACGCTTTCCTTGCCATTGCCAGTCTACATTTTATATCCTCTCTACTTCGACCATCATCAGTTATTTTGCTCCCCAAGTAGCAAAACTCATTTACTACTTTAAGCGTCTTATTTCCTAATCTAATTCCCGCAGTATCACCCGATTTAATTCGACTACATTCCATTATCCGCGTTTTGCTTTTGTTCATGTTCATCTTATATCCTCCTTTGAAGACACTGTCCATTCCGTTCAGTTGCTCTTCCAGGTCCTTTGCTGTCTCTGACAGAATTACAATGTCATCGGCGAACCTCCCAATTTTTCTTTTGTTTCCTTTACTGCTAGCTCAATATACAGATTGAATAACATCGGGGATAGACTACAACCCTGTCTCACTCCCTCCCCAACCACTGCTTCCCTTTCATCCCCCTCGACTCTTATAACTGCCATCTGGTTTCTAGTTATCTTTCTGTAAATTTCGATAGGGCTCTTTCTTTTTTACATTCAGAAACCGTATTACACTACGAACCTCACGCTTGGCAGGGTAAGTAATTCTGCTGCGCATTTAAAGCCTTAATCTTTTTCCTTACGATTTGGTCAATTTATTCAGTGAATCCCGACCGACAACTTGCCTTCATTCCGCATGATAAGATACTGAACAGCAAGGAGGCAAGGCTAGGAATAAACCGGGTGTGCGTGGCATCGACCTTTATAAACCAAGACTAAACACCACGGAGATTGACAGTCGAGCTGCATCGCGTGTGCTAACAGTATCGCTTTGTTAAGAGCTGAGAAAGCTTGCCAGAGACTGTCTGTGCTACCGCCTGGAAACACGCTCGCGCTTCGCCATCCGAATAACGTATGCCCTGCCTAAAAATCCGAGAATATTGGTTTTTGGCGTCTCATTCAACGATACTTAGGCTCGCGACATTCAGCGACGAAGCATTTCAGACAGAACACGTGTTTTAAGGTACTTTCGCAGAGAAGAAGCATTTCATTTTTAGTCTTAGTATTTCACGGTACGTAAAACATATACCCTATTAGGATTTCATAGGGAAGATCCGCGTTATAGAAAGTGGACTGGAATTTATAAGAAGCCGGTCGCTTTCATCTATATTATCCAGTCTGAGATGTCAAATTAGAACTGCTATTATTTTCATTATTATTATTATTTAACATACTTCATTACATTACAATATCAATGTTTCTAGGTTAACTTACGGTGTTATCTGTAGAGTAACGAAGATAAAGGACTGATGCGGTTACACCTGCTAACTTACTTTTCTTATACAAATTCAGCATGCATTAAATCATAACAATATGTATATATATGGCATATGCATGTAATATACACATAACATGAAAACAAAACTAATACCTCAAGATATTTACAATTTAAATGAACACTGAAATATCGGTATGTGCGTTCTTCTTCTGAGCTGCAAGTTAACAACTGCGTCAATGCCCGTATAAATTATGATCAGATTTGTTAGCCTTACAACATGAATCTAGATTTTTGGAGGTTGGCTTGAATCGTAGTTGGAAGCGGAGTACTGTCAACAGAGTGGTCTCCACCATCATACGAGCATAGTCCGTGCTATGTTTTAGAAAAAATTACAAGGACCTCGAACATGAATTCTGACGCTGCGCCAGTAATTCTAGGGAGGAAATTGAATGAAATTAAGATAAACTGCCTAGGTTTTGTTCCAATAAATCTGACTGAAGCAGTTACTCAAATACACTGGGTAGAATTGTCAATGTAACTGATCTCGGAATTTCAGCTAAAAACATCACGAAAATACAAAATTGCATCAAAATACATAGAAGCACAATCCGTAAAATGGAAAAGGCTTGTAAATTTAAATACATTGAGAAACCGTATAGAAGAAACGACTAGAAAGGTTTGCAATAAATGGAAGAATTATAGGAAGAGCAGACATTTAAACTAACAATATCTGCAAGAGGAAACGCACACTTAGGCAGTGGTAAGAACAGAATGTTTATGTGCCTGTGTATGCTCAATAATGAACTATATTCTGGGAGGAATTTGAGTACTGAAAGATGTATCGTTATAAAAATAATGTAAGCTATATAGAAAACAAGCAACTGGAAAACTAGAAATATCTATATCCACATCTACATGGATAATCTGCAAATCACATCTAAGAGCGTGACAGAGGGTTCATCCAACCAACTTCACAAATCTCTATTATTCCAATCTCGTACAGCGCGCGGAAAAAACTATCACCTATATCTTTCCATTCGAGTTCTGATTTCCCTTATTTTATCATGGTGATCGTTTCCCCCTACGTAGGTCGCCTATATCTTTCCATTCGAGTTCTGATTTCCCTTATTTTATCATGGTGATCGTTTCCCCCTACGTAGGTCGGCGGAGAAAACTGGTGATTGGAATTTCGTGAAAAGCTTCCGTCGCAACGAAAAACGCCTTTGTTTTAATGATGCCGACCCCAATTCCTGTATCATTTCAGTGACACTCTCTCCTCCAGTTTGCGATAATATAGAATGTAGTGCTCTTCTTTGAACTTTTTCGATGTACTCCATCAATCCTATCTGGTAAGGATCCCACACCGCGCAGAGAAACAAGCGTAGTGCAGGCAGTCTCTTTAATAGATCTGTTACATTTTCCAAGTGTCCTGCCTAAAAACGCCGTCTTTGGTTAGCCTTCCCCACATTTTATATGTGTTCCGTCCAATTTAAGTTATAAGTTATTGTAGTTCCTAGGTATTTAGTTGAATTTACGGCCCTCAGATTTGACTTATTTATCGTGTAACCCACGTTTAACGGATTCCTTTTAGCACTCATGTGAATGACCTCAAACATTTCGTTAATTAGGGTCAGTTGACAATTATCTCTATGATTTTCCATCAGTTTCTACAAACTGTGACCTCTCTACAGGGAATCATGAATCCAGTCACATAACTGAGACGATATTCCACAAGCACGCAATTTCACTACAAGCCGCTTGTGTGGTACATTGTCAGAAGCCTTCCGGAAATCCAGAAGTGCGGAATCAATAGCACTCAACACTTCGTGCAAGTAATGCAGAGCTCTAGAAAAATGTGCTGAAAATGTCAGAAGTTAATATTAACTCTGTCAATACGCTAACAAAACAAATATTTCTGTATTTCTGTAAAAAGTTGACAATAGTACTATGGATTACACAACTAATAAAATAACTAGAAAGAAACGTCATCAAAGTTAGAAATGACAGAAAGACGTTGTTTTAAGAAGAAAATACTGAATTTGGTAGCTAGAAAATACACTACCGGCTGTTAAAATTGCTACACCAAGAAGAAATGCAGATGATAAACGGGTATTCATTGGACAAATATATTATACTAGAACTGATAAGTGATTACATTTTCACGCAATTTGGATGCATATATCCTGAGAAAACAGTACCCAGAACAACCACCACTGGCCATAATAACGCCCTTGATACGCCTGGGCATTGAGTCAAACATAGCTCGGATGGTGTGTACAGGTACAGCTGGCCATGCAGCTTAAACACGATACCACAGTTCATAAAGAGTAGTGACTAGCGTATTGTGACGAGCCAGTTGCTCGGCCACCATTCACCAGACGTTTTCAGTTGGTGAGAGACCTGGAGAATGTACTGGCCAGAGCAGCAGTCGAACATTTTCTGTGTCCAGAAAGGCCCGTACAGGACCTGCAACATGCGGACGTGCATTATCGTGCTGAAATGTAGGGTTTCACAGGAATCGAATGAAGGGTAGAGCCACGGGTCGTAACACATCTGAAATGTAACGTCCACTGTTCAAAGTGCCGTCAATGCGAACAATAGGTGACCGAGACGTGTAACCAATGGCACACCATACCATCACGCCGGGTGATACGCCAGTATGGGGATGACGAATACACGCTTCCAACGTGCGTTCACCGCGATGTCGCCAAACACGGATGCGACGATCATGATGCTGTATACAGGACCTGGATTCATCCGAAAAAATGACGTTTTGCCATTCGTGCTCCCGGGTTCGTAGTTGAGTACACCATCGCAGGCGCTCCTGTCTGTGATGCAGCGTCAAGGGTAACCGCAGCCATGGTCTCCGAGCTGATAGTCCATGCTGCTGCAAACGTCGTCATCTCGACTCCTAGTGATACGAGGCCGTTGGGATCCAGCACAGCGTTCCGTATTACCCTCTTGAACCCACCGATTCCATATTCTGCTAACAGTCATTAGATCTCGACTAACGCGATACGATAAAGCGCAATAGCCACAGGCTAGACTCCGACCTTACCAAAGTCGGAAACGTGATTGTACGGATTTCTCCTCCTTACACGAGGCATCACAACAACGTTTCACCAGGCAACGCCATTCAACTACTCTTTGTGTATGAGAAATTTTTTGAAGTGCTTTATCTGAACACTACCTTGAGCAGTTAAACAGAGAACCGACTCGTGGCGATAACGTATTAGACCTTCTGGTGACAAACAGACCCGAGCTATTTGAAACAGTTAACGCAGAACAGGAAATCAGCGATCATAAAGCGGTTACTGCATCGATGATTTCAGCCGTAAATAGAAATAATAAAAAAGGTAGGATGATTTTTCTGTTAAGCAAAAGTGACAAAAAGCAGATTACAGAGTACCTGACAACTCAACACAAAAGTTTTGTCTCAAGTACAGATAGTGTTGAGGATCAGTGGACAAAGTTCAAAACCATCGTACAATATGCGTTAGATGAGTATGTGCCAAGCAAGATCGTAAGAGATGGAAAAAAACCATCGTGGTACAACAACCGAGTTAGAAAACTGCTGCGGAAGCAAAGGGAACTTCACAGCAAACATAAACATACCGAAAGTCTTGCAGACAAACAAAAATTACGCGAAGCGAAATGTAGTGTGATGAGGGCTATGCGAGAGGCGTTTAATGAATTCGAAAGTAAAGTTCTATGTACTGACTTGGCAGAAAATCCTAAGAAGTTTTGGTCTTACGTCAAAGCGGTAGGTGGATCCAAACAAAATGTCCAGACACTCTGTGACCAAAATGGTACTGAAACAGAGGATGACAGACTAAAGGCCGAAATAGTAAATGTCTTTATCCAAAGCTGTTTCACAGTGGAAGACTGCACTGTAGTTCCTTCTCTAAATTGTCGTTCAGATGACAAAATGGTAGATATCGAAATAGACGACAGAGGGATAGAGAAACAACTAAAATCGGTCAAAAGAGGAAAGGCCGCTGTACCTGATGAGATACCAGTTCGATTTTACACAGAGTACGCGAAGGAACTTGCCCCCTTTCTTGCAGCGGTGTACCGTAGGTCACTAGAAGAGCGTAGCGTTCCAAAGGATTGGAAAAGGGCACAGGTCATCCCCGTTTTCAAGAAGGGACGTCGAACAGATGTGCAAAACTATAGACCTATATCTCTAACGTCGATGAGTTGTAGAATTTTGGAACATGTATTATGTTAGAGTATAATGCCTTTTCTGGAGACTAGAAATCTACTTTGTAGGAATCAGCATGGGTTTCGAAAAAGACGGTTGTGTGAAACCCAGCTAGCAGAATAATGTTATGAAACACGCTAAACTGATATTCACTCGATATTCGTCCACGAGACTCAGAGGGGCATAGACACGGGTTCCCAGGTACATGCCGTGTTTCTTGACTTCCGAAAGGCATTCGATACAGTTCCCCACAGCCGTTTAATGAACAAAGTTAGAGTATATGTACTATCAGACCAATTGTGTGATTGGATTGAAGAGTTCCTAGATAACAGAACGCAGCATGTCATTCTCAATGGAGAGAAGTCTTCCGAAGTAAGAGTGATTTCAGGTGTGCCACAGGGGAGTGTCGTAGGACCGTTGCTATTCACAATGTACATAAATGACCTTGTGGATGACATCGGAAGTTCACTGAGGCTTTTTGCAGATGATGCTAAATCAGGAGGATATGCAGCGAATTGACGCATGGTGCAGGGAATGGTAATTGAATCTCAATGTAGACAAGTGTCATGTGCTGCGAATACATAGAAAGATAGATCCCTTATCATTTAGCTACAAAATAGCAGGTCAGCAACTGGAAGCAGTTAATTCCATAAATTATCTGGGAGTACGCATTAGGAGTGATTTCAAATGGAATGATCATATAAAGTTGATCGTTGGTAAAGCAGATGCCAGACTGAGATTCATTGGGAGAATCCTAAGGAAATGCAATCCGAAAACAAAGGAAGTAGGTTAGAGTACGCTTGTTCGCCCACTGCTTGAATACTGCTGAGCAGTGTGGGATCCGTACCAGATAGGGTTGATAGAAGAGATAGAGAAGATCCAACGGAGAGCAGCGCGCTTCGTTACAGGATCACTTAGTAATCGCGAAAGCGTTACGGAGATGATAGATAAACTCCAGTGGAAGACTCTGCAAGAGAGACGTTCAGTAGCTCGGTACGGGCTTTTGTTAAAGTTTCGAGAACATACCTTCACCGAAGAGTCAAGCAGTATATTGCTCCCTCCTATGTATATCTCGCGAAGAGACCATGAGGATAAAATCAGAGAGATTAGAGCCCACACAGAAGTATACCGACAATCCTTCTTTCCACGAACAATACGAGACTGGAATAGAAGGGAGAACCGATAGAGGTGCTCAAGGTACCCTCCGCCACACACCGTCAGGTGGCTTGCGGAGTATGGCTGTAGTTGCAGATAGATGTAGAATGCTCTGAAAAGGTAATCATTTACATATCACAGCATCTGCTTCGTGTCGGTTAAATTTCGCGTGTGTAGCACGTCATCTTCGTGGCGTAGCAATTTTAATGGCCAGTAGTGTAAGAAACCAGGAACTGATTGGACAGAAGAAACGGAAAGACAATTTGGGGACATGATGAAGGTGTTCTTTAAAAAATGAGAAACAATAAAGAAAGAAGAGGATTTGAATTTATTACATGATCCTGGTGGGTCAATACGATGAATCATCACCAAAACGAGAGTAAACCATAAAACTGAAGCTCTATTTCCGGTCTTTGTGACCCAGACAAGTCATATTCCATTTGCCATTTGAGAATTTGTAGGGGAGCGCCAGTCAGCTGCGTGTGGTCCCGCCGCGCGGCCGTGTGCCGTGTGACGTCACGGCGGCGCCCGACCTGAAATAGCGCTGCAGCACAGCGGCACAACCTGAGGACGAAGAGCCACTTATCTGCAGCGCTGCACCACTCGCTTCGTCCACGGAGAGACGCGGTGGTTTCATTGGCATCCGGTGGGGCGGGCGAATATTTAACTAAAAGAACGCACTGTGCTAAAGTGCGCCGAGAATCTACCGCTATGCCTTGCGGTATATGGCGGAGGAATCTCTAATTTCTACGATTTTCTCGTCGCGTGGACATTTCGCAAGACATATGTTGGTGGAAGTTACATGTTGCTCGACTCTCTTGGAAGTCGAATAATAAATCCCTCCGTGATGTACAACGTGTTTCTTGCAGTCTCCGGCCGGCCAGGGTGGCCGAGCGGTTCTAGGCGCTACAGTCTGGAACAGCGCGACCGCTACGGTCGCAGGTTCGAATCCTGCCTCGGGCATGGATGTGTGTGATGTCCTTACGTTAGTTAGGTAAGTCTCATTGTCCCGTGTACGATTAAAGGCAGTATGCACTCTTGAAGTCCGGTGACAAAAGCAGACTTATTTTTACCGCCGTTACACAGACTGAAGTGTGATTTGCTATTCTCATTTTAAAAACTGATTAACATGAGGCCCTTCCGCGTTCTGTGGGGCAACGGTGCAACGGAATCAGAGCTGCAGTTCTGGAAATCGGTTATGCAACGGAGAACCCTGTGATAGAAGGAGCAAGTAATAAAGAGTCACATGCAGACCAGCAGATAACTGAATCAAATAAATTTTCCCGTGATGTAATGTAAATACAATACACGACAGGACCTGGATCACGCGTGGTGGTTCTCCCGTGGACCTGATAAACATTTACAATCTATTATACAAAATTTGGCACCTGTGCCCGTAATCTGCATACACAGAGCATAATTTATACGACAGAGGCAACCTACAGGGCTGGGGAAGGGGACAATCGATCATGGTCAGGCAAACCAGAGAAGATGGGACTGATACACGCCAACTGCACGCTGCGAAAGTGGTTCAAATGGCTCTGAGCACTATGGGACTTAACATCTATGGTCATCAGTCCCAGAGAACTTAGAACTACTTAAACCTAACTAACCTAAGGACATCACACAACACCCAGTCATCACGAGGCAGAGAAAATCCCTGACCCCGCCGGGAATCGAACCCGGGAACCTGGGCGTGGGAAGCGAGAACGCTACCGCACGCCCACAAGCTGTGGACTGCACGCTGCGTTCTACACTCAAATTACGGAAAAAGGCACGCTTTCTTCGAAACCCAGGAGGATGTTGATCAATAGAACGGCGCAGAGGAAAGGCTCTATTCTGATTGATGGCTGGAAGGCCAGTCCAAGTGGGAATGAATTTTAAACCAAGGGGTAAAAACTAATAACGTACAGAAAGCGAGAGAATTTTCTTCAAAATAGAAGGAAGCATATGCTGACGAGTATTCATTAAGCGCAGAATAATGTTATGAAACACGCTAAACTGATATTCACTCGATACTCGTCGACAAATGGAATCTAATCGCATGTAAACAACTAGATTTGAGACTATCTTCCACGACAAGCTCAGTCTCGCAAACATCACTGCACACACTACTTCACCCGTAAAAGGGACCGCGAGTTGCTATGATGCACGAGAATGGGGACGAGATAGCCGACTGACACGTGAAGTCTGGCGACTGGAGATTCTAAGTCATTACGGAGAAGGTATCCTCTTTGAGGTGGTAAGTCACAAAAACTGCGTGAAGTGTACTGAATTGAAAAAGTGAACAGCGCTCGAATGCCACTCAGTATCTAATATTGCTAATACACAGAGCAAAAATGAACCATTACCGATCAGAAAAAGTCGAATCCTGACGAACTATGACTCTTGCTGCAACAAAAGATGCTTTCCCACATACACAAACGTGTGGTGTGGCAAAGAAACACATGTCATTTTCCTTAAATGGAATACCATGTCTTTTACAAAGGATATACGTATTGAATAGGCTCTCCGGCCTTTATAAATAATACGTCATTTATGATGCAGGAATCACAGTCACGTTACAAGATAAGTATATTTAGCGATTTCCTGTTGTTAAAAGGGGACTGAGGAAAGGTTTGGCTTCAAATGACTGAGCACTATGGGACTTAACTTCTGAGGTGATCAGTCCCCTAGAACTCAGAACTACTTAAACCTAACCAACCTAAGGACAGCACATACACCCATGCCCCTGGCAGGATTCGAACCTACGACCGTAGTGGTCGCGCGGTTCCAAACTGTAGCGCCTAGAACCTCTCGGCCACACCGGCCGGCAGGAAATGTTTCCCAGCAAAACAACAGAACCTAAGTAAATCAAAAGAGTGGTGCAGAACTTCCCTTGAACGCAAAATGAACCGAGAGGAAGACGAGAAACGCGTGAACGCTAGGAAGATGGAGCCAGTTGTTTTCTTCACCCAAGTTACAGCGCAGTTTGCTGAGCTCGGTACCTGCCAGAAGAGTGGGGAGGCGAGCGGGCCGAGCCGTAAGGCTGGATGTGGCGGCGTTTGACCCGGGCGAGCGCCAGATAAGCGGTAAAACAGCCTGTCAGCGTGAAGGCTCGCCACAGTCTAAACAAACACTGGCTGCTCGCACCGCGTCGCTACCGCCAAAGCAGCCGGCCTTGCGGGCCGCTTCGCGCCGCCCCGAAATAGTCCCGCCGCGATTGTTAGCTCCCAGTGCCCAAATATCTCGCTCCAACACCTCTCGTATACTGCCAAACTCATTATTACGACCGTGTCCTGGACGATGCCAGGACCGTTCACTATTCCATAAGCCTTAGCCAGCTTTCACACTGGCGTTTCAGCCGCCTTTTGACCACACACATACTGGTAATATATCATTTTCTGACTGCGCATATGTGCTTGTCTTGTGTTTTTTGTGTTCGCCAAGCTGGTTTCTGGTATCCGGTGGAAAGAAACTTTCCCCAGGATCGAGATGATGTTTTGGTCTTTCCCTAACCATCTTATATGGGTTGTGGTGACAGCCAGTTGGGGTGGCAGATGTTTCCCATCACCTGCTGGAAATAAACCTCAGAAAATCTGTGACGGAAAGCAGCATTTTTGCAGTGAAGTGTTATTAGCGTGGGCGGGATATGGCCAATGAAATTGCTACTTGTTACCGAATCTGAATCGTCGAAAGGCCTTATTGTTGAAACTCTCTGGCAGACTAAAGCCGTGTGGCGGACCGAGACTCGAACTCGGGACTTTTGCCTTTCGCGGGAAAGTACTCTACTTGCCCGCGAAAGGCAAAGGTCCCGAGTTCGAGTCTCGGTCCGGCACACGGTTTTTGTCTGCCAGGAAGTTTCATATCAGCACACATTCCGCTGCAGAGTGAAAATCTCATTTTGGGCCTGAATGTTGAACATCGTGAAGCGGTATGGAGCACACGTGGGCCCCGTAGATTTTCAAGTGTTTAACTGAAGTAAGAAGTTACAGCAGAGTCGACAGTATACAGCTATAGCAGCGTCTTGACAGAGTTGCAGGTTTGTGCCTCTACTTCAACCAGTAACCCGATGCTATTTTTTATTTGTCTCTTTGTCAACACCTCAGTGTTGTCACAGATGTACAGACGACTTTTATCTTTGCCAGTAGCCGCCTGCTCTTTGCAGCTGAAATTTGGCAACATCACTACTAACTGCTAGGCGTCATACGTATTAAATTTGTAGCCGGGCGTTATACATGGTGAGAAGTTTACTCCACGGAACTGCCACCTCTGGCGGCAACATTGGCTCTAACCAGACTGAGCACAGAACGAACTGAGCTTGGCTGACAGAAAACGGTACGTCATCCCATACTCAGTGCCAGAGTTCATCATTCGTTGCGGCTGGAGAGTGGCGGAGTGCCAATCTCCAGGCAAGCTGTTACCAGATATTTCAGCGGATGGGAGTTGCGGAGACCGTGCTGGCTAGAGAAAAAACCGAACTCCCTCTGTGTCTCGCGGTAGGTCGGAAAGCACAGACAACTTGCGGTCTTGCTTCATCTTGTTGAAAAATAACGTCACGACGTCAGATGTTGAGTATGTATTATGATGAATGCAGTAAGTGTTGAAATTATGATATACAGTGACTCAGCTGCCCCTACCGATGTCGCTTTATGCAACCCGCAATGTTATATGGCTCTCAGCACGATGCGACTTAACATCTGTGGTCATCAGTCTCCTAGAACTACTTAAACCTAACTAACCTAAGGAGATCACACATCCATGCCCGAGGCAGGATTCGAACCTGCGACTGAAGCGTTCACGAGGCTCCAGACTGAAACGCCTAGAAACGCACGGCCACACCGGCCGGCAATGTTATATGTAGCCTTCAAAAGCCATTGCGAGGTTTTCATGTTCTCTCGCTCGCTATGAGCGAAGTATTGGTCCCACAGAAAAAATAAACACAACCTTTTTGTAGGAAATTTAATGTATCTATATTCTGTACTGGGGTACGTTTACGCTGGACAAGGATTTCGAGTTATTCAAGAAAAACGTACACAAGTAACCTTCAAACGCACCTCCAATCCCGCATTCATTCTCCACCATTCAGGATTTCTAGTACGTTGTTCGTGATTTCTCCTCCTACCACTGTTTAAAAGTTCCGGACTACACGAACTATTCCCAAAATTCCACCTTTTTTGGTCTCTATTGATTGGACTATTATGCCAACAACATAGTCAGCTATTTCCTTAACATTATTAATTTAAACGTGGCGGCGAGGATAATGACAGAAAAACGACTTTTGTAAACGTTATGCTGAAACTAATTACGCTGAAAATTAGATCCAAGCTTAACACTTACAAACGCAGTAGTTTCGTTGTCAGAAGGCCAAACACATTCAACGATATAATTGTTTATTTTGTGATGTTAAAATTCACAAACAATTTTGTGAATATTAACATAGCAAAATTGTTTGGTAAAATTTACACAAACCTCAATTTTACAATTTGTATGTGTTCCACTAAGGCAATGCAGTAATAAGGCCAGTCAATGAAGACCAATAACGTCGGATGTGCGAAATAATTCGTGCAGTCGCAAATATTATCAGAGTCGTAGGAGGGTATGCCATGAACAACATACTAGAAATCCTGACAGTTGGTGGCTGAGTGTCGGAATAGGGGTGCGTTTGAGGGTCACTTTTGTACGCTACTGGCCATTAAGATTGCTACACCACGAAGATGACGTGCTACAGACCCGAAATTTAACCGACAGGAAGAAGATGCTGTGACATGCAAATGATTAGCTTTTCACAGCATTCACAAAGGTTTGTGCCAGTGGCGACACCTACAACGTGCTGACATGACGAAAGTTTCCAACCAATTTCTCATGCACAAACAGCAGTTGAACGGCGTTGCCTGGTGAAACGTTGTTGTGATGCCTCGTGTAAGGAGGAGAAATGCGTACCATCACGTTTCCGACTTTGATAAAGGTCGGATTGTAGCCTATCGCGATTGCGGTTTATCGTATCTCGACATTGCTGTTCGCGTTGGTCGAGATCCAATGACTGTTAGCAGAATATGGAATCGGTGGGTTCAAGAGGGTAATAAGGAACGCCGTGCTGGATACCAACTGCCTCGTATCACTAGCAGTCGAAATGACAGGCATCTGGTCCGCATGGCTGTAACGAACCGTGCAGCCACGTCTCGATCCCTGAGTCAACACATGGGGGCGTTTGCAAGACAACAACCATCTGCAAGAACAGTTCGACAACGTTTGCAGCAGCATGGACTATCAGCTCGGAGACCATGGCTGCGGTTACCCTTGACACTGCATCACAGACAGGAGCGCCTGCGATGTTGTACTCAACGACGAACGTAGGTGCACGAATGACAAAAGGTTATTCTTTTCGGATGAATCCAGGTTCTGTTTACAGCATCATGATGGTCGCATCCGTGTTTGACGACATCGCGGTGAACGCATGTTGGAAGCGTGTATTCGTCATCCCCATACTGGCGTATCACCCGGCGTGATGGTATGGTGTGCCATTGATTACAAGTATCGGTCACCTCTTGTTCGCATTGACGGCACTTTGAACAGTGGACGTTACATTTCAGATGCGTAACGACCCGTGGATCTACCCTTCATTCGATCCCTGCGAAACCCTACATTTCAGTAGGATAATGCACGACTGTATGTTGCAGGTCTTGTACTGGCCTTTCTGGATACGGAAAATGTTCGACTCCTGCCCTGGCCAACACTTTCTCCAGATCGCTGCCCAATTGGAAACGTCTGGTCAATGGTGGCCGAGCAACTGGCTCGTCACAATACGCCAGTCACTACTTTTGATGAACTGTGTTATCGTGTTGAAGCTGCATGGGCAACTGTACCTGTACACGCCATCCAAGCTCTGTTTGACTCAATGCCCAGGCGTATCAAGGCTGTTACTACGGCCAGAGCTGGTTATTCTGGGTACTGTTTTCTCAGGATATATGCACCCAAATTGCGTGAAAATGTAATCACATGTCAGTTCTAGTATAATATATTTGTCCAATGAATAACCGTTTATCATCTGCATTTCTTGTTGGTGTAGCAATTGTAATGGCCAGTAGTGTAGATCTACAAGATCTCAAACAAAAACATTTAAATGTGCTGCAGCCCCATCATGCACAAACCACATGCTTCTTCTTACTTGCAGGAAGGCATTTGTAGCAAGTTTGGAAGAAGATTGTAAATAGAGTCTGGTCGGCAGCTCCACTAAGACGTGTCGGGATGTCCTATGGACCTCTCAGTCACTTACAATTCCAGCTCACATATTATACTTAAACTGAAGCTGGTGCCTTTCGTTAACTGTATCCTAAAACCGACTAAGAGTATTGTAAGATTGCATGTGTGTTTATAATCAAGTTGAAGATATTTAGAACATTTCTTTCTCGATTGTTTTCTTTTCTGTTCTTGCTCAGATGGACTGCATTTCTTATTTGTGTCTCCGAGTAGCCCTCCTTTCGAAAGTTTTCACGCAGAAGAAAAAACAAAGGCAATGGGGTTCGTTCCTTACGCAGGGTTGCCCATGACCAGTATTCCAAGGATAACGGAGAAATACAACACTGAGTCGTTTTCCGCTGAATGTTTAAAATAACGAATAAGCTTAGGTCAGTCAAAGAGCAACTAGGGCTTCTGGCATCTGGCGTCTACAGCGCCTGTTGCGAGCGTGGCTCACGATATATCGACCAGATGCAGCGATCCATCTTGCAGCGCCGTTCAGAGCATGCAGGGGTATTCGCCCCGCCCAAAACGACAAGTGTGCAGTGGCGGACGACGCCATCAACGAAGGAAACATGTTTGTTTTTGAACAGACAAAGGTGCTGTCCCGTACCATTGGGTAATGGGTATAAGTCATCAAGGAAGCAGTGGAAATTCGAGTACATTCCGATCGTGTCATCTGGGACAGCGGTTCCCAGATGAGCTCCGCATTGGATGTGGCTTTTGCAGAAATACGTTGGAAGCGCTCTTTTGTGGAAACGGGCGGTGGAGGTGGCGGACGAAATAGACAGGCAGAAGATACGTTAAAGAAAGGCAAATCTATGTTAACATTAACTGTAGATATAGGGAAAGCTTTTTTGACATATTGACTGGAACACACTGTTCGAAATTCTGAAGGCCGCAGGGTAAAATACAGGGAACGAAAGGTCATTTAAACTCGTACAGAAACCATACTGCAGTTATAAAAGTTGAAGGCTACGAAAGGGAAGGGGCAGTTGAAAAGGGAGTTAGAAATGCTTGTAGCCTCCTCCCGATGCTATTCAATCTCTACACTGAGGAAACAGTAAAGGAAACTAAGTGGAAATTTTGAAAGAGAATTGAAGTTTATGGAGAATACATCAATACTTTGAGGTTTGACGATGACACTGTAATTCTGTCAGAGATGGCAAAGGGCGCCAAAGAGCAGTTGAACGGAATGGAGTTGGATCCTTTCCCTCCCCTATATTTTTTCTACGCATGATGGACAATACCTTTGAATAGCTGACAGCACAAATCTCAACAAAAGTGTAATAAAGGTAATGGAACGTCGTCGAATTAAATCAGGCCATGCTGAGAGAATTAAATTAAAGAAATAGTAGATGAGTTTTGATATTTGGTCAGCAAAATATCTGATGGTGGCTGGGATTGGGTGAATATGAAATACAGATTCCCAACAGCAAGGAAAAGGTTTCTGTATCATCGTATATATATTGTAATGTAAGTCTTTTCTGGCCTGGAGGGAAGCCTTATATAGATGTGAAACATGGACGTTAACGACCCAGACAATAAGACAGTAAAAGCTTTTGGGATATGGTGCTACAGAAAAACGTTGAAGCTTAGGTGTACTAAATCGAACTGAGAAGAAAAGAAATCTGTAGCACAACTAGATTAAAAGAAGAACTCAGTTAATAGGAGACGTCTTGGGGAATCAATGTATCGTTTATTTCGTGATGAAAGAAACTTTCGGAACGCGGGGAAGCAAACATCGTAGAAGGAGACAAAAGCTTGACTACAGTAAGCAGGTTCAAATGGATGTACACTCCTGGAAATTGAAATAAGAACACCGTGAATTCATTGTCCCAGGAAGGGGAAACTTTATTGACACATTCCTGGGGTCAGATACATCACATGATCACACTGACAGAACCACAGGCACATAGACACAGGCAACAGAGCATGCACAATGTCGGCACTAGTACAGTGTATATCCACCTTTCGCAGCAATGCAGGCTGCTATTCTCCCATGGAGACGATCGTAGAGATGCTGGATGTAGTCCTGTGGAACGGCTTGCCATGCCATTTCCACCTGGCGCCTCAGTTGGACCAGCATTCGTGCTGGACGTGCAGACCGCGTGAGACGACGCTTCATCCAGTCCCAAACATGCTCAATGGGGGACAGATCCGGAGATCTTGCTGGCCAGGGTAGTTGACTTACACCTTCTAGAGTACGTTGGGTGGCACGGGATACATGCGGACGTGCATTGTCCTATTGGAACAGCAAGTTCCCTTGCCGGTCTAGGAATGGTAGAACGATGGGTTCGATGACGGTTTGCATGTACCGTGCACTATTCAGTGTCCCCTCGACGATCACCAGTGGTGTACGGCCAGTGTAGGAGATCGCTCCCCACACCATGATGCCGAGTGTTGGCCCTGTGTGCCTCGGTCGTATGCAGTCCTGATTGTGGCGCTCACCTGCACGGCGCCAAACACGCATACGACCATCATTGGCACCAAGGCAGAAGCGACTCTCATCGCTGAAGACGACACGTCTCCATTCGTCCCTCCATTCACGCCTGTCGCGACACCACTGGAGGCGGGCTGCACGATGTTGGGGCGTGAGCGGAAGACGGCCTAACGGTGTGCGGGACCGTAGCCCAGCTTCATGGAGACGGTTGCGGATGGTCCTCGCCGATACCCCAGGAGCAACAGTGTCCCTAATTTGCTGGGAAGTGGCGGTGCGGTCCCCTACGGCACTGCGTAGGATCCTACGGTCTTGGCGTGCATCCGTGCGTCGCTGCGGTCCGGTCCCAGGTCGACGGGCACGTGCACCTTCCGCCGACCACTGGCGACAACATCGATGTACTGTGGAGACCTCACGCCCCACGTGTTGAGCAGTTCGGCGGTACGTCCACCCGGCCTCCCGCATGCCCACTATACGCCCTCGCTCAAAGTCCGTCAACTGCACATACGGTTCATGTCCACGCTGTCGCGGCGTGCTACCAGTGTTAAAGACTGCGATGGAGCTCCGTATGCCACGGCAAACTGGCTGACACTGACGGCGGCGGTGCACAAATGCTGCGCAGCTAGCGCCATTCGACGGCCAACACCGCGGTTCCTGGTGTGTCCGCTGTGCCGTGCGTGTGATCATTGCTTGTACAGCCCTCTCGCAGTGTACGGAGCAAGTATGGTGGGTCTGACACACCGGTGTCAATGTGTTCTTTTTTCCATTTCCAGGAGTGTAGAATGCAGATATGAAGAGGCTTCCACAAGATAGACGAGCATAAAGCGCTGCATCAAACCAGTCGTAAGACTAAAGACCAGAACAACAGCAATCTAGGCTGCTTGAGTGTTGAGACTTTTGTAAACATGGTCTCACTGTCTCACTGCCGCTTCTCACAATTGCTCCCACAGTCAGTCGCTTACCAGACCGCCCGCAGCACAGCAATCAGGTCTTTGACTCCGACTGCCGTTCGCTGCTAAATGAGTAGCGGCCTCTCGGAAAATTTTCTGGCCGCAATAAAATACGTATTTGCGTTGAGCAAGTTCCAAGACAAGCCGACGGCCGGTAAATACCGGATAATGCCGTCGTTTTGGCGGCGCAAACAGCGTCTGGGCCCGGAATTAAATCCCGTGGCGGAGCATGAGTCAGCAAAGACGCCTTCTGTGGAGTCCGCCGTGCGTTGTGAGAGACGTAGACTTCCCAAACTCACTTCCTCTCGTCCGCGACGACGCGGCGGAATTTCTGGAATATTACGAACCTGCAGCGCTCACCAAATGTGTAACTGAATTGAAACTTACACGATAGATTAGGCATATGCCATATCAAAAACTGCCACTATTACGGCATCGCCCTTGGTTTGTGACTATAAGAATTCTGTGTTTTGTGACGCCCCCATGAGCTGCATTGAGTCGTATGTCTTTGGGTTCATAGTTGGATGCAAAGTTGTTGCTTTTGCTGCTGTGTAGATTCGTATTACAATTTCTTCTCCGTGAAAACAATCTGGTTTGTTGTTTCGGTTCAATACATTTGACATGATCTCAAGTCTAGTCTATTACGGAAAGATAAAGAGTTGTCTGTGACTTTAACGATTTTATAGCTTTTTCTAACGGAGGGAAAGAATTCGTGTACACTTCGTGCTAGATGACTGTACAGATACAATTTTGTATCGATATTATTCTCAAACCTTTTAATATACGCACTGTCAGATTAGAGTTTTTTTTCATTACATGGATGAAAAATTGTGCCTTGGAACTTGACTTGTGTTCCGTTTCGAATTGAGACTTCGCTTTTAAATGTAGCCGGCCGGAGTGGCCGAGCGGTTCTAGGCGCTACAGTCTGGAACCACGCTACCGCTACGGTCGCAGGTTCGAATCCTGCCTCGGGCATGGATGTGTGTGATGTCCTTAGGTTACTTAGGTTTAAGTAGTTCTAAGTTCTAGGGGACTGATGACCTTAGAAGTTAAATCCCATAGTGCTCAGAGCCATTTGAACCATTTTAAATGTATCTCAAATATATCACGATTCATGAACACACATAAAAATGGATTTGTCATCGCTATCGCAAGGTACAAGGGCATTTTCGCAATCCTTTTGTTATCCGTGATGTGCAGCTCGCAATTGAACATCTGAAGGGCAATGAGAGCAATTGTCCAGCACCCCTCATTTGATACGAGAAAAAGAAAAAAAAGAGCAACTCTTCACCTCACTGCTCCAGATTGATGGAACTGAGCAGTAGTGAGGTGAGCTGTTGTGGAATGTAATTCTGGAAAGGATATGGAATGAGGAGAAAGACCTCCAACCAAGTGTTTTGAAAGTTAGGGAGACAGCAGGGAGAAGACAAGTCCTGGCACTGTGTGGAGGACAATTGCTGTGTTACAGGCGAAGAAAGAGATCTCTGAGCGGCTTTCTTAATTAAGCTCTCGTTGCGATAGAATAAAGTTGGTGGGATACACTGGTGCAAGTGTGGCAGAATGCGAGGTTTGCGACAGACTGCTTATGGTGACGATTGCCGGAACTGTAGGAAGTCCAAAGATGTTCACTATGGGAGAGGAGAAAGTTGGGAAAAGCAGGTGGATACGGATGGCGTGGCGAACTGCACGGCATTCGAGGATTTCGAAGAAGCAGGGAAATTTTGATCCACCGAAAATCCATAGATTGATTTAAAGCTTTGTAGTTGTGGAGTATGGTGGAGGTTTGCAATCACCATGATCAGTTCAAAAATGGTTCAAATGGCTCTGAGCACTATGGGATTTAATATCTGTAGTCATCAGTCCCCTAGACTTAGAGCTGCTTAAACCTAACTATCCTAAGGACATCACACATATCCATGCCCGAGGCAGGATTCGAACCTGCGACCGTAGCAGTCTCGCGGTTCCTGACTGAAGCGCCTAGAACCGCTCGGCCATCCTTGATCAGTGTTTTAGCCGTTTCAGTAAATTTAGCCTATTTTGTATGGTCAATAGGTAACACTGCCTCTAGTCTTGATAACGCCATATCCAGCTGAAGCCACTTATTGACCGGGTAAAGCTACCAATTGCTGCTATCTTGACTACTACGTTTTATCCATTGCTCCAAGTAGGACGGGTGACTTAGTGGGCCAGTCGAGATGCGATAGGGTCACTGAGTGTTCGACAAAACTGTAAACTTAGGCGTGAACTCTTGTGAACGTGGCTGTTGGTACCTTGCAAGACGGGTGTGTCCACAGCAAACTCATCATGAAGGTGTAGTAGCGAGTGCAGCGCTCTCGTCACCGAGAATGTTGAATTAATACTGTATGATGTCCACTGTAACCTAAGTGAGTGGACCCAAGTCATTTTACGAAACCTGCCCCCAAAACATCACAGAACAACCTCCAGCGTGAACTCCACCCTGCTGATTAAACCACTCATTTGGCCACTGGTGCATTCTTCCCTTCCATCATCTGAAGAGCATCTAAATCACGGCTCGCCATACCACCCCGCAAGCCTCCAGCAAACTACTGTCCAGTTTGCATGTTGTCTGGCCCACTGAAGATATGACAGTTTGCAAAGTACCCCACTGCAGATCTCAAATGCATGCAGGTCCCTCCGCTATGTTCGCTCGGAAAGTGGTTGAGACAGATCTACATTTAAATGGTTCAAATGGCTCTGAGCACTATGCGACTTAACATCTGAGGTTGCCGCTCGGGATGAGCAGAGCGGTCTAAGGCGCTGCAGACATGGACTGTGCAGCTGGTCCCGGCGGAGGTTCGAGTCCTCCCTCGGGCATGGGTGTGTGTGTTTGTCCTTAGGATAATTTAGGTAAGGAATAGAAGGTTTCGCTTCAATCAAGATCGCAAAAAGTTTGCACAAATATACAGGGTGATTCAAAAAGAATACCACAACTTTAAAAATGTGTATTTAATGAAAGAAACATAATATAACCTTCTGTTATACATCATTACAAAGAGTGTTTAAAAAGGTTTATTTTCACTCAAAAACAAGTTCAGAGATGTTCAATATGGCCCCCTCCAGACACACGAGCAATATCAACCCGATACTCCAACTCGTTCCACACTCTCTGTAGCATATCAGGCGTAACAGTTTGGATAGCTCCTGTTATTTCTCGTTTCAAATCATCAATGGTGGCTGGGAGACGTGGCCGAAACACCATATCCTTAACATACCCCCATAAGAAAAAATCGCAGGGGGTAAGATCAGGGCTTCTTGGAGGCCAGTGATGACGTGCTCTGTCACGGGCTGCCTGGCGGCCGATCCATTGCCTCGGGTAGTTGACGTTCTGGTTTCATAACTAACCTTTTTCGTAGGACTCTCTATACAGTTGATTGTGGAATTTGCAGCTCTCTGCTAGCTCTGCGAGTCGATTTTCCTGGGCTGCGAACAAATGATTGCTGGATGCGTGCTACATTTTCATCACTCGTTCTCGGCCGTCCAGAACTTTTCCCTTTGCACAAACACACATTCTCTGTAAACTGTTTATACCAACGTTTAATACACCACCTATCAGGAGGTTTAACACCATACTTCGTTCGAAATGCACGCTGAACAACTGTCGTCGATTCACTTCTGCCGTACTCAATAACACAAAAAGCTTTCTGTTTAGCGGTCGCCATCTTAGCATCAACTGACGCTGACGCCTAGTCAACAGCGCCTCAAGCGAACAAATGTACAACTAAATGAAACTTTATAGCTCCCTTAATTCGCCGACAGATAGTGCTTAGCTCTGCCTTTTGTCGTTGCAGAGTTTTAAATTCCTAAAGTTGTGGTATTCTTTTTGAATCACCCTGTATATATCCAATTTAAACACCATTGGAGACATTCACTACCATTGTCGTACATTTCTGTTTACAACTGAGCTCGACACTGCAACAATGAATCTGAGAATGATGATACTCGCTGGTGCACTCGGCGCTTGATAACGGTTACTGGCCAATCATCGACCTGTGCGAGTAAAATAAGCCTATCTTTGTCTAGGGAATCATTACAAATTTCTGTCGGGTTTGAAACGGATTGCTATTGACAAGTAGTGACTCCCGTCTTATATAACTCAATTAGGACCTTTCAACGAGCACTGCTCTTCCGCTGTGATACACCACTCCTGGGGTCCGCCCCGATAGCTGAATGGTCAGCGTGATGGACTGCCGTCCTAAGTGGCCCGGGTTCGATTCCCGGCTGGTAACCGAGGGGTCCTAGGCGCTTCAGTCTGGAACCGCGCGACTGCTATGGTCGCAGGTTCGAATCCTGCCTCGGGCATGGATGTGTGTGATGTCATTAGGTTAGTTAAGTTTAAGTAGTTCAGAGCTCTAAGTGGACTGATGACCTCAGATATTAAGTACCATAGTGCTCAGAGCCATTTGAACCATTTTCCCGGCTGGGTCGGAGATCTTCTCCACTCACGGGCTGGCTGTTGTGTTGTCTTCATCGTCGTTTTATCCCTATCCGGCGCGCAGGTCGTCCAATGTGGCGTCGAATTTAACAAGACCTGCACCAAGGCGCCCGGACCTGCCCCGTAAGGGGCCTCCCGGCCAATGATGCCAAACGCTCATTTCCATTTACCACTCCTGGCCAGAGCGCGATGAGATAGCGACAAATGGTGTGACTTCATTCACGGTGTAGTCTTGGACATAGCCAAACACGATAGTCCCTTCTGCAATTCTGTCACGTCTCCAAATCAAACGGCTCTGAGCACTATGGGACTTAGGTCGTCAGTCCCCTAGAACTTTGACCTACTTAAACCTAACTAACCTAAGGACATCACACACATCCATGTCCGAGGCAGGATTCGAACCTGCGACCGTAACGGTCGCGCGGTTTCGAACTGAAGCGCCTAGAACCGCTCGGCCACAACGGTCGCCGTCACGTTTCCACTTCCATCCATCTTACTGCGCCGATTCCTTACAACCGACTGGGACAGAGAACTTACGTCACTAGTGAAGCGTCACAAGACAGCCTGATACCATTTCTATACCAACTTCAGCGTCACGGAGCGCCCATTGCGCTACAGTGGAACGGAGCGACTAGTGCGGTCTTTTAGAGGTGGGGGATGACTAATACTTTGTCCTGAGAGCTTATTTTAGTGTGTAATTACTTGGATTGAACGACTAGGAAATGCCTTGTAGAGATCGAGTTATAAGTCAAACACGACACGGTTTCAAGACCGAAACTTTATACTTAGGCGCTGCTGCGTAAAACTATGAAGTCATATCAAAATAAATGTTCGTTGCGTGCGAGCCTGTTGGTGAGACCGCTGTGAGGCTGAGAATAGGGCGGCGGGCGGTTAGGCCGCGTAATTGGCTGGCAGGTGGATATGAAAGCAGCGGTCGGCGGTCGCGCAGGCCCGTGTTAATCAGCGGCGCCCCAGAGACCGGCAGACCGCCCACGGCGCGGAGGCTGGAAGCACGTGCGCGGCCACGTGGCTTCCCACAGGTGGCGTCTAACGAGCACACGCTGCAGGCCCGCGGTGCTGCACGTCGCACGCAATTCCAAAACGGCACGCTTCTGTCTACTTTCTCGCGGTACGCCAACATTTCCTCACTGCTGATAATCCCTCCATCTCAGACTAATACTTACACAAATCGTGCTCATTATTTTTTGTGTCTATTCCAGTCTCTGTCTTCGACAACAACGTTTGCCCTCTGCGGAGTATGGACGCTGTAACACCTTGAAACCCACTACCTGACGTCTTAACCTACGTCCTATTATCCTGCCCCTTGAACATAGTGTTACCCACTCATTCCATTTCGCTGATTCCGTGGACAACCTCTACATTTCACGTCTTATGTTTCCACAATAACTTTCTGTACACCACCATAACACCACATTTCAAACGCCTCCATTCTTTTCTTTGGAGATTTTTCTTACAAGGGGGCCGGCCGAAGTGGCCGTGCGGTTAAAGGCGCTACAGTCTGGAACCGCAAGACCGCTACGGTCGCAGGTTCGAATCCTGCCTCGGGCATGGACGTGTGTGATGTCCTTAGGTTAGTTAGGTTTAACTAGTTCTAAGTTCTAGGGGACTAATGACCTCAGCAGTTGAGTCCCATAGTGCTCAGAGCCAGTCTTACAAGGGGAGGCCGCCAACTGTGAAATTCAGATTCGATTCATACTGAGCATAATAAAAGCTCATGGCCAGAGGTGTAATGTGGCAAAGCACCAAGATGCACATCTCAGCCGTCGTCGAGAAAATCGACAGTTAAAAGAAACCGTTGCGGTGAATTGATTATGCATGTTGGTGCGAGCCGGCAGGCTGACTTCCAAATTCCGCTGCCAGAGCCGGAAAACTGCTGAACCGCCACGGTGAAAGCCTGTGCTCCGACACTGTGGCGAGCGTGGTTACCACACGTCGGGCTCTAACGTTTGCTTCCTGGGCCCAGTACGTGGTCTCTTTTCATAAAACCACAAGGCGTGCAAGTATAACTGCTAGGCACTCAGGTCTAACAGCAGCTGTCGTCGACTGCTGCCTACACCGGCAACGTCTCCACAGCGGGCGTCGCCCCAGTGTGGCTCACCAAGTCTCGTCTACAACTAGCCGCAGCCTCCACTACACGCTGGTCTATGGGCCGCGTCTAGTCTCGATGATGCCGGGGACCTGAACTGGCGCCTTCCAGCTTGGACTTGCACCAGACCAACACCTACCGATTACTGGGTGCCTCCAAGAGGTCATCGGTTCTCAATTCTTGGGTGCTTTCTGAACATAATCCACTGCGACCCGCTGGCTGGGCGCTGCATTTACACTTAAGGCCGATATTAAACTACTGGCAAAGAAATTTCGTGAAATAGTCATCACATTTCTTTGGCAATGATCTTCGACTTGGCGCTCAATATTCTGTTCCTATGAAAGGCTACTTAGAAAGTTCCAAGTACACTGCTTGATCTTTGCTAAGGAAGAGCTGACCCTAGCTGAGGAACAACTGTCAATTGCCACGGAACAACCGACAACTGCTACAAAACACCTGACCAGTAGCAGCAAAAGATAATGTAAGGGGCGGGACGTGTTAACTGCGGCGATGCCTGTTCACGCATTCGGTAGTTCATGCAGTAAGATTGATGTGGAACCAATTAATGCGCCATTTGGGTGTGGTACGGCAACGTGTCTGCAAGACATCATCTGAGTGTATACGATCGTGGACGAGCAGTTGGACGAATCAAAGCCGGTTATGTGACACTACTGTGACCACAGTAATGGGTGTGTCGAAAAGTGTCATCAGCAATTAAAAAGGGCCTCCGGAGGTAATGCTATGTGAAAGCACGTCGGTGGTCGTCGATGGACGGCCACAACGCAAGAGGATCGATACGTCGCCGTAGTGATGCAAAGTAACAGACATCTCACTCCTATGCAGATCGCTACAGGTCTTGCAGCCAGTATCGGTACACGTGTCTCGGACAGAACCATTTCACGGCGATTAAACCAGGCAGGTTTGTATGTTCGGAAGCCTGTTAAATACATCCTACTTCAACCACACTATGCTAGAGAAAGAGTTCGTTGGTGTAAGGAGCACACTGATAGAGGTCAGCAACAGTGGTCCAGAGTGATACTCTTTGATGAATCCCGCTTCACTGTGGCTAGTGATTCTGCCCACCAGTTGGTGTGGAGAGAGAAGGGAACACGTTACACACAACAGAATGTTCCGAACGTCATCGTGATGGGGTAGGTGTTAGTGGGGATACATTATACACAGTAGCCGAACACAGCTGCATATCTATGTGCGAGGTGCCGTTACAGCACACCGGTATTGCAAGGAGATTACTGCGGACGTGTTGTCTGTTTAGGGGCAGCATGAGGCCGGACATTCTGTGAACGAATGATAGTGCCGCCCCACACAGGACGGCTGAGGTGTTGGAAAGTAAAGATATTGAAAGTATGGAATGGCCTGCGTTCTCTCTGGACCTAAACCTATAGAGCATCCATCTTCAAAGTGACTCCTCCCTCTGCCCCTCCCCCTGAGGGCGGCGCAGAAATAGACGGGGTCGCCGGCTTTCACTGAGATATTTATATTTCATATTATGTAAGTAAAAGACTTCCGCGAAAAAAATGTTGCTAGCATCAGATTCTCAGTTCCACGAACTTAGTTAGGAAGCCGGCCCATCGTTAATTTGGTGTCGTATTTCACAAGACCTGACCCGTAAATCGTGTCAGCAGGAATGGTGTTGAGTCACGAGTCGTATTTCATCACACAACCCCTGTCACCTATAAGTCCCAGCAGTTCAAATGGCTCTAAGCCCTATGGGACTTAACATCTGAGGTCATCAGTCCCCTAGACTTAGAACTATTTAATCCTAACTAACCTAACGACACCACACACATCCATGCCCGAGGCAGGATTTCAACCTGCGACCGTAGCAGCTGCGCGGTTCCGGACTGAAGCGCCTAGAACCGCTCGGTCACAGCGGCCGGCGTCGCAGGAGTAACTTACTTACCAAACATGTGACGACCCCTAGACGGGCCGTCACGAAATTAGACGCTTCAAGGTCATACAGAGTGACAATTATTGAACTGTGTGAAAAAAACGCAAATTATTTACGAACTACGGCGTGCACACACTTTATTCAACATGTAAACGTTACTACAGACATTCGGGTTTAGATTATGACATGTTCGATATGCCTACCATTATTGGCGATCGTGTGGCGCAGATGAATAGCGAAATTCTGCATGACCAGCTGATGTGTCCGAACGTCAATGCTGTCGATGATCTCCTGAATGGCTGTCTTCAGCTCAGCAGTGGTTTTGGGGGTTATCGCTGCACACCGTGTCATTGCTATAGCCCCACAAAAAGTTCATATGTTCAGTTCTGGAGAATATGGCGACCAATCGAGGACCATGCCAGTAGTCTCTGGGTATCCCAGTACCAGAATGCGATCCCCAGAGTGCTCCCCCAGGATATCAAACACTCTCCTGCTTCGATGGTGTCGAGCTCCCCCCCTGAATGAACCGTATCTAGTCGAAATCATGGTCACTCTGGATAATGGGGATAAAATCATCTTCCAAAACCTTCACGTACCGTTCGGTAGTCACCGTGTCATCAAGGTATATCGCACCGATTATTCTGTGACTGGACATCGCACACCACAGAGTCACCACTTGAGGGTGAAGAGAGTTGTCGATGTGGACTTCGTCGCTAAACTAAACCATACATGCGCTTACTAATTCCCAGCATGCTCCGAGGCCAACAGTGCAGTTTGAACGTGCAAACGCAAACCGCTCAGAAGTTACGACAATTTTATTTCATATAGTTCAATAATTGTCAGCCTGTAGCTACTACCCGCAGCACGCCAGCTGTGATTCGCCCGCCTCACAGCACTGTTGCCGAGTGTACGCTTTTAACACAGTGGTTGTTCAGCGCCAGCTCATTGTTCCTGTATTCCCGTGCGATAGCGAGGTTCACGTGTGGTTTCAGTCTGCAGCGAAACGGTGCACTGGCGTGTGTTTGATAGAAAGCGAAATACAGCAGTAAGGGCCTACGTGTAACGCTACTTCAGTCGGTGTGCATGAAGGGTGAAAAGACATTCGATAACAATCTAACGTTTTGACCCATACAGGCAGTTCCCGACTCATTAAGGTCATTAGACAGAATATGATGACACTGGATGATGTACTTAAGATCCTGATAGTCATCTTAAAGCTTACTACACCCGGCCTTTATGCAACCTTGAGAACGATTTGACAAGGTTATATGTGGTACCCTTTAGTCTTAGGGATGATATACCTTTCATGTTGCCGGCCGGAGTGGCCGAGCGGTTCTAGGCGCTACAGTCTGGAACCACGCGACGTCTACTGTCGCGGGTTCGACTCCTGCCTAGGGCATGGATGTGTGTGCTGTCCTTAGGTTAGTTAGGTTTAAGTAGTTCTAAGTTCTAGGGGACTGATGACCTCAGATGTTAAGTCCCATAGTGCTCAGAGCCATGTTTGAACCTTTCATTTTGAGGTTTATGTTCGGACTTATAGGCGGCCTCCTATATTTTTCTTTTTCGTTTTTCCTTTTTATTCGTTCGATTCCACTTGGTATAATCCTACATAATTGTATAGGACTTACATGTAGAGAGACAGACATTTTTGATATACAGAGATCGAGAAACTTCTTTGTAACTATGACTATATGAGACAGCTACTGTCGTTGCATTATTCCACTGAGCACAGTGCGGGGTGGTTTTACATAGGGGTTCTAATGAAGTGCCTACGGGACCAGGTGTTTGATGATTTTTATAGTACGATTGCTTTGGTTTAATTCGTGAATGCAATTGGGTTTTAAGACAAACTCTTTTATGCTTTTTATCGTTAATATTGCGGCAGCTATTTGTCATACCGCACATAATACGACCTAGGCTGCACATATGTAACTTATATATTCTGACATGGTTATGGCACATTTTCTTGTACCATAATTTATTTTATTATTTATTTATATTAGTTAATTATTTAAAAAATTCTTCCAATGGACATATGATTGTAAGCAGTACAGATTGTTGTGTTGCATGGCCTGTTACAACTGTGTGGTACGGATTTATGAATAATAGCGTATACATATGTTCATCTATTGTGCTATATTCGAGTAAAACAGTGAAAACTATTAACAACAGCATGACATAGGCAGAAGCATATTTTCCCTAATGTTACATATAGTTTTAATGATATACAATATGTCTTTTTGAACTACTTACATAGTTAACACGATACCTGTCAATTGTTAACGTATATTCTATATTTTTTATGACAGTACATTTGTTCTACTCATTGTACAGGGGCCTGAAGATGGCATGAGTGTAATGCCGAAACTGGTAGGACGTAAGAAGTTCATAAAATAAAGTTCTGCAATACATACGGCTGTTGGTAAATTATTGCATCAAGAAAAACAATCTAAAAGTGTCGTATCGAACGTACTACATGTTTTTCTACTGGTCTGGCCAACAGCGAATATCCCAGGAATAACACAACACTTTGCGAAAGTTCACAAAATGACATTACTTTTGTAAAGCGTACATCGGCGATTTTGGTGATGATGATCAGTGAGGAAGGGTCACTAAGAGCTGTAAATAAAAATTTTTCGGGAGGCAGGGAACATTCTCGGTCGTATTAAGCCGAGTCGTCCAAATTAAAATCGTGGCGACGGCTTCCGGGTACTCTCACTGTCGCGCACGGAGTCTTTCGTAAATAAAGTACATTCATACACGACACGATAGAGTAATTATGCCTCAGATGATTCGCAACGATAACCAGAGATCCCATGGAGGCGATTGACCAGGGTGTCTCTTCTCCTTCGAAAGTATGTAGTTCTAATAATGATAAAGATTCGAATTTAATCAAACTACATTATTGTTTCGCATCCTCCTCTCTTCCTGTCAGCAACGTCACTTCTAGACGCAAAAGCCAAAGTGCGTAAATATGAAGTTGATTATCTGATATTAGATGTTACCAGCACTCTTTTGAATTATGAGGAACAACCACAATGTGTTCTTTGTTTGGAGATTTTAGCTGACGATTGCTTGAAACCTACAAAACCGAAGAGGTACCCACAGACAAAACGTCCAGACCGTGTAGGGAAACCCGTCGAATTTTTTAAGCATCATGAGCAGCCACTAAAAGTAAATGTCAGATTCCTTTCCTATGATAGCGCTAAGAGCACTCCTATGGGTGACCTCCTTCATTACAAAATTCAAATTACTTCTTTATTATAAAATTCACCGTACACTATTGGTGAGAGTCGCCAAAATGTGCAAAATCGTGTAAGAAGAAAGGTTTTCCGAGGGTCTGAAGTTGATGCCACCACCAGATGATATCGAGATCGTCGTATTGATGCAAGAGCCACTGACATGAAAAATCAGTTGCTACCACGTCTTCATGGTAGCGGAAAATTCTCTCTAAAGTTTGATGACAGTACCGATATCGGAAATCTTTCTCAGCTTTTTGTTTTTTACGCTGCTGTTATCAAAATGAAAATCACGAGGAGTTTACATGTCTAGAGGGAGGACTACAGGCTGTTTTCTTTACTGTGTATTTCTTTTTTGTTGATAAGAATACGTCATGGGCAAATTGTGTTTTCTATGTGCCGATGGGGTGGCAGCATTTACTGTAGCTAAAGAGTGCTTCATGATAAGAGCGTGTGCTGTTTTTCCTTCTGCAAATTTCCCACTTTGCGACATTGCATACAGGGAGGTGGTAGTGGTGGTAAGCTCCTATGGGACCAAACTGCTGAGGTCATCGGCCCCTAAGCTTACACACTACTTAAACTAACTTACGCTAAGGACAACACAAACGCCCATGCCCGAGGGAGGACTCGAACCTCCGACTGGGGGAGCCGCGTAAACCATGGCCTCAGACGGCGCGGCTACCCCGCGCAGCTACACAGGGAGACATTGGCTTCTAAACCAGTACAACTTGAAGTCAGTAAAGTGCTGAACGACTTAATGGTGTAAACTTTGTGAAAAGTGCCAAAAAATTTCCCAATTTTGAATCACATGGATTTCTACTGTTTTTTAGTTCCTTAACGGATGATAGTCTGAATATAACAGTTTTTAAATTGACATTTAAATGTTTAATATTGTTTTGCCGTTATTTGTACGTCGTGACCTTTCAAATATTAAAACTTTCTAACTGAATTAAAAACCATTACAGATGAAAACAGTTAAATTTTAACCAACTAACGAATTTCTGAACTAATTTGAAAAAAAAATGTAGTGCATTACACATATTTGCTCAAAATCAATAACTGCATTCGCAGCCACAGTTAGTTATAAACTAGTTGTAATTGTCAGCTTCAAACAGTCTTTGAATAATACAAGTGAATGATAATTTGCACAAAAAGTTTACCTGTAATTTGCTCGAATGTCACTTTCTAATTATTATTATTATTATTATTATTGCAGTGAACACATGGTGTGTCGTGGGGCGATCACTCTTTTTTTAAAATAATAGAAAAGCCACGATCGCTTCAGTCGTTTATTAGATGACCGGTTTCAGCACTCTGAAGGTGCCATAATCAGATCTGAAACGTGGATTAACATTTATAAATCCAGATGGACATCATGGCATACGATTATTATTATTATTCTTTCCTGTCTCAGATTATTATTATTTCTTTTCTTTCTCAGACTTCATGTCTGGTTAAAAATGGAAAGTGACGCGGATCTTGATCAAGCGTGACTTCTTCTTAACTGTACAGTATATGTTACGTTGCATTTAGGAACTTTCGGGTAATTGAACAAGTATCAATAATTACAGATTTCTGTAGTTGTATATATAAGTTTGGATGTAGCTGTATTGCGTTGATGTACTGGTGGATATTGTGTAATATGACTCCTGTAGTTGATAGTATAATCGGTATAATGTCAACTTTATCCTGATGCCACATGTCCTTGACTTCCTCAGCCAGTTGGATGTATTTTTCAATTTTTTTCCCTGTTTTCTTCTGTATATTTGTTGTATTGGGTATGGATATTTCGGTTAGTTACGTTAATTTCTTCTTTTTATTGGTGAGTATGATGTCTGGTTTGTTATGTGGTGTTGTTTTATCTGTTATAATGGTTCTGTTCCAGTATAATTTGTATTCATCATTCTCCAGTACATTTTGTGGTGCATACTTGTATGTGGGAACGTGTTGTTTTATTAGTTTATGTTGTATGGCAAGTTGTTGATGTATTATTTTTGCTACAGTGTCATGTCTTCTGGGGTATTCTGTATTTACTAGTATTGTACACCCACTTGTGATGTGATCTACTGTTTCTATTTGTTGTTTGCAAAGTCTGCATTTATCTGTTGCGGTATTGGGATCTTTAATAATATGCTTGCTATAATATCTGGTGTTTATTGTTTGATCCTGTATTGCAATCATGAATCCTTCCGTCTCACTGTATATATTGCCTTTTCTTAGCCATGTGTTGGATGCGTCTTGATCGATGTGTGGTTGTGTTAGTTGATACGGGTGCTTGCCATGTAGTGTTTTCTTTTTCCAATTTACTTTCTTCGTATCTGTTGATGTTATGTGATCTAAAGGGTTGTAGAGGTGGTTATGAAATTGTAGTGGTGTAGCCGTTGTATTTATATGGATGATTGCTTTGTGTATTTTGCTAGTTTCTGCTCGTTCTATAAAGAATTTTCTTAAATTGTCTACCTGTCCACAATGCAGGTTTTTTATGTCGATAAATCCCCTTCCTCCTTACTTTCTGCTTAATGTGAATCTTTCTGTTGCTGAATGTGTGTGATGTATTCTATATTTGTGGCATTGTGATCGTGTAAGTGTATTGAGTGCTTCTAGGTCTGTGTTACTCCATTTCACTACTCCAAATGAGTAGGTCAATATTGGTATAGCATAAGTATTTATAGCTTTTGTCTTGTTTCTTGCTGTCAATTCTGTTTTCAGTATTTTTGTTAGTCTTTGTCTATATTGTTCTTTTAGTTCTTCTTTAATATTTGTATCATCTATTCCTATTTTTTGTCTGTATCCTAGATATTTATAGGCATCTGTTTTTTCCATTGCTTCTATGCAGTCGCTGTGGTTATCCAATAAGTAATCTTCTTGTTTAGTGTGTTTTCCCTTGACTATGCTATTTTTCTTACTTTTGTCTGTTCCAAAAGCCATATTTATATCATTGCTGAATATTTCTGTTAGTAATTGGCTAAGTTGTTGATTTGTTGCTGCCAGTAGTTTTAGATCATCCATGTATAGCAAATCTGTGATTTTGTGTTGGTATGTTTCAGTAATATTGTATCCATAATTTGTATTATTTAGCATGTTGGATAGTGGGTTCAGAGCAAGGCAGAACCAGAAAGGACTTAATGAGTCTCCTAGGTATATTCCGCACTTAATCTGTATTGGCTGTGATGTGATATTATTTGAATTTGTTTGGATATTAAGTGTGGTTTTCCAATTTTTCATTACTATGTTTAAGAACTGTATCAATTTAGAATCTACTTTGTATATTTCCAATATTTGTAGTAACCATGAGTGGGGTACACTATCAAAAGCTTTTCGGTAATCAATGTATGCATAGTGTAGTGACCTTTGTTTAGTTTTAGCTTGGCATGTCACCTCTGCATCTATTATCAGTTGCTCTTTACATCCTCATGCTCCTTTGCAACAGCCTTTTTGTTCTTCATTTATAATTTTGTTCTGTGTTGTATGTGTCATTAATTCTGTGTAATGACTGAAGTTAATATTTTGTATATTGTTGGTAGGCTTGTTATGGGGCGATATTTAACTGGGTTCGCTGTGTCTGCTTGATCTTCAGGTTTCAGATAAGTTATTCCATGTGTAAGTGTATCAGCGAATGTGTATGGGTCTGCAATGTAACTGTTAAATAATTTAGTTAGATGTGAATGTGTCGAGGTGAACTTCCTTAGCCAGAAATTTGCTATTTTATCTTTTCCAGGGGCTTTCCAATTGTGAGTAGAATTAATTGCTTGTGTGACTTCATGTTGCAAAATTATCACTTCAGGCATTTGTGGTATCATCTTGTATGTGTCTGTTTCTGCTTGAATCCACCGTGCATGCCTGTTATGTTGTACCGGGTTTGACCATATGTTGCTCCAGAAGTGTTCTATGTCTGTTATGTTTGGTGGATTGTCTATTTTATAGTGTGTGTTATCTATTGTCTGGTAAAATTTCTTTTGGTTTGTGTTGAATGTTTGGTTTTGTTTCCTTCTATTTTCACTTTTTTTGTATCTTCTAAGTCGTTTGGTCAATGCTTGTAATTTCTGCTTCTTTTCATCTAAATGCTCTATCGCTTCTTGTTGTAAGATTTTACCTAACCTTTTTCGTATTTGTCTGATATTTCATTTCTTATAAATTGTGTTAGCTGTCTGATGTCTTTTCTCAGATTTTCTGTTCTGATCTGTAGCCTGTGTTGCCATGCTGGTTTTGTGGGTTTCTTCTGTGTGTTGATTGGTTCTGCTCTCTGCCTAGTGTGTATATTTAGTGTAGTGAGTGCTCCTATATAGATCAGTAGTTGTAACTCTTCCATAGTTGTATTTTAATTTATTTTGTTGTGTATGATTGTGTTGATAGTTGTTATTGTTGTTTCGACTTGTGGGTTATTTGGTGGTCTATGCAAGAATGGTCTAATGTCTGTATTTGTGTCTTTGTATTCTATATATGTCAGCTGAAATTTTTCTTCTATATCTAACATGTGCGTCACTTCGTGTTCTATTTGTGCTTGTTCTGGTTGCTGTCTTAAGATTTCGTTTTCCTCTGGTTGTTTAATTGATGCGTGTTGTTCTGTGTTTGTTTGCTCTGGGATGTTTGAGTCCATTACTGTATTTTCTTCTTCTTCTTCTGATTGCACATTATTTTGTTCTAGTATTTGTTGTACTTGTTTGATGTTTTCTAATTCTGACTGGGGTATCCAGTTATTTTTGATTATTACACGAATCTGATCAGCTAGTCGTTGTTCTGTTAAAAATTTTAATTCTGGATATCTGGTAATAAATGTTGTGTATACTTGTGATCTGTATCCAGTTGTGTTTGTTCCTAAGTTTGTTGCTTGGTAATAACAGAACATGAGGTGTCTCTTAACTTCATCTGACCATCTCATCCTCTGTTTTCCTTCTAGAGTGGTTGCAGGAAGCATATCCTGCAAAACACCTCTATTTGGATTTAAGTCATTTTCCGTGTGGCTAGCAGTGTCGTTACCATTGTGGACAGGCATAGGGTTAAAGCGTCGTCCCTGACCATGACAGCGCTTGTCTGATGCTTCATTAGTTCTGTCCTGAACCAGCTAATCACACTAAAAGGGGGGTGAGCCCTATTAGTGGTTTATTTTAGATGATGACGATTATTATTATTATTATTATTATTATTATTATTATTATTGTTGTAACTGATAGTTGAAGTGATTAGACAGAAGTAAATACGTATCGTAGGCCGTTTTGTGCCAACTATGAGAAGTGCTGAAGAAGGTAAGTACAACAGGGGAGAGGTCAAACTAATTTACGCCTCAGAAGAGAGCACGATGGACAAAGTTTGAAGACCTGTGCTACAGAGCATGCTTGGGATGCTCTTCTCAACGATCACCCTCTCCTCGAACTGTGTTAGAGCTGAAAATTGGCCTGGCAGAGGAGTGGGACAATATCTCTCAAAGACTCCTCAGCAGTTAGGTGGTCAGCAAGAATTCTTTCTTACTGTCTTTCTTTTGCTTGTGCCTTTTTTCCCGCGGAGACGCAGGGTCGGCATAGTTAATCGGATGTGGCAATGTTAGTTTAAGGGGTGGCCAGATACACTTCCTGCCGCCACCCCGTACTCCCCGGGAAGGAATTAGTGTACCCCAACTGTGTAATCCATGGAATAGTGCGAAAGTGTTCAGATGTCTGCGAGCCGTGGAACTGAGGCGGAACGTGGGGACGAGCCCGGTATTCACCTAGGGGGATGTGGAAAACCGCCTAAAAACCACATCCAGGCTGGCCGGCATACCTGCCCTCATCGTTATTCCGCCGGGCGTATTCGATCCGGGGCCGGCGCGCCTACTCGAGTCCAGGAAGAAGCGCGTTACCGCTCTCGGCTAACCCGACGGGTTAGGTGGTCAGCAAGAATAACAGATGCAAAATGTGCATTAGTGCCAGAGGACGGCAATTCCTTACTGAGAGTCCGATATCGACCATCATGTTGGGAGTCTGACCTAACGTTATTTATGTCTGTTACCTTGCTTTCCCCGTGTGGTGAAATCTGTACCTTTTTTCGGTATAAACAGGCACTCCAACTGAGTTCCGTGCCATCCATCATTGCCAGTGATTATTCCCGTGCAACAGTGTCTCTGTTTTCTTAAAAATAATGTCATTCAGTGTACCATCTCCAAGTATCGACCTCAGGGGCTTCGAAAACAAGATTAGGCTAATTACAGAGCGTACTCAGGCGTTTATCTACACTTGAATGGAAGGGAAAGGAACCCTAATGACTGGTGCCACTTGGCAGAGGTTTGCAGGATGCAGATGTAGATGCAGACGAGCGAGTAAGGTGCGCTGTCGCCGGGAAGGGCGGAGCAGGTGTGAGCACGTGCGCCGGCCCGTTTATAAATACAGCGCGGGAAGAGAGCCGGTGGCCCCCTTGGCAGCCGCGCCAGCTCCAGGTGCGCCTCCTCCCCGCCAACGGGGCCGCGCCTCGCGTCCACTCTGCCACGTCTACAGTAGACATCAGAAACGGAGCAAGTCGAGTCTAACGTTCCGGTTGCATACTTCGTAAATCAAAGCGTCGCGTCGGTGCTACAACAGTGCTAAGGAGCTTCCTTCGTTCTCGCTGTTGCTCCGTGAGTATGACGTGTCTGAGAACTATGGCGCCGTGGTCGTTTTCTCTTACTGAAGAGTTCAGCAGTGTGAGGATAGTCGTGACCGGAAGATGAGTGCGTGATCTTGCTGCTGTTACGTAGTACTCACAAGCCGAAATGGCTCACTGTCGGGATCAGATGGCCTTTTAACGATGCTGTGGTTTGTGAGACTGTCGAGGGTGTAAGACAAAAATTAATAAATGCAAAGCACTCAATTTGCATGTTCCATTACAAACGCTGCAGTCCATGTTTCAGACGCAAAATATGGCAGGTTCGTCCATTGGAAACAAAATTGGTTCAAATGGTTCAAATGGCTCTGAGTACTATGGGACTTAGCTTCTGAGGTCATCAGTCTCCTAGAACTTAGAACTACTTAAACCTAACTAACATAAGGACATCACACACATCCATGCCCGAGGCAGGATTCGAACCTGCGACCGTAGCGGTCGCGCGGTTCCAGACTGTAGCGCCTAGTGAAACGTCCCCTTAAATTAATGAATTACTGTGCTAGTAAATCCCTTACGTTATTTGATTTTGAAACAGCTGAGCAAAACTGAACGTACTCAGACATTTCTCTCTTTACTTATTCTGATCATCACTAAACTGACACAATATTTTTAGCGCAACGCAATTTGACTTTCAAAAATCCGTACAAAAGAATGGCCCTGACTAACAATAACCTATACCTTTCATGAATCACTTACCTCACAAAAATCTTCGTTACTCGAACTACAGCAATACAGCGAGCGCCACTACTGCCAGGTAAATAAAAGATCCAAACTACTGAAGGCAATAACTACTGATAGGCATAGTTAGCAAGTGAAAGGTTTTGATAGAGAACAAACAATGTATGTACCTTAATAGTGTTCAAAAGTCGTAATATATATAGCAGTTCATGACATCCAGAATTACGAATTTACTGTCTCCGTCCAGATCATCCGCTCTCAAAACTCCGCCATTTTCTCTCCCCACATCCACCACTGCTGGCGGCTCACCGCCAACTGCGCAACGCTACGCGCTGTTAACAGCCCACTGCCCAACACTACAATAGTGACTATTTCAACAATGCCCACCAGCCACAGACTGCACACAGCACAGCCAGTGATTTTCATACAGAGCGCTAGGTGACTTTACCAACATAAAAACCTAAACAGCCTACTTACACTAGAACCGCTCGGCCATCCCGGCCGGCAAACAAAAATGGTTCAGATGGCTCTACGCACTATGGGACTTAACATCTGAGGTCATCAGTCCCCTAGCCTTAGAACTACTTAAACCTAACTGACGTAAGGACATCACACACATCCATGCCCGAGGCAGGATTCGAACCTGCGACCGTAGCAGCAGCGCCGTTGCGGACTGAAGCGCCTAGAACCGCTCGGTCACAGCGGCCGGCCACTGCAAACAAAATGGTTGTATCTTTGTTTGTTCCACCTCCAGCATGAGAATCAATATCTGCTGCGTCAGATAAAAACTGGGCACAGAGCGACGTGTGTTGTACCCCTGCGACAAAAAGAAAAGGTGTTATTTCTGTATTCGTTTCGTCATGGCAACTTACGTTTATGGGCTAACAACGAGTTGTCAAGCTTACATTCATTTCTGTCATTTGTTTTAATAATTAATCACCATTCAAAAATTGCATTTCATCCTCGTATGTTTTGTGGTACGCCTTCAAAGTGTGTATGTGTCAACGTAACTGCTAGAAGTTCTCTGACAAGATATTAAAATTAAAATAAATTTACAGCAGTCTTCGAAAAAGTGTAATCTACACACATCAAAAAAAGTTTTGCATCACCCCGGTTCCCAGAACTCCTGAAGATAGACGTTGACTGTGAATATTGTATCACAGACACAGTCACTTTATTTCTGAATTGATTTTCGCATACAAGTATTAGAAACTGCGTTCTCTTCTTGTGGAGAAAATTCAGATTCATCGCGCATGATAAACATTTTTAAGCAGTAACTAGTTTTCGTCATCCATCGTACACGAATAACAGTTTCTGGAGAGCAAAAAGATACTTCACAAGCTGATGCTTCGCCGAGATAGATCGCAGTTAATTCTAAATATTAAGTATATTTTTTACCTCCCTATATTGTTGAGAGGAAGTTTCCAATTATGGTATACAGTTCGTCACTCCGTGAGTTGGAATTCTACCTTTTTCCAGCAAACCACTTCCCGCACACCTAATGTGACACCTTGGCGTACTGGTGATTTAAACACCCAGTTATTGTAAAAGAAGATCATGAATATCTGCTTGGTAGCAGAAAGTTTGCTTCCAGTTGTTGCATATCAATAACAGTCCAGCAAATAGATTTTCTGCAGTCGAACACACAGTATCTGTTACAACTGCCTGTTTCCCTTGAAAGCGAAAAGACTGGTGTGAGCCGGTTTGGGTCGTAAAAAGGAATTACTCAGCTCGCTCGTTTTTCATGTAGAAGTAATATTGTGCAAAGTTGACTTTTTTTTACCTGGATTTTTCAGATTTTGAACGCCTATAGAGCCCAAATTTCACACAGCTCATTTTTACATGAGTGAAACCAAAGTGGGACGTATCCCGAAAAGAATTACGAAGAATACCATCCTCATGCCGTCAAAACTGAAACCATACGGAAAATGTGATCGCATACGTTAACGCAAATCCACTAGAAGAGGACGAGAAGAAGAAAGAAAAGATTATCAAGATCTGTGTCCAGTTACAGGTGAACAAATCCGTGACAAACATGCATGTTTTCACACAACTATCTCGGAGAGCTGGGAAACACGCTACGCTCGGTAGCCTAACTGTGCAGGCGAACTGGCCTGCCGCTACACGTGGTCTACTGGGAACACGCTCCCCCAGTACCGCTGTTGCCGCTCACTTTTAAAGACAACCACAGTTTGTACCGTTATTCTATCGTAAAAAGAAACATTGGTGACAGTAGAAAATTTGATTCGGGCTTGAAAGCGTGCTCAGTTAGCCTATAACGAGTAGTTAACGTGGCTACTGGCGGAAAGCAGGAAATTCAGGTTAAAGTTCCGGTGAGCCACAAATTTTCGTTGGTCTGGACACATTCTTTACAGAAGAAAAAAATGATAAGATGCCAGGGCTGAAATATATCGCATCGTGAATCCGTCGTACGAAATGAATCAAATTTTGTCCACAAATGGCCTATGGGGATGCTATGATAAGCCAAGACTTTGTTAAAAAATATATCGGCTCGACCACTTGTTTATAGTGTAAAACACTAAGATCGACGCGTTTCGGAAGTCAAGCTTCCATCATCAGAATAAAAAGTAAAAGAACCTGTTAAAACTCGCTAAATGCAACATGCACCAGACACAAAAAATTGATAATAAAATTAAAACATTGTGGCTACTTCCCTTGCTGCAGCCTTGTTGCAACGGAAGTAGCCACGATGTTTTAATTTTATTATCAATTTTATTGTTCCTGGTGCATGTTCCATTTTAGCGAGTTTTAACAGGTTCTTTTACTTTTTATTATTCTGATGATGGAAGCCTGACTTCGAAACGCGTCAATCTTAGTGTTTTACACTGTAAAAAAGTGGTTGAGCCGATATATTTTTTTAACTCTGATATTCACAACCACGAGCTCTCATCCAGTATGGATAAAATCAAAGCCAAAACTTTGTTATTACCTCTTAAATAGCCTACTGGTGCTCATTTAGAACGCAGCGCAACAAAGATTCTGCGCATCATGGCTTCGACAAGTCATCGTAGGTCTGCAGGTCTGCAGAGGTATGTGACGTACAGATTACGTAATTCCCGTAATCATGGGCCGGTAGTTCTTGGGTGCGGAGCTGGTGACCAGCATCACCCCAGGCTTGTTCCTTCGGGTTAAAATCAGGCGAATTTCATGGCCAAGTGAGTTCAATGCAGTCCTCGTTAGATACAGTAGAACTACTGGATTGAGGGGGCATTGACTGCTGCGTTTCGCCTGCTGTTCCAAATAGCTCCAGAAATTTTCTGTGGGATTAAGAATGGGTGATTTAGCGGTCCAGTCGAGGTAAACCTTCCAAGCAGCACTGGAGCCCAGTTTGAACGACGTGAGTGTTCACAGTAGAGTTGTCATGAAGATGTAGAAGAAAAGCCGGCCGGAGTGGCCGAGCGGTTAAAGGCGCTACAGTCTGGAATCGCACGACCGCTACGGTCGCAGGTTCGAATCCTGCCTCGGGCATGGATGTGTGTGATGTCCTTAGGTTAGTTAGGTTTAAGTAGTTCTCAGTTCTAGGGAACTTATGACCACAGCAGTTGAGTCCCATAGTGCTCAGAGCCATTTGAACCATTTTTGTAGAAGAAAGGCCAGCATTTGGCCACCGAGAATGTTGAAATAAATATCCTGCTTCATTTCAAAGGTAACGGGGTATAGTGGGCCCAAGTCGTGGAACGGTAAATACCCCGAAAACATTACAGAACCACTTCTGGCGTGAACTACACCCTCACACATTGTGGGCGAAATGCCCCTTTGGGCCAATGGTAAATTCGACGCCTAGCATGATTTGAACAGATACAAAATCGCGATTCGTCGGACCACACTATACGCTCCCAATGAGCTGCTGCCCAGTTTGGCTTCTATTTGGCGCTTTGAAGACTTGCAGCTATAAGTGATCCTGTTAGCAATGGCCTTTTTGGAGGTACCCGATTCCAGTTGCCCCTTACGTGAAGCTCCCTTCGTAATGTCGGATCGGAAATTGTTTGTGACGGATTTACAGTCACTGATGGCAGCAGTACCCGTCGGGTTTGAAACCGATTGTCCTTAACAATGCGTGCTAATATTGTCTCCAGCCACTATCGGTTAGGATATTATTACGACCATTGTACGAACGGATACACGCTTCTGAAAATTCCATTTTATGTTTTTTACACGTTTCAAACTTCAGTGAAGTGAAAGCGAAACGCTGTTCTTTTATCTTTATCCACACCGACACAAAGAATTTGAAAGATACGAATCTCCTTCCACAGAAAAGAACGGAATTCCGTCTTTCAGCTTAACAAACTTACTTGGAAGCGTTCCCCTGACATTAACCCAAGTGACAGCTCCTTCGCTCTCTTACGCTGACTACAACGAAGCCCTGCAAACGTTTAGCTACACAGCCCGTACGCAAGTGTTCCGTTAGAATTCAACATTATTACCAGTATAAATGTTACCCTAGTGGCAGTTCATTAGTTTAAAACGCCAAGACGAAGCATTCATTGGTTGAGCTGGGTGTGTGTTTGATATGACAAGACGAGTGGGTTCAACGCTCGTTATAAAACAAATCCTCTGTCATGCAAGACAAGCTAGTGCAATACTCGTTCCCTTTTTTGTATTTTTAATATAGCTGATCGTTCAGTTTGGCCGCTAGGCACAATGAAAACACCGACATAAAAGTTTTCTGGGTATAGTACTGCGTCATAATGTAAAAACTACTGCTGCTGGAGGAAAACCAACGTTTCGGCTACGATTGGTGACTATTAGACCCAGAAGAAGGCCGCTGCAATCGTGGCCGAAACGTTGGTTTTTCTCCAGCAGCAGTAGTATTTACATAATCACGCGGTACTATACCCAGAAAACTTTTATGTCGACTGACTCTTGCCGCGGAAGCCTACGCAATTATAAATGAAAACACCGTCACAGAGAGAGCAAGTTGGTTGTTCCGGGCGAGCTCTGTCTTGTTTTATTTTATTACGACAGTCGTTTCTCTCTGTGGAGGTGGAAGTCAACATATTTTGCGATTCGGAGGAGAAAGTTGTTGATCTAAATTGCGTCCTCTGTCAGTCCTATCTGGTAAGGACCGCATACCGCACAACAATACTCCAGTGTATGGTACGAGTTCGGGGCTCACAACCCGAACCGCACGCCACTGTTAAGTACTAATGAGGGACTGGGTCCCTTACTTCGATTGCACATAATTCATTAAGGTCAATCCAACACAGTTATTTCAAATACCTAAATGAAGTTACATTTGAATCTGTCTGACATTAAACAGGAATAAAAAAAATTTCGATATCAGCTGATATAGTGCGTGAAGCGCGAGTTAAGCCAATAACCAGGTAAACTAAATTTGAATCTGTCTGGCATCAAACAGGAATAAAAAAACAATTTTTTCTTTATGTGTTTAAATTACAGCATTAAGGAATTCCAAATTTTTCCCTTTTCTAGGCGGAGGCTGAGCCAGAAACACAGAATGCCACAAAAAACAGTTTTACTGTGAAATCTTACAGGACACCCGGAAGCAGTAACAGACAAGGGGTCGGCACCCACAAATAACACAGGCTAAGAGTCAGGCTGGGAGCACATCCTACGAGAACTTGTTCACACTATGCTCACCACAAACTGTAGACATTCCGGCCGAACATCCGCTTGCGGTGGCTGCCAGAAGGACGAAGCAACCAACAGGCCCACTCCGTGCTTTTCACACAGGCACCTCAGTTTGTACAAACATCTAGGCCAACACCAACTCCGGACTCCCCTCTCACTGCGAGGCTTGGCACAGTTTATATGAAATGCTTTCCAGGCAACTAGTAACAGCCGCAGGCGTTTCACGATTCGCAAACAGCCCCAGCGTAACAGACATCACACATGTGCTTGCGCCCGAGCCACAACTCCGCCAGTGTCACCGGCCGCCCCGAACCGACTGCCTCTCACCGTCCCGCGCGCCCCAGCCGAAAACGCAAAGATGCTCATGCCCGGGGACGCGCCAAAGATAACAAGACGATCGCTGATGATCGACCAGCGATCTGGCTCTGTGTAGGCACTCTCTTTAGTATTATTTGATAGATTTTTTAAATGGTCTGTCTGAAAATGATGTCTTTTCTTCGTCTTCCTCACGACTGTTGCGCCGTAATCAATTTACTGGGCACAGCTGAGTAAAACTGAGACACCTTCCACGGGTAATGCATAAGGCCGCAGAAGCGGGACAGTCTGGACCGACCACGCGAAGTTACATCAGAGGCTACCTGCCGATAAAGCAACTACTGTCTCCGAGGCGTCGAGACAGTTAAAACATGCTAAAGCCAAGCAGACGGACCACAGGCGTAAGAGCACTGATGCAGCAGAAAGGCAGAGCCCGCTGCGGTGTGGGTAACCCAACTGCTTCACATCCCAGCCATGGTTCTGTTACAGCTTACGTGAGTGAAACGTATGCCTTAGCAAACAGGGATGGGCCAAGCCTTTATGAATATTCCACAATTCTAGTCAGAGGCTTCGCAGTTTGCCGGTCACCAGCTCCGAGGGGGGGGGGGGGGGGGGGAGACATACGACGGTCTAAGAGTCTACATACACCAACCAGTCAACCCTGTGCCTACTGTAGCTGCGGCCCTGCTGCTCGTGCTGAGACCCCAAACTGGGGACCACTTAGTGGCCCTAATGACCTACAGTTGAAGCCTATCGCGGAGAAGCCATTCAGCTGCTCTCACTTGCTACCTCCTCCACTCGTGTGGATGGTTGGTACCCAAGTTTCGCCACAGTTAAACGATTCGCAAACGTTTAGAAAACTTTCTCACACTATACGCAAGAGCTCTGCGTCCACACATCACACCCATGGGGATAACGCAGTGACGACAGGAAGGGTATCCGGCCACCTCTTAAATTAACCATACCAAATCCGTTAATAACTTTGCCGGCCACGCAGAACAATGGGACAATGAAAGGACGAAGCTTTGACTAAGTGTTAGTTCATAGCGCACAGACGATAAACAATAGCATAAGCGTGGTTACGTAGGCTTTCCCGGCGTAATAAGTCTTGAAAGTCTCTTTGGGTTTGCTGCTGGATCCTAAAATCAACTTGACTCGATATTTCGGCGATCCAACTGTTCGCCATCTTCAGGGAAATGCTGCCTCTGCTGATGAGTCCCGCTGTGAACTGACGCCAGGTTGCAAATCGACGTCGATTTTAGGGTCCGGCAGCAAACCTGAATAGACTTTCAATAACATAAGAGGTTTCACACATTGTCTTCTATAGATCGAGAGGCGTATAGGACATCCTTGGGGAACCTCTGTCATCACTTCGGTTTCAGTAATTTAATATCAACTATCATATTTCTGACAGAAATCAAGAATTCATTCCCACAAGTGAGATGCACTTCATATGCACGCAATTTGACTGTTTATCACTGTAGAACATTATGACACTAAAAATAAAGCATAACCAGTTGGAATTATGTGAAGATAAAACTGTCTCTATTTGAAATTAGTGACATAAATGATTAAAAAAAAGGAGTTTAACAGCTTGTGTCTGTTATATGAGTACCACAGGCAACGTCCGCCCCCGGTACCTGAGTGGTCAGCGCGACAGAATGTCAATCCTAAGGGCCCGGGTTCGACTCCTGGCTGGATCGGAGATTTTTCTCCTCTCCCGGACTGGGTGTTGTGATGTCCTAATCATCATCATTTCATCTCCATCGACGTGCAAGTCGGCGAAGTGGCGTCAAATCGAAAGACTTGCATCCGGCGAACGGTCTACCCGACGGGAGGCCCTAGTCGCACGACGACCACAGACAATGCAAAATTCATAATCTAGAATTTTTCTCAGCGCTTCCCAAGCTATTCTTACGCATAAAGCCGAATTACTTCGACAGTCAAACCACACAAGTCGAACAACAAGGCAATATGATGTTTAAAGCTTTCCCGGCGTACTGATTGTTCCATATATTAATAAGATCAATGTTTTATTATGTGACTCAACGTATCGCAAAATCGATAAGGATCCCACAAGCCGAGTGATGCAAAAAACAGCAGAACTTTTATCAAATAGTTCTCTACCGAAGGAGGTCATCAAGAGACTGAAACCAAACAGTTCAGTTCCACCTAGGCTATATGGACTGCCTAAGATCCACAAGGAAAATGTGTCGTTACGTCCAGTTGTGAGTAACATTGGAGCAGCCACCTACGACCTAGAAAAATTCTTGGTATCTTTGCTCAAATCAGTGATAGGTAAGTGTGCACATCACATAAAAAATTCTAGTGATTTTATCAGCCGATTTCAGTCACTACAACTGCAAAGTAACGACTTATTGGTCAGTCTTGATGTGGTTTGACTTTTCACAAAGGTGCCTCTTGTGGACTCACTACACCTCATTGGCAACATGTTTGGTGCAGACATCACAGCGTTGTTTGAGCACACTCTCTCCTCTACATATTTTATATTTAACAATGAATTTTACGAACAATCTCACTGTGTCGCCATGGGGATTCCTTTGTCACCCCTGGTGGCCAATCTTTTTATAAAAGATTTTGAGAAGAGAGCACTAGACTCTGCCACTTTTAAACCGACATTATTTTGGCGATATGTTGACGATACTTTTATAGTGTGGCCTCATGGTCTGGACCGTCTGCAAGAATTTTTACGTCACGTGAACTCCATAGATGAAAACATAAAGTTTACCACGGAGGTAGAAAAAGATGGTTGTTTGCCTTTTTTAGACGTCTTGGTGCGACGTAAGAGTGATGGCACACTTGGTCACTCGGTGTACAGAAAGCTCACTCATAAAGATCTGTATCTACAAGCTACTAGTTACCACCATCCAGCACAAACAATGGGCGTTCTCAAAACCTTGATCCACCGTGTCCATACCATCTCTGACGCCGACAGTCTTCAAGCGGAACTGGAACACCTGCAAAAAGTATGCCTGAAGAATAGCTTTTCAACTAGGCAAGTGAACAGAGTAATGCAGACCTACAAATGACGGAACAAGGAAGAGGAAGAGGCCTTCAGATCGACTGCTTTTCCACCATTTATTGGGAATATTTCTTCACAGATAGGCAGAATATTGAGAAAGTATCAAGCGAGAGTCATCTTTCGCCCTCCTTCCAAAATTTCATCACCGGTGGGATCCGTTAAAGACGACCTGAGCCTGCGTAAATCAGGTGTTTACAAGATTCCGTGTGAATGCGGCAAATCATATATAGGGCAAACAACACGAACTGTGCAGGAACGCATTGTGGAACACCAACGGCATACTCGCCTTCTCCAACCCACCAAATCCGCAATCGCCGAACATTGTATTTCCACAGGCCATTCCATGAATTACAACGACACAAAAATTTTGGCCCATACATCAAACTTTTGGAGCTCGATTAGCAATGAATCTGTGGAAATAACATTGTCTGACAACGAGACTCTCATCAATCGCGATAGCGGTTATCAGCTAAACTCCACTTGGAATCCTGTTATAGAGAAACTTCGTAGTCGACGTAGTTATCTGCATAAAGACGAAAATCGACCTGATATCGATACGCCAAGCTTTCATCGTGGAGGGCGCGAGGCGCAGCGCACGGAGTTGTTATGAACACGCACGCTGAGCAGCGCATGCGCAGTGTCACCTCAGTATGGCTTTAAATAGCAGAGCTCAGCGCGTACTCGCCAGTACTACTACAGTGGTACTCACCTGAAGATGGCCAGAAGACTCTGCGCCGAAATATGTTGGCAGGACGTTACTGATATCCTGCAGTTCTCCCGTGTTTTTATGGAACAAGGCAATGTATTTCCTATCAAGTACTTAACGTAGAGGAATAATGAATTTCCCGCAATCTTGTAAAGCACGACAGGGACACCCTTTCTCTGAACCGTGTTGCTAGCTTCTTTCGGTTTCTTTGTTTTGCGCTGCCACCGGCCCGCTGTCACTTCCGGCTGTGTCGCTACAAGTCAGCTGCAGGCGAGGCGTGTAACGATTGCCGCCTGTCAGCAGCCGAATCTCTCCGCTGGAGCTGTTAACACGCATATCGGAGCACACTACTTTCGGAACAATATAAACACTTCTCTCCAGCCACTAGCCGCTTGTTCCTTGCCTCTCAGACGGCGAACAGGCGAAGAAACTGCCAAGTTCCTAACAGTGCCGCATGCTTGCTGTCTGCTAAGAATCTATCCCAATGTCTGACTCTCCTGAACCATCCTCCTTTCTTCTTTATCTAACCCAATGGTCTGTCTAATTAGTTGATGCAGACCCTGCTGATTGCTCTCCTATCTCTCTAGGTTTGGGTCATAGTAGTCATCAGTCATCATAATTTTTTTTTGTTTTCATGTTTCTCTCGGTAACTCGCAACATGCTCGCAGGGCAACCTGTACGCGTCCCTACTGAAATAACAGCTGTATAGCCTAACTACTGTAGGTGGCGGGTAAGTTTCTTTTACGACTGTGAGACTGTCGTTCGTAGAGCTAGTGAAATGTTTCAAGACAATATAAAAGTTCGACACAAATGTTATAAGTTCTGTCATATCATTTAAGGAACATAGCTCTGGTAATATAAATTCTGTTTTGAAATTTATTCTGTACTTGTATTTCACGCACTATTCTCATGCATTAAGCGAATGATTTATATAGCCAAAGCAACAAGTCTACTCGTCGTTGTCTCGTGCGAATTATGACGATCCTTTCGGTTCAGTCAGCATGGCGCGGCACATGTACACGAATGTAAGTGTATAACACGCACAGATTGTCTCATATTGTGCACTGAATGTGCTGTTAGCACTATTACGCCACAACTATGTACACGCACCACCAAATAGTTGCCTCTTTCCTTTTCACCATTCAAATAAACCTTTTATGTTCACGTCCCGCTCCGTGCTCCAATTGTGGGGGGGGGGGGGGGTCATGCTTTCGACACTCTGTATTGGGGGAGCTAAACACTCTCTTTTCTCGACAAACGCCACCTACTGCGCGTTAAAGAAATAAACGTGATACTACCGATGGGTTATCGATAAACACAAAGATATGCAACGTCCAAATCCTCAATTTCTGGAAGATTTGGCAACAAACGTTTACGTCTCATTGTCGTAACTGAAAACTGGCGTTACAAACTTGTTATACAGAAGTAGCGTTCCCAACAGAATTGATCGTATTCTGCGGAGCAGAGTGCAAAGTGTGTTTTTCGATCACCATCAAAGATTTGCGGCTCTATTAGGGCCTGTAAAGGATGATTTTGTTTTGCATAAGGCGGGTGTCTACCGTATCCCATGCAATTGTGCCTTATCATACAACCATCAGCACCATATAGGACCAGTGTATAAAGCATGTTTGTGTGTTATGTTTCTCCATACGCCGTTTTATGATCCTTGGTCGGTGCAGTGCCGCCTACCAAAGTTTTAAATCCCTTGCATTTGTACCTTGAAAATTATGGAAAGTTCGCCTATAGAATTGGCAGCGGTTGTAAATTATTTAAACGTTTTATACGCCAGGAGAATCTCGAGTCTGGCAATTTAATATCATCATCAAATCGAAGCCATGGGTATGTTACATTAACACTTGTTTCTTCTTTGTTTTCACGGTTTAAAGATATGAAAACAACCTCTAGGGCTGATGAGAATTTCCTTGGATGACTCGTGTTTCAATTTTGCTTTTCTGCCTGTCCTAATGTTATCTAATGAAAGCCATAGCGTTCATATACATATTGTTAAGGACTGCCCACATAGATTTAATCACTTACTTGTTTCACAAGGAATGTTACTGCAGACTGTGTTGAAATTGAATCAAAATCTTTCCGTAAATTTGTGAATTTCTTCGTGTCAAGTTTTCTTTTCAATTCGTTCCGGGCTAGCGGGTATTCCATTCTAAAACAAGTTCCTAGTTCTTTTTTCCTAGTAAAAAAGTGTGTGCAGCTGGTGGTAATCTTTTCCCCCTTTCATCAGTTTTGAGGAATGGTCTTTCTGCGCATCCATTCAATAGATAATTTTGCAAGTTACGTAGAGGATAAACATATACATATAGTAGCTGATTATTCGGTGTTTCCTGCCTGCTTATTTATCCCAGTTCCATATTAAATACGATTGTTTTTACATTTCACCATTTTCCGATCTCTACCCTCACTTCTAGCGGTGCTACATGTGTCTTATCCTCCGTATTATTTTTTTGCTTGATAGTAAGCCATACGTGGACTAAGAATAAAATATTCTCAGGCTTTCAGCCGCGTTAGCTGATTAAAATGCCACAGGCTCTCGACCAAGCACACCTTGGCCATTGTCAAGCGGAACAACTTTTCCAGAGTTTTGTTTTACCACCTCCATCCCCATCTGGAAGCGTCAAACACCATCAGGACAACCTCCACGTAGCACAGCAACCACGAAAAGTATGCATTCCACATTAAAATGAATTATTTTTACATGTATCCCTTCACCTACACCCGCACTCCACCATTTAGGGTACCAGGCATACCTTACTCGAGTGGTATATTTTTCTAGAGGCAGAGAGTGAGTCTGCCAAGTTGGATTTAAATTGTCCTAAACAATCCAGAGCTGTGTGTTGCAGTATTCCTTTGGAACGCTTGGTTAAAAAAAATGGCTCTGAGCACTATGGGACTTAACAACGGAGGTCATCAGTCCCCTAGAACTTAGAACTACTTAAACCTAACTAAGCTAAGGACATCACACACATCCATGCACGAGGCGGGATTCGAACCTGTGACCGTAGCGGTCTCGCGGTTCCAGACTGAAGCGCCTAGAACCGCTTGACCATTTCGGCCGGTGGAACGCTCGGAATAATAAAAATAATAGATATATTGAATCATAAAGCTTTCCATTGTATGTACGAGAGGTGCAGCTGGAGAATGAAATGATGAAAATAAACTGGAAAAATGGATTGGAGAGGTAAAGAGAATGCATGGAGGAAATACTAAAGCTGCATAGAGACTCATAAAATTGAATGATAAAGTTTTCCAGTCCCACCTGATATTTGCTTCCAAACAGCTCTCATATTTTCTTCGTCAATTCTCTTTCATACTTCATTAATTTCGATCCCTATTTCTTCATCTTGATCCCTTTTTCTTCATCATTTCTTTCTCCAACTGCTCTTCTCATCAGTTAACATTTTGTCTCTTCGAGATGTCTAAAATTTCCGAGACATTTATCCGTGTGTCTTTTTAGATCTTTTTTTGTTAAAGTCAGACTATGGTTTACAATAGTTTCCTTTACGTTAAAATTTTGAGGGTAAGATTCTTGTTAGAGTGTCTCCCGCTATGTTTGATAATTTTTCAGTTGTTTTCTGTCGCCATCTTCCGTTCTGTTCGGTCTGAGAATCTTTCTCACGATTTCGTATTCATCTTTCGGGATGTTTTTTCTTTTCACATTTTGTGTGAAGTGTGAGAGTTTCACTGGCACACGGGGCTTCTGCTTTAATATCTGTGTTGCAGCGCTTGATTTTTTGAAGATGCCTTGAGTTCTTCCGTAGATCCTCTTGACTTTGTGTAAGCTAATTTCTGTGCCATTTTTTCGTCCCCTAAAGCAGTAGTAGTAATAACAGTAGTAGTACTTTTATTCATTCGTGGATCACTTTTACAAGGGTACCGGACTTGACATTTAATTTTACTTTGAAAACAACAAGATTTTTCCATCCGCCAACAAGGGACCAGTGCGTGACAGCAGCAGTTGTTTGTTTGATCACGGCGTTTGTTTAAGTGTTGGCTCATGAGCTTTTGCCAAGAAGCGAATATTTTCTGTGCGCTTAGCTGCGCTGACTTGTTTTCAATTACACTTTCTAAGTGCTTGTCTATTTTTTCCTACATCTGGCGAGAACTAGGAACCAGATATCAACCCCTCAATATACTTCAAAGGGACCTGTATGTTTGATGATGTGGGTTGGGATTATGATTAGTGCACGTACACCCCTGCATGTCTTCGACAGAGGAGCTGTAACAGGTCAGATGTATCGTGACGTCATGTTTCCCCAGTATGTCCGCCTTTTCAAGGGTGCAGTGGGTCCCACCTTCCTCCTGATGGATGATAACGCACGGCCCCACCGAGCTGCCATCGTGGAGGAGTATCCTGAAACAGAAGATATCAGGTGAATGGAGTGGCCTGCCTTTTCTCGAGACCTAAATCCCATCGAGCACGTCTGGGATGCTCTCGTTCGACGTATCGCTGCACGTCTTCAAACCCCTAGGACACTTCACAAGCTCCGACAGGCACTGGTGCAAGAATGGGAGGCTATACACCAGCATCTGCTCTACCACCTGATCCAGAGTATGCCAACCTGTTGTGCGGCCTCTGTACGTGTACAAGGTGATAATATCCCATACTGATGGACATGCGCAGGAAACAGTGGCGTTTTGTGGCACATGTGTTTCGGGACGATTTTCTCATCACCGTGGACTTACAGATCTGTGTCTGTTCCCTATGTGTCAATGCTATTAGTGCCAGTTTTGTGTAGAAGGTCAAACGAATGAGGAAGCCATAACGTTGACTTTGTTATTAACCGTCACTTGCACAATTTGTTCAATATAAATCGGAAACGGTGACATATTGCAATACAGCGCTACATTTGCATCTGGTGGCCAAAATTGGAACTAATTTTTTTCCAGCGTAAATCGGTTGCGCATTGACGCATTAGCATATCTGCCACGTTTCGCTGCCTTGGGGTAATTACATTCCACACTGGATCTCCATAAGTAGCTGCACTTTAATTATAATCATCCGATATATGAGGAACAATATTGGTCCTAACATGCTACCCCCAGGGAATACTATATTAACCTATGCACAACATTTGGCGTGACACAAGGCACGTCTTCAAATAAGACAACCATTTCCATCACTTTCGCCACGCAACTCATATATTCTCTTGACACACATTCAGAGAAATCTAACAAACTATACGGCTAGAGAGCAGTACGATTTATCGTGGTGGGCGCGGCCACGGGCGGTGCAGGTGCTAGCCGCTAGCTGCTCAGGGATTCCCGTCCGCGACACATTAGAAACATTTTCGCGCGGCGCAATCGCTGCCAAACCGCTCTCCTGCTGCATATGGAAGCGCGTCACGTTATTACGAGAAGCTGCTGAATCTTTCAGAGCGGGCGCTCGCCGCCCGGCCTGACGTCACCCCCGCGTCTCGGCGAAGCGCGGAAAGCCACTTGATCGCGATCGGAGGTCCGCGGCGGCCAGGAGGAGTGCCGAGCCAAGGATGGCCGTTGCCACACGGAACCAGCCAGCGATCCGGACAACTTTGCTGTGAAAACTGCAAAAGTAGAACGGAGTAATACTCACAAGGGAACCTCCCCATCGCACCCCCCCTCAGATTTAGTTGGCACAGTGGATAGGCCTTGAAAAACTGAACACACATCAATCGAGAAAACAGGAAGAAGTTGTGTGGAACTATGAAAAAAATAAGCAAAATATACGAACTGAGTAGTCCATGTGCAAGATAGGCAACATCAAGGTTACCAAGAGCCGAGGAGCACCGTGGTCCCGTGGTTAGCGCGAGCAGCTGCGGAACGAGAGATCCTTGGTTCAAATCTTCCCTCCAGTGAAAAGTTTATTTTTTTTATTTTCAGACAATTATCAAAGTTCAAGTATTCACACATAATCAACTTCTATCTCCAAAATTCCAGGACATGTCCAGATTTGCTTGGACATATGCAGGATTAGACGGTCTACACACGGAGAAATTTGAAAACGTTAAAAACATGTTTTGACAGAGCACAGAGAAAACTGTGCGACTGTGAAACTGTTACATTCATTTGTTGCAGTTTATGTGACAAACTCTTGGCAGTGATTATCACATCCATGAGAAAACCTAAATCGGGCAAGGCAGAAGAATCTTTTTACCCATTCGCCAAGTGTACAAATTAGGTGGGTCGACAACATATTCCTCTCATGTGACGCATAGGCCGTCACCAGTGTCGTATAGAATATATCAGACGTGTTTTCCTGTGGAGGAATCGGTTGACCTATGACCTTGCGATCAAATGTTTTCGGTTCCCATTGGAGAGGCACGTCCTTTCGTTTACTAATCTCACGTTTCTGCGGTGCGGACGCAAAACACAGACACGTAACTTATTACAGTGAACAGAGACGTCAATGAACGAACGACAGATCATACCTTTGCGAAAATAAAGAAAGTAAAATTTTCACTCGAAGGAAGACTTGCACCAAGGACCTCTCCTTCCGCAGCTGCTCACGCTAACCAAGGGACCAGGGCATTCCTGAGCGCTTATTATCCTTGATGTTGCCTGTCTTCCACATGGACTACACAGTTTGTACATTTTGCTTATTTTTTCATAGTTCCACACAACTTCTTCCTGTTTTCTCGATTGATGTGTGTTCAGTTTTTCAAGACCTATCCACTGTGGCAACTTATAACTAAATCTGAGGGGGGTGCGATGGGGAGGTTCCCTTGTCAGAAAAGGCGTCTCCTGGTCTTTCTGTTTGCTGTGCATGTTCTCAGGCGCCGTGATACCTCTCCCTCTATCTGATATTCGAGAGTATCACCGAGACAGAATTAGAGGTCCTCCCTGTTAGTATCATTCTGAAACTCGAATCATGAATGAGATCGGTTCCAGTGAAGCTGTGGTATCGATAGCTACGATACCACAGCGTAGGTGCCCATTCTTAGGTTGACACTACGAGAGCGGAAGATCTTCGCCGACCACAGCCCCCTCTAGCCGACGCTGTGCAACTCGACGAGCGCCGCTCCACTTCCGCTGATTTCATCAAGAGCAGACGGCCGAGACACTTCGCTCCAGCTTGCACTACTTACGACGGGCCTAAGGCTTCGCACCTACGTGCTCGTCTGTACAAAGTTATGTATGCCTCTGTAGATATTCATGCACCAGTAAACCACTTTTTTTACTTGCAGTACCGACGTGTTTTAACCTCAGTTCCTCCTACTCGCTTCCTTCATACGGCCAACCTTTAACTTTTCAGGAGCAGGCCCACGCGCCGCCTTCCAGGCGGGATACAAAAGAAGCAGTGGCCGTTCCAGTAGTCTCCACAGAGTCTTAAGACGTGAGGCTCAAATGGAAAGCTAAAGCTCTTTTCGGTCTATATGTTCGTACATAATTCGCAAGTCACCGGAAGATGTGTGCCGGATGGAACTTGCACAACTGCTACACATTTCTGTTTCTGTTCCACTCGCAGATGGGGCGAGCGAGCGAGCAGCTACTGTCTATGAGGGGCAGTCAGTTAAAACCGAACACCCACATGACAACGGGATGGTTCCATTCAGAAGCAATTACCATACGCGTTAACGCATTTACCCCACTGGAACACGAGACAATCAATTCAGGTTTCGTAGAACGAATGGGAAAACTGGCAGAAGCCGACCTCGGGGAAGATCAGTTTGGATTCCGTAGAAATATTGAAACACGTGAGGCAATACTGACTTACGACTTATCTTAGAAGAAAGGTTAAGGAAAGGCAAAACTACGTTTCTAGTATTTGTAGACTTAGAGAAAGCTTTTGACAATGTTGACTGGAATACTCTCTTTCAAATTCTGAAGGTGGCAGGGATAAAATACAGGGAGCGAAAGGCTATTTACAATTTGTACAGAAACCAGATGGCAGTTATAAGAGGCGAGGGACATGAATGGGAAGCAGTGGTTGGGAAGGGAGTGAGACAGGGTTGTAGCCTCTCCCCGATGTTATTCAATTTGTATATTGAGCAAGTAGTAAAAAAAAAAAAACAAAGGAAAAATTCGAAGTAGGTATTAAAATCCATGGAGAACAATTAAAAACTTTGAGGTTCACCGATGACATTGTAATTCTGTCAGAGACAGCAAAGGACTTGGAAGAGCAGTTGAACGAAATGGACAATGTCTTGAAAGGAGGATATAAGATGAACATCAACAAAAGCAAAACGAGGATAATGGAATGTAGTAGAATTAAGTCGGGTGATGCTGAGGGAATTAGATTAGGAAATGAGGCACTTAAAGTAGTAAAGGAGTTGTGCTATTTGGGGAGCAAAATAACTGATGATGGTCGAAGTAGAGAAGATATAAAAAGTAGACTGGCAATGACAAGGAAAGCACTTCTGAAGAAGAGAAATCTATTAACATCGAGTATAGACTTAAGTGTCAGGAAGTCGTTTCTGAAAGTATTTGTATGGAGTGTAGCCGTGTATGGAAGTGAAATATTGACGATAAATAGTTTGGCCTAGAAGAGAATAGAAGCTTTCGAAATGTGGTGCTACAGAAGAATACTGAAGATTAGATGGGTAGATCACATAACTAATGAGGAGGTATTGAATAGAATTGGGGAGAAGAGGAGTTTGTGGCACAACTGGACAAGAAGAAGGGACCGGTTGGCAGGACATGTTCTGAGGCATCAAGGGATCACAAATTTAGCGTTGGAGGGCACCGTGGAGGGTAAAAGCTTAGAGGGAGACTAAGAGATGAATACACAGACAAGGGAACCTCCCTATCGCACCCCCCCCCCCCCCCACCGCCCTCAGATTTAGTTATAAGTTGTCACAGTGGAGATAGTCCTTGAAAAACTGAACATAGATCATTCGAGAAAACAGGAAGAAGTTGTGTGAAAATATGAAAAAAGTAAGCAAAATATACAAACTGAGTAGTCCATGCGAAGGTAGGCAACATGTAGGAGAACGTGAACTCAGGAGCGCCGTGGTCCCGTGGTTAGCGTGAGCAGCTGCGGAGCGAAACGTCCATGGTTCAAGTCTTCTCTCGAGTGAAAATTTTAATTTTTTATTTTCAGACAATTATCAAAGTTCAGACACTCACACATAATCATTTTCGCTCTCCAAAATTCCAGGACATGTTCAGATTTGCTTGGGCATATGCAGGATTTGACGGTCTACACTCGGAAAAATTTGAAAACGTTAAAAACATATGTTTGACAGAGAACAGGGAAAACTGTGCGACTGTGAAACTGTTGCATTCATTTGTTGCAGTTTATGTGACAAATTCTTATATTTTCATAACTTTTTTGGGAGTGATTATCAGATCCATAAGAAAACCTAAATCGGGCAAGGTACAAGCATCCTTTTACCCATTCGCCAAGTGTACAAGTTAGGTGGGTCGACAACATATTCCTGTCATGTGACGCACATGCCGTCACCAGTGTCGTATAGAATATACCAGACGTGTTTTCCTGTGGAGGAATCGGTTGACCTATGACATTGAGATCAAATGTTTTCGGTTCCCATTGGAGAGGCACGTGCTTTCGTCTACTAATCGCACGCTTTTGCGGTGCGGTCGCAAAACACAGACACTAAACTTATTACAGTGAACAGAGACGTCAATGAACGAACGGACAGATCATAACTTTGCGAAAATAAAGAAAGAAAACTTTTCACTCGAGAGAAGACTTGAACCAAGGATCTCTTTTTGCGCAGCTGCTCACGCTAACCACGGGACCACGGCGCTCCTGAGCTCACACTTTCTTTGATATTACCTATGTTGCCCATGGAATACTCTGTATATTTTGCTTATTTTTTTCATAGTTCCACATAACTTCTTCCTGTTTTCTCGATTAATCTGTGTTCAGTTTTTCGAGGCCTATCCACTGTGACAACTTGTAACTAAATCTGAGGGGGGTGCGATGGGGAGGTTCCCTTGTAAGCAGATTCAGAAGGATGTAAGTTGCAGTAAGTACTGGGAGATGAAGAAGCTTGCACAGTATAGGGTAGCATGGAGAGCTGCATCAAACCAGTCTCAGGACTGAAGACCACAACAACAACACAGAACGCGGTCGGCCGCTGACGGATCGACAATCGTACCCTCTTTTCGACTTCCTCTTCCGGCTGAAACCGACGCCCGCTCATGTCAGTAATCAGGCCGCAAAAGATGATAAAATCACACAGTGAACGATCCAGTCTGTACGGAGGATGCTGCAGTGTTTACCAACCAAATCGCTGAAGTGCAGCCCTCGTCCGATTGACAGTGTGGAGACGTCCGATAGCATTCCTGTACGTTTTGACTTCAAGGCGCGTCGCGGTTTCTGTAAAGCATCTTTCTACCGCTGCGCAATGACTGTGGTTCCTGGCTCGAAGGTCTCGACCAGCACGACAACGACCGCCCTCATACTTGCAATCGGACGGAGACTGCGGTTCGAGGCTTAGGTTGGCAAACACTGCGACGTCCTTCCTATAGCTGGATATTTTACGGTGTGATTTTTACATGTTTGGTGACCTGTAGAAAGACATGCCTGGACACCGGTTTCAGTCAGATGAGAAGTGGAAGAGTCGGTGTGGTTGTGGATCCGTCAGCGGCCGACCGCGTTCTACGAAACTGAAGTTGATCGCCTCGTCTCCCAGTGCGATAAATGTTTTATCGCCTGCGGTGATTTCTTTTGAATGGAATCATTCCGTGGTCCCGTTGTGGCGAGTACTCGGTTTTCATTTGACTGCATATGCTTCCATATGAGCCCTAACTTACTTGTCTTCGTCGTCCTTACGTCAGGTTTATGTTAGTGGCAATAGGATCGTTCTGCAGTCTTTCGCAAATGCCAGTTCTTTAACTTTCCCAATAGCGTTTTGTGAAAAGAACGTCTCCTTTCCTTCAGGTATTCCCATTTCGACTCACTGCCAATGTCCGTAATACTCAAGCGTTGCCCTAACCTGCACACATTCCAAATTGTTTCGATTTCTTCTATCAATCCGTCCTGGTGGAAATCCCCAGCACTAAAGCTGTACTCTAGTCTTCTTTACGCGTCGATTGCATTTCCTATAATTCTCGCAATAAACCGAAGTCGAGCATTCGCCCTCCCTACAACCAACACGACGTCCTCATTCGTTTTCATACAGCTTCGGTACGTTACGTCCACATAACCGATGTGACTGTGTCGAGCAGTACCACACTAATACTGTATTCCAGCATCACTTTGCTGTTCTTCCTAGCCGGCCGGGGTGGCCGAGCGGTTCTAGGCGCCACAGTCTGCAACCGCGCGACCGCTACGGTCGCAGGTTCGATTCCTGCCTCGGGCATGGATGTCTGTGATGTCCTTAGGTTAGTTAGGTTTAAGTCGTTCTAAGTTCTAGGGAACTGATGACCTCACTAGTTAAGTCCCATAGTGCTCAGAGCCATTTGAACCATTTTGTTCTTCCTACTCATCTGCATTAACTTACATTTTTTTCACATTTGCTGCAAGTTGTCATTTATAATACCAAATAAAAATTCTGTCCCATTCATCCTGCATCCTCCCACAGTCATTTTTCCATACATTACAGCGTCATCAGCAAATAACTGCAGGTTGCTGCTACCTCTATTCGTCAGGTCGTTTAAGAGACATCGTACATGGAATATCCGCGAAACGTACGTAATTATGACGAGCTGTTGCACGATTTTCTTGCCCCTAGGGACGTGGCACCCGACCATACTCTCGGCCTTTGCACGTGGAGCACCGAGCAAATCGCCTGGGCCGGATGGATTACCCCTGGAATTCTACCGCACTTTTTATTACCTTATGGGCGACAAGTGGCTCCGCCGGCCGGTGTGGCCGAGCGGTTCTAGGCGCTACAGTCTGGAGCGGCGCGACCGCTACGGTCGCAGGTTCGAATCCTGCCTCGGGCATGGATGTGTGTGATGTCCTTAGGTTAGTTAGGTTTAAGTAGTTCTAAGTTCTAGGGGACTGATGACCTCAGACGTTAAGTCCCATAGTGCTCAGAGCCATTTGAGCCATTTTTGAACCACGTGTCAGTAACTGCTCGCCGACACGCTTCCTCGCGAAAGACGGTGACGTTCAGCTTCCGCGGGCCTGTGCTGCGTATTGTGAGTTGTCGGAGTAAGGTGCAGATATACGCGAGATGATCCGTGAGGGCCGTCGGCCAGAGTTTTGCATCACGGGTTGCTGTGCGGAGGGCACGCGAGACGTAAATCCGGTCCAGCCCGACTGGCAGAGTGGCCGGTAAAGTGCGTATATCCGTGCTTGTTCCCTTGATGTAAGAGCCATGTGTCGTGGAGCGCGAGGTTACGTACCAGTGTTTTTAGAGCTGGGCATGAGCTGCGTGCTTTACTGTGCCGTGTGATCCCCTGACTGGCAGGTCCTCGGTTGGGCATCATATATAACAACTGCGCGGCAGCCGCCAACGAAAACATGTGATGGGACGTGCTTCTTAAGTTCTATGCGCACTTATCGTACCCCGTTAAGGACAGGGTACGTTTAGAATGTATTCCATTTCTCATCTGTGTGGTTCAGAACTGTGTCATACGGCCGCAGCGCGTCAACGACAAGGTTGGCGGGAACTTCGAACGGTAGTTCAAAGATGCACACGGTACGCACCCCCAGATTAGAATGGTCAACTGCTACCACGCCCACATTACCGTCTGCGTGGCAGAAGCGAAAGCCGTTTGCAGATCGTTGGAGGAGTCTGTCGCAGGCCGCTTCGTCAATCAGTTTGAGGTACGCTGTGCTGGATACAATAGACAAGTGAATGCCTATCAGTTCTTGCGGTTCTATGTGTTGTGGGTTGGCAGGAGAGCCAACACCGGGTACTAGAGGAAGCCGAAAGGCACGCGTTTTAGCTCACGCAGGCTGGCGTGAGGTCTGGAACAGGACAAGGAAATTAGACTTCAGTAGCTGGTGGAATACTTAACTTTAATCCATAAATGGTGAACGTCGCTCTTGACTGTACATGACTCAGTATCAATAGTAACTGGTAATGGCGCCTTGCTAGGTCGTAGCTGAAGGCTATGCTAACTATCGTCTCGGCAATTGAGAGCGTATTTTGTCAGTGAACCATCGCTAGCAAAGTCGGTTGTCCAACTGGGGCGAGTGCTAGGAAGTCTCTCTAGACCTGCCGTGTGGCGGCGCTCGGTCTGCAATCACTGATAGTGGTGACACGCGGGTCCGACGTATACTAACGGACCGCGGCCGATTTAAAGGCTGCCACCTAGCAAGTGTGGTGTCTGTCGGTGACACCACACAATGTGCATTATGTCTCGGAGAAACCGTTCCGTTTCTTGGGCTTCGGTCTCGTGTACGATGAGTTGAACGTTAGTTTGATTGTAGCCTGTCGATATGAGAACGCCATGGCGGGTCGGTGCCGGTTCTATAAGGCAGTACAACGACGCAACAGCGCGCTAGCGGGTAAACAAACAACACTTGCGGAGCGCTGCCCGGCGCGCCGAGGCCGTCCGCACGTTATCACGGCTGAAAGCCGACTGCCTTTAGGAGCAGTTTCCCACCTCTAGGGCAAGAGAGTGCCCTGAACCTCTGTCCGCTCCTCCGCCCTCTTTGACATGGCCTTTGGCAGAATAAGGGGTGACTTCTTATGACGGAAGTCTTCGGAAGCCGATGCTGATCATTAACAAAAATTTAAGCAGCGGCGACATTCAAACCCCGGGTCCAAATACATTTTGATTAACACTCAACGACTCTATCTCTTTTTCTTTCTTTGGTTTTCATTTTGTTCATTATTGTTCGTTGTATTTGTTCGAGGCGGACGCCCCATGACGCTTGTTCAAATTTATCATTGATCCATTAACTCAGTTTTGGAGGGCAGCTATCCCTCTGAGCGAACACGGTGAGCTACTATGCCGGCGCCTCTATACCATGAGTCAATACAACGTCCAGATAGCATGGTTTAACTTCGAGCTATACGTAACACGTGAAATTATTTCTTACGTGGTTTGAATGCGCGGAAACGGTTTAAAGTGAATCAGATAAACAAAAAATGCATTCTTAGAATATAAATGAAAACTCACTTTCAGAAATCTAGCTTCATTCGTATATTACGTGAAAGAAACACGTTTCCTGTAAGTTTTTGTTCGGGGGCCGCTTCTGTGTTTCACACTTGGGTAAAACGGCTAAAATTTTGGAAGAAGCTAGAAATGTAAGTAATGGTCGTCCTATCATTTCGTGACAGCTTTGTCCATTTCCACGATATATGCAACATTTTGCGAAAAACAATGAAAAACCTACACCGGATCACTCGCCGCCTGAGTCCACAAAAATCTACATCGGTTGTCAGGCTATGGCGGTGTAATGCGGAAATTATGGTAGAATAAAATTTCGGAAGTAGAATGAAAAATGCTTCTATCGTAGCCCAAAAAAGAAGAAAAAGACGAATATGTCTGTGACAGAGTTAGGGATGAAGAAGAAGGGAACTAGCTTTTAGATTTATCTGTCAGGTTCAAACACATTGAAAGCAAAACATCTAGACATATTCGGGCTTTTTTACGAATTAATGCTGCTTTCCCAGCGCAGTGAGCTCTCTTAGGCCGGTATTACACTATCAGATTTCTTTGTGAAAGATTTGATCAAAGATGTGATTAAATATCCGTCAAATATATTTGACAAAGATCTTTGAAGTGGCGATAAAAAGGGATATTACACTGTCATCATATTTTTCGTCGAAGTTCGAGATGGGTGACAACAACAACTTGTTATTAACCGCAGCAGTTGCATGTACCACAATTGCACTGTGTGCACATGCGGAAGAGAAACGTACCTGTGTGAAACCATGGGTTTTACGACGACACGATAAAAGCATTCAACAAAACTTGTTACGTGAGCTTATAGTGGAGGACGTCTATTCGTACGTCAATTTCTTAAGAATGGATGACCATACATTTCTGTATGCGCTCAGTGAAGTGTATCCTCATATCACAAAGCACAATATTCACTCAAGAACTGCTATATCTGCAGAAGACAGGCTCACTGTAAAACTCCGATTCCTTGCTACAGGAGAAAGTTAGGTTAGGTTAGGTCTGGTTAGGTCAGGTCCCCAATCTTCTTAATCCATTGTTGTATTCAGGGTGCCTCATCAGCTTTATACATCTCTATTAGTTTTGCAATTGTCAGTACACACCAATTCTATTTACTGGCAATGCTTATAAAAACACTACAGATGACAGAACGCTGCAGCGATGCTAGCGCTCCACGTGGTAACATGTCACATTGCAGTGAACAGAAGACAAGCCACTTCTTTGATCAAATCTACAGCGTCGCCCTAGATTTGATCAAATATTTGACGACATTTGACAAAGTTCCCTATTACACCTTCAAATTTCTTTGACAATGATATTGGACAACGAATTTAGATAGTGTAATACCGGCCTTAGCTCCACCTCCTGTCAAATGAACGGTGAGGGGTGTAAGAACAAACAGACACGAATTTATTTGTTTCCAGAGAGTGGGATGCATCTACCGTAGGAAGTATCCCAGAGTTTAATGATGCACTGCATCATACTGCACGACATGACATATACTATGCCGCATGACGTGATGGGATGTGTCATGTTATACGACAGGAAATCATGTATCATGTTACTTTACCTGCCACGATGCATTATATTAAGTGTCATTGGTAGTACACCAAGAGGAAACGGGTATTCATTGGGCAAATATATTATACTAGAACTGACATGTGATTACATTTTCACACAATTTGGGTGCATAGATCCTGAGAAATCAGTACCCGGAACAAGCACCTCTGGCCGTAATAACGGCCTTCATACCCCTGGGCATTGAGACAGAGCTTGGATGGCGTGTACAGGTACAGCTGCCCATGCAGCTTCAACACGATTCCACAGTTCATCAAGAGTAGTGACTGGCGTATTGTGACGAGCCAGTTGCTCGGTCACCATTCACCAGACGTTTTCAGTTGGTGAAGAGATCTGGAGAATGTGCTGGCCAGGGCAGCAGTCCAACATTTTCTGTATCCAGAAACACCCGTACAGGGCCTGCAACATTCGGGCGCGCATTATCCTGGTGAAACGTAAGGTGTCGCAGGGATCGAATGAAGAGTAGAGCCACGGGTCGTAAAACATCTGAAATCTAACGTCCACTGTTCAAAGTGCCGTCAATGCGAACAAGAGGTGACCGAGACGTGTAACCAATGGTACCTCATACCATCACGCTGGGTGATACGCCAGTATGGCGATGACGAATACACGCTTCCAATGTGCGTTAATCGCGATGTCGCCAAACACGGGTGCGACTATCATGATGCTGTGAACAGAACTGGGTTCATCCGAAAAAATGACGTTTCGCCATTCGTGCACCCAGGTTCGTCGTTGAGTACACCATCACAGGCGCTCCTGTGTGTAACGCAACGTCAAGGGTAACCGCAGCCATTTTCACCGAGCTGAGTCCATGCTGCTGCAAACGTCGTCGTACTGTTCGTGCAGATGGTTTTTGTCTTGCAAACGTCCCCATCTGTTGACTCAGGGATCGAGACGTGGCCGCACGATCCGTTACAGCCATGCGGATAAGATGCCAGTCATCTCGACTGCTAGTGATACGAGGCCGTTGGGATCCAGTACGGCGTTCCGTATTACTCTCCTGAACCCACCGATTGCATATTCTGCTAACATTCATTAGATCTCAACCAACGCGAGCAGCAATGCCGCGATACGATTAACCGCAATCGCGACAGGCTACAATCCGACCTCTTATCAAAGTCGGAAACGTGATGGTACGCATTTCTCCTCCTTACACGAGGCATCACAACAACGTTTCACCAGGCTGTTTGTGTATGAGAATTCGGTTGGAAACTTTGCTCATGTCAGCACGTTGTACATGTCGCCACCGGCGCCAACCTTGTTGAAAGCTCTGAAAAGCTAATCATTTGCATATCACAGCATCTTCTTCCTGTCAGTTAAATTGCACGTGTGTAGCACGTCATCTTCGTGGTGTAGCAGTTTTAATGGCCAATAGTGTAACAGTGTCAATGACTAGGTCAAGATTTTTTGATTTAAATGTCTTTGAAGCTGGCAGGTTAGTCGAAAAGGTAGTTCCCTTCTTTTGTATCCTTAACTCCGCTCACGACATACTCGCCTTTTTTGTGTTATGATAGGAGCATTTTTTATACTGGCAATAATAACGGGCGATCTTTCGTTCTCTTTGTTGATATCCTTTCACGAGACGGAAGACGACCCGCGGGAGCACCGAGGACAACCTAGCGTACGCTGAAGAATACGCTGCCAGGAAGGCCGGGCGCTTTAGTGCCGGCGGTAGCGCGTCCCGGCCGCTAGACTCATGAGGATGGTTGCGAAACGGCGCGCGTGCCGCAGCCAGATAAGCGATTCTTTTAAAGCGCCGCCCTGCTGCGGACACGCAGCCGCTTGTTTTGACACGGCGAGAGCGCGCGGCGAAAGTCGCGGAGAAACCGTGGGAAGCGCGGTGCGGTCGGTCGCCGAAGCCCGGGGTGGCCCGGTCTCACCTCTCCACCGGCATTATTTCGCTGTAACAAAAGCTTTCCATACGACTTCCTGCACGCAGTAAATTATCAGCACAGTCTTAATAAATCTGTTATTAGAATTACGTGGGAATGAAAAAAAAAAGCACTGGCAGCGAGATTCGACCCAGAAACCTGGCGCTTATGAAACGAGGCGTTTACCCGATCGGTTGCGAACTCTTTAAAAACGAGCGACCGTACAAAGTATGTAAGTCAGCCTAGAACACTCAAACTCGCTTTTCTCGTGCTGCGTCTTCCTGTTTGCATTTGTTGAAGTCCTCGTTGTGTCTTGACACTCTTTCATATGAGTCAGATCGGTGAGAGGAAGTTCGTACGTCACCTTGTCAGACGGCTAGCTTGCGAGACAGGAAGGTGAAGCAGTCCCGGGTCGGATCCGTAGGACGGATTAACGAACGTGGGCTGGTACACCGACCAGTCTGAATGTGGTTTTTAGCCAGTTTTCCGCATTGGTTGAGGGAAATGCTCGACTGGCCCCCAAATTACAGCTCACAGAATTCTATACACATGCAGTTAAAATACGATAATACACACAGCAGAATGTACCCTGTCCACAGACAGAAGACCCATATGTCTACAGGGTGGTCCATTGATCGTGACCGGGCCAAATATCTCACGAAATAATCGTCAAACGAAAAAACTACAAAGAACGAACCTTGTCTAGCTTGAAGGGGGAAACCAGATGGCGCTATGGTTGGCCCGCTAGATGGCGCTGCCATAGGTCAAACGGATATCATCTGCGTTTTCTTAAATAGGAAGCCCATTTTTATTACATATTCGTGTAGTACGTAAAGAAATATGAATGTTTTAATTGGACCATTTTTTTCGTTTTGTGATATATGGCGCTGTAGTAGTCAAACATATGGCTCACAATTTTAGACGAACAGTTGTTAACAGGTAGTTTTTTTAAATTAAAATACAGAACGTAGGTACGTTTGAACATTTTATTTCGGTTGTTCTGAGAACGCATGCTGTTAGAGCGTGATTACCTGTAAATACCACATTAATGCAGTAAATGCTCAAAATTATGTCCCTCAACCTCAATGCATTTGGCAATACATGCAACGACATTCTTCTCAACAGCGAGTAGTTCGCCTTCCGTAATGTTCGCACATACATTGACAATGCGCTGACGCATTTTGTCAGGCGTTGTCGGTGGATCACGATAGCAAATATCCTTCAACTTTCCCCACGGAAAGAAATCCGGACGTCAGATCCGGTGAACGTGCGGGCCATGGTATGGTGCTTCTACGACCAATCCACCTGTCATGAAATATGCTATTCAATACCGCTTCAACTGCACGAGAGCTATGTGCCGCACATCTATCATGTTGGAAGTACATCACCATTCTGTCGTGAAACATCTTGTATTAATATTGGTAGAACATTACGTAGGAAATCAGCATACATTGCACCATTTAGATTGCCATCGATGAAATGGGGGACAATTATCCTTCCACCCATAATGCCGAACCATACATTAACCTGCCAAGGTCGCTGATGCCAGTTTACGTTACCGCTGTTGGTGAATGAAGCTTCGTATCTGAATAGAACGCGTGCAAAAAATTTGTCATCGTCCCGTAACTTCTCTCGTGCCCAGTGGCAGAACCGTACACGACGTTCAAAGTCATCGCTATGCAATTCCTGGTGCATAGAAATATGGTACGGGTGCAATCGATGTTGATGTAGCATTCTCATCACGACATTTTTTTAGATTCCCGATTCTCGCGCAGTTTGTCTGCTACTGATGTGCGGATCAGCCGCGACAGCAGCTAAATCACCTACTTGGGCATCATCATTTGTTGCAGGTCGTCGTTGACGTTTCACATATCAGTTGCTGACCCTCGAATCATGAAACGACGCAGTCATGTTTTCGATTCATGAGGGTCAGCAACTGATAAAAAAAAAATGGGGCCCCCTGGGATCCCAAGGTCGCGATGGCGGCGTCACTGTCCCGCCGAGATAATTTGTCCTTTTAGGACAATTATCTGAGCAAGCACCCACGCCAGCAAAAGGTTGCCCGACACGTATTGATAACAGGATTTGTTTTAACCGGCTGTACCCGAATTTTAGTATATAAGGAGGATGATTTGGAGCACAGCACATCATGTCCTCTGAACCGATAACGTCGACATCTACGAGCAGCGCCAGCAACACCACATTTGTAAGTACATTTCTGAATAATGGAGACGCTATATAATTTGGCCAAAGTAGCAGTATGTGGTCAACTGGAAAATGCATTAGATGCTTTAAAATTAGAATTGCCATCTACTGTTGAAGATGATACACTGTTAACACATAGAGTATCTAAAATGAATTATATCCTTACCAATTATAGATTGCCAGAATGTTATATTTTTGCTAGTAGTATAAATGTTCCAATGATACCTGATATTGTAGCCGACGCTATTCAAGCAGCTGGTAAAATTAAAAATGGTGTACCAATTCCATGGTCTACATGACACTTGCCAACTTTGGTAAATGCAATGTCTGGCAATCAAGATTTAAAATTAAAGTGTGTTTTTATGAAATAGAATACAAACACTTAATATTTCATATTTGTGAAAATTGTTTAACGTCAATGATGTGTAGATGGAGAACATTGAAACTGTCTGATATTATTGCAAACATGGAAATTCATTTAGTTACTAACAGACCACATTTTGTAAATGGGGTAGTTTGGCCACTGCATATAACTACGTATGGCCATTGGTGTATGTTTTGCGTTAATACGCCATTATTCAGAAGTGTACGTTGTGGTGGAGCATTAGATGCTGTAAGTGACTCAGAGGAGGAAGATGTTGATTTCGCTGATATGTTGCTTGCAGACCTCTGATGGAGACCCTGGCCGACATCTTCCAAACGATCTTCACCCTGGTTCAAGCGCACGTGACGAGTCCAACGCTGAAAATCTTCATCTGGATCACTACGAGATTACACTGCCAGTTGGGAGCCACCGATGGACCCTTAGGGACATACATATTCACCATTTTGAATTGTTTGACGAACTTCGAAGATTCCTGTTCACAATTATCGTTTGGTTGCCAGAACTTTTGCGATTATCTGAAATCTCAGAAAGATGGTATTACACTGATGTCATTGTCATCAGAGGACCGGACGAGGTTGATGAATTTAGTAGACGAATTGCTTCTATCGCATCAGTCTACCCTGGAGAAATTATCCTATCGAAACATGATGACGACCACATCCACCTCGTCCACGATTGCATCTATTCCTCTAGACGATGTAGATGCCGATTTAGGGTTGACCCCTTTATTGCCACCAGAATTAAGAAATGTCCCCGACGAAGGCGAGCAATCACAGCCATGTCCGACCTCGACTGGTTCAATATACTCATATATTTCTTCCTGCAAAAAAGGCCAAGTCGGGGACAAGTTTGGATTAGAGGAACCCATAAGAGAGTGCCTGGTGAGTCTGAAATTATACAATGGGTCAGTTTCATCGAGGGATCCCTCTCAGTATTGGAAAGGGAAAACCCTCGAATTAATGATCAGTTGCAACAAGACCTCACCAGAGATGGCTCATGTAAATGGCCTCATACAAAGCGCAAGCCAATCTCTGACTACCAAAGGTGCAACCCTGAAACGTTTCTGAACACTCCCTGTTTCCTTAAATAACGTAACTATCCGGACACTTGGATGATGTCGTCCAGGATACCGAGCAGCATACATAGCACACGCCCATTAGGCATTTTCATCACAACAGCCATACATCAACACGATATCGACCTTTTCCGCAATTGGTAAACGGTCCATTTTGACACGGGTAGTGTATCAAGAGGCAAATACCGTCCGCACTGGCGGAATGTTACGTGATACCACGTACTTACACGTTTATGACTACTACAGTGCCATCTATCACAAAGCGAAGAAAGTGGTCCAACTAAAACATTCATATTTCTTTACGTACTACACGAATATGTAATAAAAATGGGGTTCCTATTTAAGAAAACGCAGTTGATATCCGTTTGACCTATGGCAGCGCCATCTAGCAGGCCAACCATAGCGCCATTTGGTTTCCCCCTTCAAGCTATACAAGTTTCGTTCTTTGTAGTTTTTTCGTTTGACGCTTATTTCGTGAGATATTTGCCCCCTTCACGATCAATGGACCACCCTGTATACTTGGGTTACCGTGACGACTGTGGCGTCACGAAGGGGATCCAGTCACAGAGTTAAGTGATGCAAAAATATAATTTCCCAGACACTGAAAAAGCGAACCCCATTCTAGAGGGGATAAACGACAGGGAATAGAAGAAAGAAGAAGTCGATCGGCACATGAACAC